>NW_015544177.1:552815-582996 GCF_001515605.1 Sinocyclocheilus anshuiensis
GGCAGAAAGCGCATCCTGTTTGCTTTCATTATTTTACAAAAGCGCAACGTTTCGTTGTTATTCTGAGTGCACACGAATAAACGTAGAGTCTTTACAGATACAAAAGATGCATTACTCTTATTTGTATGACTAAAAATGACAAAGTATTTTAAGAGCAAATGATCGCACCGGCGCCTCCATCTGTCATGAAATAGCCCAAGCACGCTTCTGTTCAGCTTCCACACTCCGCACAAACACGTGAACAGCGCACTTTTTTTCTAGGCTAACATTAGATTGAGCTGCCATATAAAGTTGCTACTACATGCATATTTCAGATGATAAGCCATATTTGAGATCGATGAATGTTAGGTGAGCATATGGATGTCCTGCCCGATGTATATTACCACATAGACCAGCCGTTAACGATTTGTCCGTCACGGACTGCATGATTTCGTCACTTCGTGTGGAATTTTTTTTCTGTGACTAAGCGACTAATAACATTTTGGTCGACCAAACTAACGGTTAGTCGACTATTAGGGGGCAGCTCTAGTATCTTACTTCAGTCTGAAAAAATCTGCATCACAATCAGCGACTGGCATTATTGGCGTGGTAAAAAGGCTTTACAAAGCTCTGACAGCGCTTCAAACCAGTGGTGTTGAGCATTATGAAATTCAGAGGCTACAATAGGCAGTGAATTGGACAGTGATTGAAAGCGCTCTGATCCAATGGCCAAAAAGCTGTCTGATCCAAAAGTCAACAACATATAAAAATGACAATCTTTAGAGTAATTTTATGAACAAATGTGGAAAATTAAAAACGTAGAAAATAAATTCAAGCCATGTCATCCTAAATTCCAGTGCAGTGAAAGAGCTGTCGGCAGGGGGTGCTGCAGCACCCACAGAACCTCTAGTACCCGCGGCTATGATATAAAGTGTCAAATTAAGAGGAAAAGACAAGGCCAAAGATGCTTATAATAGCTGGATCTGGCAACACGATGGAGGCTGCGCCCGTGTCGTCTCTCACAACTCTCTCTAGCATTGTTCACTCCGCAAGCGTCTCGCAGCAACATGTATATTTCTCCATCATTTTCACAACACGGCCACTAAATTGAATTAGCTATACATTCAGGCTACGTTCACACTGCAGGCAAATGTGACTCAGATCTGTTTTTGTCATGACAGTGTGAACAGCACAAACCGCATGGAATCTGATCTTTTCAATTCCCATTTGTGCCACTTCCATATGTGGTACTAAATCCGATACATGTCAGATGTTTTGCAATGCGACCGCAGTGTGAACAGTCATGTCGGATTTCATGCGGCTTTTACGTCATTCTTGATCGACATTCGTCATAATTCCGCGCTGATGGGAGACACTTCAAAGATTTTACACACCCACAGTTATCAAGACAGTTGCGAAAGGTAATCAGTGGGAGTATAATGTGTCAGAACTCATAAGAATTACAGTGACAACTACACTGTACAAACAAAACATGAGGGCTCGTATCATAAATGTTTCAAAACTCTGCTGACTTTTGTCACATCCTTGTCTTTATTTTTCATATTGCCTGCACATAATTTTGCCGGATTCAGCAGCAGATCACACTATAAATAAACGCATAATTGATTACTTTATGTCCTCCGTGTTTCCGTATGACAGCGCGCTGCGCAAGTGTTCCCTGCGGAATTAGGCTACTTTTCCACTGTTACCGCGAGATGTTTTTCAACTTTGTGGGTCGACGCGACCCCACTAACGTGATATTTATCCCCCTTAACATGATTGTGCTAGTTTTGGACTAGTTTTGAGAAGCAATTGGGCGGATTATGTTGTGTAAATCTGGAAACCCTGTTCGTATTGATCTTTTGCGCATGCTGGTCAGTTCAGAACCATGATCTGTTCACACTGTAAAATTGATATTGGCCACATTTAAAACAACAATGTGAACAGCTACACAAAAAAATCGGATCTGAGAAAAAAATCGGAATAAGCACTAAGGCTCGCTGTGTGAACGTAGCCTCAGACACTCATATGAGATGTTTTAAATGATAAATTAGTCATTCAGAAAACAGATTTTATTTTTGAATATTAAAAATTTACAGAGGTCCGGACCTCGATGACCTCATAGCTGGATATGGCCATGGCAGCCCGTACAATTATTTAAATAATTTGAAGTCTTATACCGAAAAATAATACAGCCCAATACCTGAGCCATATTTAGGAACTAGAATTACTGACTAGGGCCAGTAACCACTTAGCAACCACCCATAAAACCATAGCTATCGCTTAGAGAAACATGCTAAAAACCACTCAGAACATGTAAGCAACCACATACAACAACCTGGCAACCAGCCACATCAATCCAACCTTTTAGCAGGGAAACTGGCACCACTCACATTTTCTTAAAGATTTGATTGTCATCCTGGGGGTTTTGAAAGCCCAGCTGACATTTCTCTAAACTCTTTGTCCT
Organism: Sinocyclocheilus anshuiensis; assembly: GCF_001515605.1. Taxonomy (NCBI): domain Eukaryota; kingdom Metazoa; phylum Chordata; class Actinopteri; order Cypriniformes; family Cyprinidae; genus Sinocyclocheilus; species Sinocyclocheilus anshuiensis. The sequence goes on from NW_015544177.1 coordinate 555,262, forward strand.
TCATTCAGGTCAGCTGGCGGCGGGTACATGTGAAATCGTGACTCTGGACCGGGACAGCAGTCAGCCAAGGAGGACCATCGCCCGGCAGACGGCCAGGTGTGCCTGCAGGAAGGGCCAGATTGCCGGCACTACCAGAGCCAGTCCAGCATGTGTGGATGGTAAGAATGAGGAGGGGCTGAGGTGGGACTCATCCAGGCTTTGGCTCATCCACTGCCTCAAAGCCTACCAGAGCATCCATAGCTGGGGCTTTCAGATTCCAGTCTGATCCATGAGATTACGCTGCTCAGTGAGTGTGGCTGAAGTGTCACTCACAGGATTTGGGATGTTGCTGCAGGTTTCATCAGTGCCTGAGGTCACGTGTGTGGAATGTGTTACGAGGTGACGGACGCTGGGGAAATTTAGAGTTGGTGAGATTAGCGCCGAGCTGCTGTGTGTTATTTAAATAGCAAACTTCTGTAAACACAAATGACAGGTGAATCTTGACTATAGGTTGTCATATGAACAAACTTGAGTTTCTGAAATCTTTAAATTCACAAAGCTACATTTCGAGTCCAGCATGACTGAAAGAGTTGCAGTTCAGTAAGCGAATCATATATTCATTCAGTGAATCAGATGTTAATGATTGAATGAGTTCATTAGATCAAGGATTCATCAGACTGATTCAAACTAGTAATTCTTTTTGAGCGATTCATTAAAAGAACTGGCTCATTGGAGTAATTTGCTCATGAATCAGACTATGTGTACATTTGTTTTTGTTAAGTATCAATCTTCTGCAAACTGAATCTCACCTACAGGGTTTTATATGAACAAAATTAAGTTTCTAAAATCTTTAAATACACAAAGCTTCATTTTGAGTCAAACATGACTGAAAGACTTGCGGTTCATTAAATGACTCCGATATTAAGCAATCGATCTAATGGATTCAGTGAGTTAATTAAGTGAAGGATTTGTAAGACTGATTCAAACCAGTACGTTTTCTTTAGTTATTCCTTAAAATAACTGACTCATTCGAGTCATTTGTTTATGAATCAGAGTTAATTGCCAAACTTTTGCAAACACAAATGACAGGTGAATCTCGACTACAGAACCTGAGATTCTATCATTTTTAAATGCACAAAGCTGCATTTCGGGTCCAACATGACTGAAAGAGTTGTGGTTCAGTAAATGAATCAGATGTTCATTCAGTGAATCAGATGTTCATATCCACTTTGACACATACAGTGGGTTCATTAAATGAAGGATTTGTCAGACTGATTTAAACTAATTAGTTGATTCATTAGAGTCATTCATTCATGAATCATAGTGCTAGTTGCGCTGTGTGTTTGTTTTCGATTAAGCACCAGACTTTTGCAATAAAACAAATGACAGGTGAATCTTGACTACAGGTTGTCATATGAACAAACTGAAGTTTCTAAAATCTTAAAATACACAAAGCTTCATTTTGAGTTAAACATACAGTAACTGACTTGTGGCTCAGTAAGTGAATCAGATGTTAATAACCACCTGACAAATTCAGTGAGATAAATAAATGAAGTGTTATTTATCTAAGTGAAGTTATTTATTTAATTGTTATTTATTTAAGTAAAGTGAAGTCAGACTGATTCAAAACAATGTTTTTCAGCGATTTCACCAAACTTAAAAAAAAAAAGAAGTTGTTTAAAAGGTCTATTTAAAGATTTGAGAAACTAAACTTAAACATGCACAACTTCATTTCGAGACTAACATGACTGACATAACTTGCAGTTCAGTGTGTCAGATGTTATTTCAGTATGTCAGATGTTATTTCAGTGAATTAGATGTTTCTAACCGCTCTGACAGATTCATTGAGTTCATTAAGTGAAGGATTTGTCAGACTGATTAAAACAAATGTTTTTTTGAGTGATTCATTAAAAGAACTGGCTCATTAGACTCATTTGTTCATGTTAATTTCACTGTTCGTTTGTTTTTGAATACAGCTGTGTAGTGAACATAATGGAAATACATAATACAGGGTCTTTTTATTTCATTACATTCACTTCAGCTTACTTTTATACTGTATCCGAGAAGCAAATGAGAGATTTGTAATTATATTTGCCATTTACAGTTTTTGCAAGTACATTTGTTGTGTTCCCTTTTTCTTCAATTTAGTTTTAGTCTTACGTGGACTGGTTTTCAGCATGACCTGCACTTATCTTCATGTGATCATATGTCGTCTTGCCTTCAGTTGATGCTATGACCCCCGAGTAATTTCAAGACATATTTCGTAAGGTAGGAGTTTCTTCGTGGCCAGATGAAAGTAGGTGTTCTTGAGTAATAGTTTTTGAAAGACAGTCCTCCGTGTTTATATGACCTTACATCACCTGTAGTGGGCTACACCACATGCCAATCAGTAACCCTGGCTGAAGAAATGTTAAAAAAGTGAAAAATGATGTAAAAAAGTCAAAATAGCAAATAATCCAATAAACAATAAAGATTACGAATATAAAATTAGCAAAAACAGAACGATGCAAGCAGAAAAAAAAGTGCCTCAGTAATTCCTCATTGCGGTTATTGGAAAATCGTCTCATGGCTTACAAACCAAATTGACAATAAAAATCAGTCATTCTACATTGGCATTTTCTAACAAGACAGCCGGATACAATTTCTTCAGCGGTGCGTGCAGAGGTCTTGAGGCTTTGGCCTTTCAAAAATACAGTTATTTCATAGCAACCAATGGATTCCGCTCTTCAGATATAAATTTAAGGCTTAAAAATAAAATCTCAACGTATCCAATTTACAATTTACCCCCTGCATACGAAGACAATCTTTTCTCGAACTCCACAGCTCCCTCAATATTTCCTCAGTCTTGTTTGTCGTTTAACTATGTACCCCACTCACTTTTAATTTTGTGTAATTTGCTACTCTGAGTGTCTAAAGCTATTAAAGAAATATTGATTTCTTCAGTTGTTTTGTTTCTTTGGATAAAAAGCTTCTGCTAAATATAACCCGATCTCTTCAAATGAGGCAACACTGCTGTTTTATCTTGTTCTGTGCCCTGTGGCTTTATCTGATAAAAGGCAGGCAATCAGACAGGTTTTGATACTGAGAAAGAATAGCCAGCACGTCTGCCATTATGTATTAGTACCAAGACTGGCAGCTTTAGTCGCACGATAGCAGGCACTGAGAAAACATGCACCGCTGATGGAAGGTGAGCAGACTTTTGTGTTCAGCACATTGAAGACAAAACAAGATGACACTGTTGATCACATGTGGCTCAGTGATAAATAAGAGTGTCCGTGGTGAAAAGAGAAAAATCTAAAAATAAAAATCTAGTTTAAAATATATAAAATGCAAAGTTCATGTTTCAAATTTTTATGCCAAAGTAATTAAAATTTAATCTAAAATGTCACGTGGTGCAACACCTCCTAACATTTTAAATAAATTAGATGTACACAACATAATTGTTATTTCAAAAACGTTTTTAAATATATTTTCCAAGGTAAAAATTAAATTTTTCAAATATAAATGAATATGAATGATTAATGAATGAATCTGAATTAAAATATTAGTTTATGGGGAGTTATGCCATTTTACAAACTGAAGTAACCGTTCATTGTTATAAAAAGGTCAAATTACCAATATATTAAGAGCATATTTTTATATATTACACATATACTACAGAAATTAATATTTTTACTCATCAAAATAAATGTTTCTTTTGAACTTTCTATTCATTAAAGAATCTTGAAAAAAAAGATTAATTTCCATAAAAATATTAAGCTGTGTGTAAGCTGTTTTGAACAGTAATATATATAAACCTGTAGGCGTAGCACTGTATTCAGTGTATCTGTGGAGTTTAACATAAAATGAAATGCTCAGACAGACTGAAAAATGGAAAACACATTCTCTGGCATGAAACCAGGCTGAAATTATGTTTAATTCATGTTTGTAGTATAATTAAATTTTCACTTGTACAAGTACAGTGACAGGTCAGTTCAAACTGCAAACCGCCTGCATGTAGAACGAGTAACAAGAAAAGCAGAGCTGCATTTGCTCTGTGGAATCTGTTAAGACGTCTTGGGTAATGATGTCGACATGGCAATTAGAATGAATTTATCATCAAACAAACAGGAAATTAAACCTTCATGAAGTTTTTATGTAGAACAAAATCAAAGTGGCCTGGAAAGATCTGGCATCAATATCGCATCAGTCTGAAAAAGCTAAATGAGAGGCGGCTGCGGCATGTTGGGACACAGAGGGACTGCGGATTCTGCCTGGAAGCGGGCGGGAAGTGACAGCAACAGAGCCCAATTCCCTCAGCTGGTGGTAGCGGGGAGGTGAGAGCCGACAGCTGGAATATGCCCTGAAAACTATGCGGAAAGTCAGAGGAAGGAGAGCATTTTAACAGCATTTTTTTTTAAAGGTGATCGTCGGCCAGGTGTCAGGATAATCAAGTCCCGCTCACCGAGCACCTGCATTAATTCCATATCTTTGACTCCACAATCGAATTCGTAATGTCAGCCCAAGGATTAGTAATGTTTACAAAGTCACACAGCCTAGATGGATGTGATAGGTCAGGGTTGACCTCAGACCACAGCATCTGCTTGTATAGCGTGTATCTATGTGCCAGAATTACAAATGGGATACCGGCTCCCCAAAACATTCAGGAGTAGCTTGAGAAGTTCCGCGCCATCAATCAAGACAACAAAGTCAAGATGGAGCTCGCTTTGTATGGGGAATATCACGTCGAGGACACCAAAATCTACAATTGTTTACATTTAATACAAGTTGCAGATGCTGGCATGGCTTTATAGTTTTGAAAGGACGGATAAGGACACAAAATATATTGTTATTTGGCTCGCCCACTAAATAAATACAGAGACTTGATGTAAGTGGTCCCACTAGAAAATAATTATATAATGCATCCTCTGTGTTTCCACAATGCTCTAAAAATTAGCATGCCCTGTGATGAAGTGTCTGCCGGTGTGCCCATGATAACACAGACTCTCCGCCTTGACTCCACCTTGACTCTTTTACACAGCCATCCTCTCACAAAGATACTTTAATTTTGTTTTCTAGAATCAATTATGGTGGTGAGGACTATCCATAAGCGGAGGGTGAACCAACTCCAGGGTAAGGCTAAAAGTAGCCAAATATATTAAACCCGTCTTTTTAGGCAAGAACCAGACATGGGTTCCGTGTAGGCTAAAAAAAGTTTAATGGGACTGAATTTGTATTTAACATGATTACAATTTAATAAAAACGTTAGAAATTGATAATTATATAACGTTTCCTTTCCACGGTTATTCAAACAGCGAATAAATTATATATAGAAAGTGACATTATCACTAACATTAATCTATCGTGAGTTTAAGCACTCTAAAAAAAAATTAAAAATCATTATAATCACTGAAGCTGTATAGGCCTACACTGTGAAATGAATCTCTTACTTACAATGTACGTACATCTGCTCTTTGTTGTTTATGATGAGAAAATTCGCAAGAGTCCGGATTTCAGTAAGCGAACGCGCGCGCGCGCACTCAACAAAACTGATGAGTTTCAGCGATGACTCATCTGAACGCTTCTGATTGGCCATTGCATTCCTAAGCTCAACAGAACTGTGTGGGATTGGTTATAATGCGCAAAACTCTAAAAACGCCTAAAATGAAATAGGGTGCAACATGAGCAGATCTTAATTTAATGCCGCAATCGACACTTTTTATTCATTTTCACTTTGTTAGCAACAGACGTAATAGATTTAATTTGTTTGTGCAGGGGCATTTTTGTCCAATTTAGTGGCATTTTTGCCCCAAGTCCCCGTGGCCAGGGGAAGGCTAAGCCTTACACACGCTCCGCCTATGGGACTATCATTGTACACATATTTGTGCATTTGGTGATTAAGCCAAATGTATTATTCTGTTTCAGGGGAGCTATCAAAGCAAGTTTTGTGATAGTGTAATGAAATGTTTTGTACAAAATATACATGCAGTGTATATATCAGGGTTATTACTGTATAGTTTACTGAAAATAAAAACATAGACATTCTCATTGTTTAAAATAAATGTTAACTGAAATAAAATATAAAAAACTTAAAACTTATTTTATTATAGCTAGTTGCCATTCAACATTGCTCATTTTCATTTAGATGAGCTTGATGTACTAAAATAACCAAAACTGAAATAAAACTATTTAGACAGCTAAAAAAAAAACTTTTAAAAATGACAAAAACACATAAAAATTACTAAAACTAAGTAAAATTAAAATTTAAAATATAAAAAAAACTTGCATATTAAAAAATATTAATTCAAAATATATATTAATATTAATTGAATCTAGTAGAATATAATAGTATCTCAATTATACCCAAATAGCATTGGTGTGTATATATATTTCTATAATATATTACAATTTAATAAATTGACTCTTTAAAACATTAAAAGGTTACATTATTAATAAATATTTAAAATATAAAATTTTGTGTGTATACATTTGATAAATATGAATAATATTAATTAACTAATATTAATAATATAACATTTTAATGTCCTTCAGAGTCAATTTATGTTTAATGTTATTTTTCAAAATCGTAAACAATACCAGTAAGTAATGCTAGTGATTCAAACACACAAAACAGTTCTTCCCTTGATTTTGAGCTAATGACTAAAAGTAATAACTTGTGGTGCAGATGTTTATTCAGTAACCGATAAGACTGATTGATTGAGTTCATTTAAAAAAGGATTCATCAGACTCATTCTAACCAGTGAGTTTGTGAGTGTTTTTGACAGATCCAGTGATTTATTCAGATTAGATTTTTCTTCATTCAGATTCATTCAGACTGATTCAAACCAGAAACTTGAGACAGATTCATTAAAAGAGCTGGTTCATAAGACTCGTCCATTTGTGAATCCATCTACACTGATCGTACTGCATGTTTGTTTTTGAGTGGAATATGTGCAATAGAAGATTCAGCAGCATTGAGAATAGCAGCACAGACAATACTGGTGTAATGGCATTGTGAGAACGATGGACGCAAAACAATAGATAGAAAATATTCATTGCTATTCACATCCAATTCATTAGCCAATTTCTTACATCATAAATTCCCCTCACTGATTGCATCACAGTGGGGGGCTTAACATTGACAACAGAAGGGCCCTGGCTTAGAAACTGTTTGAAATGTAAGCTCATGAATTCATTATAAAAACAACATGTGTTACTTGTAAATTATGGGCATTTCCTCTGTAAGCAGCGCTGATCTGAATACTAGTGTGTGCCATTACTGTGAAAGTTAAACATATAGAATTTTCAAGCTGTGTCCGCTGTAAAAATGTATGGACAGATGTTTGATGTTCTCGTCTGTGCCAAACGTTTGAGTAATTGCAGTCCGCTGCAATGAGCAGCCCATCTCATTTACTGTCCTGATAAATCTCGAGTCCGGCCTCTGCATCGGTCATCAGTCACAGCTAAATTCTTAACTGGGGCAGGAATGACAGGGCCTTCAGGACTGGAACTAACTTTCTTCAGAATATCATGAAGACCCCATTAAAAAAATCAAATTTAGGTTTAAAAAAAAAACTGAATTTGACCATTACGGTGCTTGCATGTAGGGTTAGGTGAGATATCTAATATTAGCAATGACAAAATTAAGCAACATTTTGTTGTTTTTAATGCGCTTTTTATTTGCACATTCGTTTGAATGTTTAAATAATGTCTCTGATGTAAACTTAAAGGCATAGTTTACCCAAAAATGAAAATTCTGTAATCATTTACTCACCCTCATGTTGTTCCAAACCTGTATGAATTTCTTCTGTTGAACACAAAAGAAGATATTTTGAAGAATGTTGGTAACCACTGACTTCCATATGTATGGAACTATGGAAAAAAAATACTATGGAAGTCAAAGGCTACCGACAGCTGCTTGGTTACCAACATGCTTCAAAATATCTTCTTTTATGCCCAACAGAAGAAAGAAACTTGTACAGGTTTGGAACACGTAGAGGGTGGGTAAACGATGACAGAATTTACATTTTTGGATGAACTATCCCTTTAAGAAGCAAAGACAATATTAGAAGTTTGAACTATCCATTTCAAAGAAGTAACTCAAATCTTTGATTCAAAAGATTCATTTGTACCACAGTAGCACTGCAACATTTCAGTTTGTTTTTTAAATATTCAAATTATCATATTTACATACTGCATTGTGATTGGTATTTTTCTTAAATCTATTTGCATACTGATTTGTGATTAATCATTTCTTTCTTGTATCAATTTAAAAGCAGTGAAGAGTGTCATTTTGTGGGGTCATTTTCATATAAAGCTGACAAAAAAAAAAAGAAACAGTTCCACAGATGAAAAACGTACCTAGCTATTGTTGTGCTACCTTTCCAGCTCCGATATTTCCTTCAGAAAATGCAGTTTTTGTATTGAATAATTTTGATAAAATATTTGTAAATTGCAGAGCCACAGCTGAAATGCACATTGAATATTTTACGTGTACAAAAAAGAATCAGAGAGAAATCATTTTGAGTGTGATAATGGAGGTATCCAGTGATCTGTCACAATTTAGATGCCATCTGTAGCAGCAAAGAGAGATGCATGAATAGTGAGCAAGAAAATCTTCTCACAAGAATTGATTGCAGGGATTATTTTGATCTTTGTTTTGCCCTTTTCTAATTTCAAACTGCTAACGTGTGGATACTTCAAATATACAGATTATAATTCAACAGATTTGATTTCCAGCATCTAACAATAAGGAATTTGCAATGCAAATCTGAGTTAAGCAACAAGATGTTTTCATTCAGAATCAGGAACATAAAATCATTATCTGGACAATGTCACATTTTGGTCTCAGTAAGCAACTTCCATATTACTTTTGTGCCCCTTTGACCAGAAACTCCAAGTTCAGAGAGTTCTTTGATGTATTGATTCAGAGGCACTTTGTGCACTCTGTCATAGTCTGTTTGGCATCCGTGCAGTGACAGTCTCAATGCTCAATAGCAGGAGACGAGGGACAGCTCATTAGAGACAGTGTCTGAGAGCTTACTGTGTTGTGCTGACAGGACTCTCTTCGGCTGTTGTTTGTGGATTTGTTGACTTTACTTCTTTAAAGTGTTAAAATGTTGATGATCTGTCATGTGTAATGCATCACCGGAGGCCGGAGTGATCCGATGTCCTGCCCGAGACAGGCAGAGAATGAGTTAGAGGTGGGATCTGGGGGGTTTTCGAAATAGCTGAGTATTTTACTGTGAAATAAAGGGTTTTGGGGGCATCATTATTACAGTATGTCAACTTGACAAATCCCTAATGCAAGACCAGACATTTATAAAATGTAATGGCTCCTAGAGCTTTCCAGCTTTTCATGTCCTTCAGTCAGACTCGAGATACTGTTACTTTACTTTCTGATCTGACTTGTGGTTTTCTCATAGAGTATTATCAAATATCACATAGACTTGCAATGAAAATCTTGGACTGTAATCCAATCTATTTGTTTATACCTCCATCCATCTAATTACTCATCTGTCTGTCTATCTATGCCACATAAGGAGACACAACCTTTTTTTTATACTATTTTAAGCATGCAAGCAGTCCTTCGTCAAGACAAGTGTTGTTGTTTACTTATTGGCAGGGGAAACCAACTAAGCCAACAAACCCACACCCAACCCCAAATTAATATTTTTAAAATCTGAACTACATATAAGACTAGCGTTGAATAGCATGCTAATCTTAAAATATAGATAAGAGCACCAATGGCTGCAACCTACGGTTTTGTGAATCATGCCTACAAAATTAAGATGTACCAAATTTGCATGAAAGGCTCTTTTATTTGTCGTTATGGCCCAGGGCATAACAGTGAATACTAATGCTGGAGATTAGTAGCGGAAGCTATAGTCCCTAGAGTAGATGCTGTGAGGGAAACATTCACTACATAACAAACTACTTTGAGTTTGGAAGGCATCTCTACAACTATTTTTTACCTTTAAGAACGTGCCTTTTCCTTTGGTGAGAGTGACATTTTGCCTCCATTTGTATCTACTTGTTCTCCAAGCACTTTATTAGCCTTCCTCCAAATGTACAAATGCTGCCACCCCGATATTTATGTACTTTTTCTTCCCTGGGTTATATTTCACTCTGATGATCATTTTCTCTACCTCACAAATGTACTCTTTTTTTTCTCCCTCTCTCTCTCTTTCATTTTCTCTTAGTTTCCCTACCTTCCTCCCTCCCTCCCTCCCTTTTTTCCCTCTCTCTCTAAGGGCCAATTGGGGTGTCATGGTATGCAAATGAACATGTAAGGGTGCCCTAGTTATTATAAATAGACATTTATGTTTGATTAAGTGCAAAACAATCTTACCTCAGGAAAAAATTTTCACTGTTGGACCTTAGCGATCTGTTTCAAAGAGAAAAGCTTAGGATATTAGGCCAAGTGCTGGAGTACCTTTCTCTCATTGCTATTTGCCTTTGTTGCATGAAATGTCCTGATTTTACCATGTCTTGACCCTTCTGAATTTCATGCATTAATGAGAATTCCTTTAAGACAAGCTATGTTGGTCTGTCATATGATGGTTTTATATTTATTAACTAAACTTGACCTTCATGACATTAATATATAATGCTAAAATCGGTCTATTTAGACAAATTTCCTCTACTATGTAAAGTACTGTTCTATCGCAATTCTTTTGCACATCAGGTGCACCAATGAAATCATCTTAAAACATTCTAGTAAATTCACAGTAAAAAAAAAAGAAATAAGTAAATGACTACACTATGATAAGCCCCACTCTATGTTTATTTTCATATTAAGTGGCATGTTTCGGAAAGAAATATATGGCCTTATGGAAGTGAAATATGTTGCAAAATATCGTTTCATGTATTTAACTTCCTCTTCATGTTCATTTTCCTCTTCTTTTCACAGTGCACATTGTCAGGAGTAGACAGTGGTGTGAGATGATGCCTTGTTTGGATGACGAAGGCTGTGACCTATTGGTAAACAGAACGGGCTGGACATGTGCACAGCCGGGAGGCCGAGTGAAAACAACCACAGTAAGTGCCACAAAACAAAACAACAACTCAGGACTTAGACTTGCTTGTCAAAAAGGCTGGTGTCATGACAAATATCTCACCGGATCCCAATAATAATAAAAGTATAATAAAAGTATAATTTTAATTTAATAAAATGCAATATCAAACAACGATGGCCTGAAATTCTATAGAAGATTTCTATGATTATGTGTAGTAGCTTGTAATGTATGTCATGTAAGTTAGCTTGTTAACCACAAGATAACAGACAACACTAAGGATGACAATGTTTTATGCCACTATTTATAGCTTTGGTTATATAAATATACATAGCAACTAATTCAAGATATGTTAATTGCTTTTGTTGCTTAAAGGAATAATTCACCCATAAATGAAAATTCTGTCATCAGTTACTCACCCTCATCTAGTTCCAAACACTTAAGACTTTGGTTAATCTTCGAAACACAAATTAATATATTTTCAATGAAACCTGAGAGATTTTTGTCGACGATCCAAAAAGGTTATAAATGCATCGTAAAACAAATTCATACTGTATGAATTTGTGCAGTTTAATCCAATTCTTGTGAAGAGATACGATCACTTTATATGAAGAAAAGATTGAATTTTGGTTTTTATACAGATTTATCCAATCTTAATGTGTTTCAAAGCTTAATGACTTATGGGTTTGCAAGACCATGAGGTGAGTAAATGATGATAGAATTTAGCATTTTTGGGTGAACTATTCCTTTTAATTTAAATACAATCAAAAAGCTATTAGCTACAGATTTCTAAATATATGGAATAAAATACGCCTAAAGGTTTCAGTCATCTGTGTCACTGGCATTGAGAGGGCTTTTTCTTAAAATGTAAGAATACATTTTACCTCTCCGATTTGCCTTGGTTAGGGTCCAACCGGGGAAGGATCTGGGACAACACCAGAACCTCTCAGAATGCATAACTTATCGTGTTATATGGCCTAACTATTGTGTTTAATCCCACCAGGTATCCTGACGCCAGTGGGGAGCGATTTTCCCAAGAGAGGTGTGATGTACGGAAGCACCTCGTCATTCTCCAAAGCTACAGCGGGGCGGGGGAGGGGAGCATTCATCATAGTCCTGTTAGCCCTGTCTGTCAGTCTCTCCATTAGTCCTTCAGTCTCATAAGATAAGGGGTGAGGGCCTCTCGTCATGAAGTTTACGTGGACCATGAGGAACGGATCCCCCTGTGCTGTCAATCAAAGTTGGAACCAACCAACGTTTTGTTTGCTGATGTCAAAACTGGCAAATGATCGGTTGCAGAATAGTTTGCGACCTGGGTTGTGAAACGTGTACGGATCTATCGGAATTTTACAGACCAAAGAAATACGGGCAAGTTTCTGTGGGGAAGGATTTCCAATATGAACACGAATACACACATCAGCTGCTTCAGCTTCAAATGCAAGCAAAAACACCTGAGCTTTGTAAGGAGTTTTCCAAACCAAGCACACGCAAAATGGACAACAAAGACATTTGCGATGAAACTGTTGACTTTTCTTCGATTGTAGAGCTGCTGCCATTGTTGTGAATTGGACTGAAATCAGTCAGGATTTGAAAACGTAGCGAATGTGGCAGGGGATTTGTCAAACCGAACATTATCTACCTGACCTGAAGAGACTAGCGGAGACTTGCGCTTCGGGAGAGACCATCCTATGTATTTTCAGAGTCATAAAGTTATATATATATATTTAACAGTTTTATATGATGTACCTTTGTAGCGAACCTTATTTAACACTGACAATGTGATCCTATTCATAAAGGGTGAATTGAAAACAGTCATGTCCTGGAAAGTTATTTACGCACTGCTTTCTTCGCAAATGAACATAGGAAGGAAAATAGTGTACTTGTGTATTTGTGAGTAAACTTTTGTTTTGTAACAACATTCAACAATATACACACACATAAAAAGCAACTGTAACCCAACTTGACAAGGTTATATACATCAGTATACAGCTATGGGTAAAATGTGTTTTACCGCAGAGATTGTACACTGGCTAATTCATCTTATAAAAACTGTTTATGTGTCAGTCCTTCTGTGATATCTGTCATATCGAGACGGTCACCCCATTAAGATAATGGCCCTTATGAGATAATGGCCCGTCCGCCACAACGAGCGCCGTGTCCTGTGTGGTTTCTCTTAGACCATTACTCTGCCATTGTTGGCCCCTCTCCTCCTCTCTCAGCGCCGAGCCTGTGGAGGAATGCTGCTGTCAGCCAGGCTTCAAGCTTCATTTAACATCACTAACAGCCTGCATTACACACGCCGTCTCTCAGCTACAGCTGCAGTGCCCCACAATATCACCCCCCTCACGGCCCGGCCTAAAAGTACCCGGAGTGTTTATGAGGGTTTGAAGGAGAATGATGTTGGCTTTATTGAGGCTTTTAATAAGATCTTAACAACTTGCATTAATCATTTACTTCAGTTTTATGTGGAAAAAAGTGGCCCTTCATACTTAAACCTGAAGTTAAATATGCTAAAAGACATTCTTCTATTTCAGTTTAATATGCGGAGACAACTATAAGTAAGCCATTTGTAGGCTGATTCCCCTGTGAAGTGTAAACACTGTGACTCCCGACCAGCCTGACATGGCAACAGTGGCTTGACCAATGGTGTGAGTTTGGGGCGGAGCTAATTGTTTGAATTCTTTTGGTTTCATTGTCGCTTTTAAGAATATTACTTAAAAGTTAGTAAATTATTAACATAATATGAAACAATATGGCACATAATACTTTAAAGTGATTTTTTTTAAATGTTAAAATGCATCTTTACACACTAATCTTTGTGCCATTTTAAAATGTTTCTCTGTTGTTGAGAATGTTGAGACCTGCCTTACATAGCAACCGTGGCTCAACCAATGGTGTGAGTTTGGGGCGGAGCTTTTTATTTGTTTGGCCAAAGCAAAGAACGCTCAGGAAATTTTGTTTGAATGCTGCTGTTTTTCTTGTTTTCGAGGTCTTAAAATCTTATAACTGAAGTAAATGACTAATATACATTACAGTTCAAAAGGTTGGGGTCACTATGATTTTTTAAAAGAAATTAAAGGGGTCATTTGATGTTGCTAAAAAGAACATTATTTTGTGTATTTGGTGTAATGAAATGTGTTTATGGGGTTTAAAGTTCAAAAAACACATTATTTTCATATTATTAAAACATATTATTATTTCTCTTCTATGCCCCGCCTTTCTGAAACGCGTTGATTTTTACAAAGCTCATCGGTCTGAAAAGCGAGGTGTGCTCTGATTGGCCAGCTATCCAGTGCGTTGTGATTGGCCGAAAACCTCAAGCGTGTGACGGAAATGTTACGCCCCTTACCATATTGTGATGCCCTGTCCGGCCAGAGCGACGAGACAAAAACATGAAAACCATTATAAACGAGGCATTTCTTGCATCCAGTGGGGACATAATTACGGATTATAATGACTTATACTGTCTTTTTACGCGTTGCGTTGCATCGCGCCTCGTAAACATAAAACCATGTCTGCATTTGTGATCGGAGAAATGACAAACAAGCACTACTCCCACTGATTTCTAGTTGTGTCCTCTTTTGGAAGGCCAAACAAAGTAGTTTCGCTTTCACAACGAAACAGTGTCACACATGGCGGGCTAGAGTGAGGGCAGGCCGGCGGCTAAAGTGAAGAACGGCCAGAGGGCTAGAGTGAGCGGAGGAGGGCGGTCTTGAGAATGGCGCTGCCGGCAGATTCGACGAAGGAGCGTCCGGCGGGCTTGCGGCAACCACATGTGACGACCCTGGGCTGGACTCCTCTTCGTCCACAGTGAACTTTTATTCAGCAAGGATCTATTACATTGAAAAAGTGACAAAGATATTTATGTTTCAAATTAATTTTTATTTCAAATAAATGCTGTTGATTTTAATTTTATATTCTTTCTGTACATCCAAAAATATTTATAATAATGTTTCTTGAGCACCTAATCAGCATATTAGAATGATTTCTGAAGGATCATGTGACACTGAAAACTGGAGTAATGATGCTGAAAACTCAGCTTTGCATCACAGGAATAAATGACATGACACTTTAAAATATATTTAAACAGAAAAAAGTTATTTTAGATTGTAATAATATTTCAAAATATTACTGTTTTTAATGTATTTTTGATCAAATAAATGCAGCCTTGGTGAGCATAAGAGACCATTAAAAAAAACCCACCAAACTTTTGAATGGTAGTGTACGCTACACTTGAAGATGAACTGTCTATATTAAATACTTCTATGCCAGCTCAGTAAATTCAAAACACTGTGAAAATCCTGACCAGCTCGCCATGGTAACACTGGCTCAACCAATGCCAGAGTGTTTAGAAAACCTGTTTGAAAACAGTCATTATTTTTGCAGCTCTGTTTGGTTTGGTTTGGTCTTCTACTGCCTGTAGTTTTTACAATGAGTGCTAGGTTATGGGTTTATGGCTAGATTATGGCATTTGGCACAATTTAATCCTGTTTAAAAAATGAGACATTTTATATTCATCAGTAAATGTTGCCTAGTCATCTTTTTTTGTCGTTTTCCTGATATCTACTTTATCTAGTGAAAATGTCTTTGCGAACAATTAGCCCTTCTAAGACAACCTGCAAGGAAGGCGGTGGCGAGGCACGAAGATGATTGGCTAAGGTAAAAAGGCTCCCTTGAGTTCATAATCAGGGTTTGACATGTCGCACTGAACCATCTCAAATTCCCATACAAATCTTACCGGCTTGGCTCACTCATCCATGGCCTAAATGAGAAAAATTACAGACTTTGCCAGTTCCCTTAAAAACCCATTTACATTCTGTCAGCTCCTATTAAGAACGAAGATCGTGACAATGGGCAAAAATATGCATGGGATAGAAATCCAGCCCCAGTCCATCACGGTAATTCCGACCCTGCTTACCAAGGCGCCACTTGATTTCTCCTCAATTTGGGCTTCCCTTCCCGCAAGCTGCACACTAAACAGGCGCTGATAAGCACCCTGCCTGAAAACCAGCTTTAACAATATCATACAATTACAAGCACCAGTAACAGTATCAGCCATAGATTAGAGGTACTAAATGCTGAGCTATGAATAAATTAGCCAGTTTTTTGCCTAAGCAGAAAGACCCGAAAAAGAATGAAAGGACAACAAGGCAGGCACTTTAATTTTCGTAGCTCTGCGCTTCTGCTGATAGTTTTCTCCAAATAATTTTGAATGACACAGATTATAATAGATTTCCGAAATAATCCGGATTACCACAGTCATTAAAGCCACATTTAATCAAAGAAAAAAGTCTTTTGATGGTCACACATCATTATGTGCGCTATGGCTCAAAGCGGGTGGCGATCTTATTTCAATTCAAAATTGGCATGTCTATCAACATGATGCCTCTGTTTACTGAACTCTTTAGACAAAGACGTCATCTCCAATTCAAATGATTTTAATCAGTAGACACAGAGGCACAACATTGATAGGATTGCTTCATTCGTTTAGCAAAATGTCAAAGCAAATCGTAGGGCCTCAGCTGTGTTTATGAACAAACTCCATGTTTCAGATTTGCAGGAGATTAAAAAGAGATGAAAAGCAGTGAATGTGTAATTGTGTGAAATCTAAACCAAGGACCCTTTTTATAGTGCAAATTTCCGATTAAGGCAAAACCGAAGGAGAACTCCCCGCAATTATCGATAATTGCGAGTGGGCAATTATGCATTAGCATGATAAAAACAAGTGCACACATAAAGGACGACAACTTTGCACCTGAGATGAACAGTGCTTTGCCCACGCGGTAGGCAGACGTTGCTCGAGTTCCTCCAGGCCCATGTGGTGAATTATGGTCTGCCCTTCAAGCAGTCATACACACCCGCCATTAATCATCTCTGGCCAGTGTCCCCATTCTCAAAAGAGGTTTGGAATGTGTTTCCAAACCTTACTGAGACCTGGTTGTCACCCTACCTGTCCACCCTCAGCCCCTTGGGGTCCTTCACACGGGACCATAATGATGAAGCGGAGACGGTGACTTTGTTAAGGGAGATAGTTTCCAATGGGACCGAAGATACTCTTTACTGAAGGATGTTGCCTGGGTAAATTTTCGATTCGGGCGAGTACTTTGAGGGTCACGCAGGATGAAGTAATGTTTCGTAAGAATTAATTGAATTGTTCACTGAATACACGGTCAGCATAAGCAGGACCGTTGAAGCATGAATGCGGCATATAACAATGTGACCTCCTGTGGGACAGTCTCAACGAGAGTCCTGGAGTACCCTACAATAACAAATTATGTCTAAAGATTCTCCTTCACTCATTTAAGCATGACATATTTGCCATTGTTACTGAACTGAAGGTCAAATATATGTCAATGTGATTCAGTTTCTGACAGCTAATCTTCAGGACAGATGCAGAATTTCCTAAAAGTTGTTACATATACTACTCTGAATTTTACAGATCTGGAGGGCAGGCCGGTGGGTTTGTGTGGCCCCAGGCAAGATTATAAAAATGTCTTAAAATTATAATAATAATAAAATAAATAAATAATAATAATGATAAATCTGTGCAGAACTATATGTATAAATGTTTATTAAAGCAAAAAGGCTACAAATCAACTTTACTTTTACTCTTTATGTGACTTTTTCTGCATATGCGTAGATTGTAATCAGAAATGATTTTTACATTTACTGTACAGCAATAGTGCATTAAAATCATGTCAGAATGATCGAGTTTCAGCGCACATGAATCCCAACAATGTTATAAGTGAGAAAAATGGTACTTTTTAACCCCTATAAAACCTGCTGTATCATATTTGATATGCAAATTTCTCTAAATTATCAACATAGTCAAAACTTCTACATGCCTTGTGTCGTTTTTAGAAAAATCATGTTCAAATGTATCAAATATGATCCATCAGGCTTTTGAGGAACATTTATTTGTTCACTTTATTTGTTCAGTTTTGATCATAAAACTGAGCATTTAAATATCATCTTACAAAGACATATTAATGGGAGATATAGTGACAACTGATATTTATATGATATTTTATGTAAGTAGTCCGTTATACTGTAAAAATCTCATTGATTTACATTACAAGCCATCAAAATTTCTTAATTTTTGACCATATAAATAACAACAGCTGCAACAAATGACATATTTTTGCCCAGTTTGGATCTCTGACTGAGGTGTTTTTTTCCTTCTCGAGTATGAACTCCATATCCTCAGTATATCATAGGCTACTATATAAGCCATAAATGCCTGATGTATCAAATATGATACTCAAAAAACACATACAAACTTCTTTTTTTTATATATTGTGTAAAGGTTTACTAAACTGTTCCATAAAAAAAAAAAACGATTATTTGATGTCAGCTTTAAATCTAATTATGAATGTTGACAGTATAATTAGTTTGTTAAAATAAAATAAATGTTCCATACCATAAATAAGAGAATAGTGATGCAACATGCCAGAAAACTCTCTGATTTACGTGGGGAAAGACGTGGGCAACCAAACAATATTTCCCTGATAAAATACATAGATGAACATCAATTAGGCCTATACACCTAATGTGTGTCTTCTGGACTTTATTATGCTGCATTAGAGCTAAAACCAGATTTCCGTAAGCAGGACCTTACAAACTCCTTAATATCTTTCACATATCGCCTACAGGTCACGACAGCCTTAATGATCCTAGCTGAGGACATGGAAGACATTTCTACAGAAACAAGCCAAAAGCCTTTCATTACAGTATCTATGTCAGAGGTAAAGCTCTCAGCGGTAATGCGCTGCACTACAAAACAGCATCCTCCGGTGTTAGCCGTGCAACAGCGAAACACTGAACCGCAAGGGCTGCCTGCAAAATAGGATTATAGAAATGCATACCGGCAAGGCAGCGTTCCTCTGACCACAAGTCATTCTGAGCTGAATCTACCAAAACTGATTGATTCACCTTTACGATTCACCAGACACCTGAATGTCACCTTTCCACATGGCTGCCATTCACTGCACAGAGGGATTGAAAGAGAGAGCAGAGGTGAGAGGGAACGGGATGCTTATGTCACGGGGAGATAGGAACTTAATGCAGGAACACAGAGAGGAGGACGGGTGCGAGGGCGGAGGGGCACCGAATGCCACAGCTGGCGACGGTGAGATATGGGAACATTCATTTTGCTACAGAGGTCTCTTAAGTCTTCATTTCCAGGAGTCCCCAAGTCCTGGTGGAAACATCTGATAAGAGCCTGATGTCAGTGTCTTCATTTCGTTCTCTATCATACTCACATCCTTCACCGCGTTCATCTTTCCAGCTCAGGATATTTAGTACAAGCCGAAGCGATGTCATCGTCATGACCCTAAAGGAACTTCCAATATTTGTCATTTAATATGTTTCTACTGAGCTACAGTAGCCTAGGGGTGCACTATAGGGCTGGGTACTGACACAAATTTCATGATTTGATTTCGATTACCAAGCATGCGATTCGATTTGCATCCAATCTCGATGAAATTTGATTTGATATTGATTCATTTGGATATATATCAGGTACAGTATATCAATTTTCCTCAAGGAAAAAAAATCTCTCTTAACTAATGATGAAAACTATCCACTTTGTTTTTCACCACAGAAATAATCAATTTTTTATTTGAATGTGCAAGTCTTTAAATAGCTAGAAGAATAACAAAGTGCAGTAAACAGAAAAAGGAAAACTATTTGTGCAATCCACCAGTATGTTTATGATGATAATACATTTAAAGAACATGATAACAAATAACAGTTTGCAACATAAAGCAGCACAACAGAATGTTTTTGTACAGCTAAAATAACCCCGCGCAAATGACACCGGAAGCCTCACCCATTCAAACTAAAATTGTTTGTTAAAATTAACAACTGATTTGTGTAGAAACAAGAGATGGTTCACCCCAAAATTTAAATACTTTCATCATTTACTCACCCTCAAGTTGTTCCAAACCTGTATCAGTTTATTTCTTCTGCTGAACACAAAAAAATATATAATAATTTGAAGAATGTTGGTAACCAAACAGTTGGTAAACCTACATCCTACATCACTGCCATTATAAAGCTTGGAAGAGCTGGCCATTTTTTATTATAACTCTGATTGTCATATACACCTTGAGAGTGAGTAAATCATGGGGTAATTTTCATTTTTGGGTGAACTATCACTTTAAGAATATTAAGAAAATTGGTTTATCAAAATGAGAAGAATCAATTAATATCGAGAAATCTATATTTTCAGCCTAGCCCTAATGCACAACACAACAACTTTATTGAAAATACAACCAGCCAAAAAAATAATAATTTTAAATTTTTCTTTGCCCATTTTTTAAAAGGCCACGGTACATTAAAAAATGATTCAAACTTCAATCAACATCGTTTTCCAACTCATAACAATTTCTTGAACTTCTTGAACATTCTCAGCACAGATTATTAATCATTGGCTCTGATCGTCATGCGATGGTTGTCTTCCTCTGACATTTCCTTGTGTGGCCTTGCTTGTGTCCATCCTGCTGAGTCGCTCATCTATGCTTGCTAATCCAACATGCGTGACAGCTGACCGCTGATGCTAACAATAGCGAGACAGCACAGACAGCCCGTTCTAAAGACTGTCAAATGATAAATTACCCTCTTCAGTCACTCTAACCGAGAGCCAGTTAGGTCACACAAACAGCTTGACGTGACATTTTTCCGGTACTGTATATGCAAACTGCTGCCAATCAATTAACAGCTTGCCATTCTTTCCCCCTCAACCGCATATTGGGATTGAGGGAAATTGACTGCAGAGGGGAAGTCAACACAAAAGCCTCCTGGAGTCCTGGGTCGCAGGAAAGGACTGAACAAATAAATGTGGCTGTGAAAATGAACCTGAAAAACAGCTTTAGTTCATAATGTCAGTCGTCCTTACTGTGCATCTCTCAAAACATGTAAATCAACAATCAGCTAAAACACTGCAAATATGTATATTTTTAATCAGCATTTTTGTCTTGAAATATTGTATAAGATACATAAAATATTGTATAATATGATATGCTATCATTCAAAAGTTTGGGGCTGGTAAGATTTTTTAATGTTTTTGAAAGAAGTCTTTTATATTCATCAAGGCCTCAAGCATGATCAGAAATACAGTAAAAAATAGCAATATTATGAAATATTTTTTAAATGTAAAATAACTTTTCTATTTTAATACATTTTAAACTATACTTTAAACTTTACTGACCCCAAACGTTTGAACATTAGTCAATTTACATACAAGTAGGCCTAATTGCATTTTTAAAATTGTATTATTTTTATTTTACATGCATTTCATAAATTATTTATAATGATTTGTAAAAAAAAAATAAAAATTAAATTCATTGTAAAAAATATTTACCATTGTATTAAGAAAAATAAACAATTAATGATTATGTTTGAAATCAAGTCTTAATATCCAATGTTAAGTAAACTGGTCATATTTTAAGGACTTTTCAATATTTTGTACTAGAAAAAGATAAAAAAATACTGATAAAGAACATTTTGAAGTGAACCTTCAGAAATCCATGTCTTATAAATCCTTAGGGATTTTTTTTAAGACTTCATTTTCTAAAGTCTTATTAATCTCACCTCTGCTAGAGAAATCATTCATGTCTATTCATTATTTTATAATAATATATCAAGATTAATATGAACGATGAAGTGGCAAAACCCACCAGTGGTCATTTTGCACTGGTGCTGGTCTTTGGCCTTGCAGCAGCTGTGTTTTAATTAAAGCTGCTTCACTTGAGTGGTTTATATTTATATTTTATTGGGACCTTTCGCCTCTCATGATATACACAGAGTGCAAATCAACCCCTGGGCATATAATTTATAAACATTTTTTAATTGCCTCATTTACCGGTATATCTAAAAGGCGAAATTTATAATAGCTTGCTGCAAAGGGTAGTGTATTGGGAAATGTAAACCATAAGCACTTCAAGATATTTGTATCACTCTGAATTCAGATGTAAAGACATCTAAATGTAAATAGATTTCCATTCACTGACAGCAGAAGACTGGAGATTGCACAATTATGCGTGTTCAAACACCAAAAATGCTTTTAAACCTGTGGCACATTTCTGTTTCATGCAAAATACTAATGCACTTTGAGGTAAAGCAGTGAAAAAAATGGTATTGATTAAAGATATCTTTGGAAAACAAAAAAGATGACACTGATTCTCTCATTTGCACAGTAACAGAATCATGCCCTGATATGAGAAAGAAAAGCAAAAATGCTTTGTGAATGTCTACGTACAACGTTTCCCACAGCTAACACAACAAACCGCTTTCATGTTGTCTTCAGACAGAACAGTTAGCAAGGTTTGAACCGAATGCTGTTTAACCCCTCAGAAGACAGATTAGCCTCGAGACAGTCCATTCATCATTCTTCTTATTTGTCATGCAATCCCATAAGGACCACAACACAGGCACCTTCTGGAACAGCAATAGTCCTTGGGAGTGTTTTTACAAGTTTGGATTCCCAGCCGTGCATTTTACAGCTATTGCAGCGAAAGATTTGATGCGTATCTGCTCCCCTCCATAAAAGCTTGTAGCGTGAATAACTGGCTTTGATTTGATTGAAAGAATAACATTTATATTGAAAGCATATCACTTCCCACTAAGATTAATCAAGAGTGCCGTCATAAATATAAAGAAAGTAGCACATACATACATGCAGTGTTGGGCCAACTACTCAAAAATGTAGTCAGACACTACTGTACGCTACAGAAAATTTGTCTGACTAACAACAGGATGCATGAAACTATGGTTACAAATGATTGTATATATCCTGTTACTGTTTTACAAAGACTTATTAACTCAGGAAGCTCTCCAAACGATTCAGTGTGTGAGTCATTTAAATGATTCAGACTCAACTGCAAACAATTTCAAAATGTTCTGTTAAGCTATTTGACTAAGACATTGAAAAGAACAACTCAAAATAGTGATTAATCCATGAATTGTGTATTGCAAGTTCAGATTCTCAACTGAAAAACCGATTCGAAACATTCTGCTAAAACATTTGACCAATTCATTGAAAAGAAATTGCTCAAAATACAAATGGCTCTTTTTTACAAATCAAGTATTCTGAGTTTAGATTCTACACCAAATTGCAAACTGATTCAGAACATTTTGTTAATCTACCTTAGCAAATAATTGAAAGAACCAACTCAAAATAGTGATTCCTTCACAAATCAAGTGTCACTAAATCGATCAAATGGGTTAGCAAACTGTTCTGAATTGTGTGCAATTCAATTCATTGAAAAAAACCAACTCAAAGTAGTGATTCATTCATTAATTGAGTATGGGTAATTCTAATTCTAAACTGAACTGCAAATCGATTCAGAACACCTTGCTTAACCCTTTTGAGCAATGCAGTGAAAAGAACTGACTCAAATAGTGATTCATTCGTGATTAAAGACACTAGATCAGATTCTAAATTGGTTAACAAATCTAAATTGATTTACAATTCAATTAATTGAAAAGAGCCAACTCAAAAGAGTGATTCATTTATGAATCGAGTACCTCTAGTTCTGATTCTAAACTGAATTGCAAACTGATCTGACACACCTTGCTAATTCATTTGACTAATTCATTAAAAAGAACTAACTCAAAATAGTGATTCATTCACAATTAAAGAATCACTCGTTCAGATTCTAAACATACCACACACGCTTGATTGCTGAAATACTGTCAGGGAAAATGTAACGTTTTCTGCCACACTACTAAATAAAACCGATTAACTACTAAAATACTACGATTTAAGAAACTAGCAATGCTACCTACTCGCTATTGAGAAATGTAGTTAAACTAACAGCTTCGCCATTTGTAGTGACACTGAAGTAGAGCTACCAAGAAATGTTCTTCCATTCATCCGTGCTGTCTTTTCCTAAAGGATGAATCAAAGGACGTTGAGCTCTGAAATCAAAGTTGGAGCTTAATCAGCTGGTTGCTTTGCTGGCTCATTATCAGTGAACACCTGCCTTTCATGCCATTTATCAACTGCCTGTCAATATATAGATTAGAGTATCCATTTCACTGTCAAAACTGACTATTCATCACAGCTGTACACTGTCCGGTTGTAAATTTCTCTTCGACCTCTGTGGATAAACAATCTTCTGACTGCAAAAAAAAGTGAATATAAACAGACAATGACGCTAAACAGAATGAGCGCCGTGATAAATCAGATACTGTGAAATATCAATTTTGCACATGGCTGCACACGAGCACACTTCCATATTTTCCCAATGCTCCTTGTCATATTCCCAAGCCATTAGTTTAATTCATGACATTGTAGAGGGAGGAGGTTTACTATTGGGTTCATAAACAGACAGTGAATCCAATTTTAAAAACTCAAACATGTCATGCGATATTTCAAGTAGTTTCAGAGCTGGACGATATTGTTGTCTGTTTACTTAAATATTGAACATAAGAGATTAGTTGGACAATTTTATATAGTATCTATGGTCTCGACATTTTTTTTTATAGAGCTCTTATTACAACAGGCAGAATAAAGTACCTTGTTCTTAATTAGAGTCTTGAAGTCCCAAATCGTCTTGCTATTCTTCTTTTGTTTCAGAGTTTTATTGATTCATTCCTTCCTTCAGCACCAGGATGCTCAGAAATGCATATTAAGCAAGCTTTCCTGAAACAATTGATACAAGAAAATGTTAAACCGAAGACAAATGTGGTTGGAGTCGGTTCATCTATCTCTTTCCCACTCAGATCTCATTGTTTTAACCTGGTGGAATCCCACTTCGCCCTTCAGTGAGCCCCACAAATCATCCTGGTACATGGAACTGGGGGACAGAACAAAATGGGCATCAAAGTTAGTAGACTTTAGGAAAGAAAAAGAACAAAGATAAAAAAAACAAGAGCAGTAAAAGTCTTCTGGCACAGACATTACATCCCACTAGTGCCGATCACAAAAAGGACTTTTCGCACACTCTTAACCCTCGAATAGTCTTTTTAAACCCCTCTTTAAACCATAGGTTAATCAGTGTTTCACACTTGACATTTTGAAATTGTGGATATAAAGGGAGTCTATGGTAGATACCTGTATCATTCGTTTTAATGGAGCGAAGATCAATGCTGATTGGTCAACAGCCTCTAAACATGTCATTTTGATTTCTGCTCTGATGATTTTCATTGAGCATTAGACTTTTAGTCTATATTTGTTCAGATGATTGGGTGGCTGAGCTCTTAAATCAGGGGTGTCCAAACTTTTTTTAAAGGGGGCCAGATTCCATGATGTGGACAACCCGGGGGACCGGATGCTTCTCTCTCTCTCTCTCTCTCTCTCTCTCTCGCTCTCTCTCTCTCTATATATATATATACACACATGACAGTAGCTTGAGTTGACAGTAGCTTGAGTTGTGTATGTAAAAATCTGTAAATATTTTAATAACCTCATTTTTAAAGGGTAACATTTTTTATAATTATAATATCTAGAATGGAGTTATGTTTTTTTATTAAAAAAAATTTGTATGAATATCCTACATTTCTGCCACAATAGCTACTACAGTTACAGTTAGTGTTATTACAGTAAATCGATTGGAAATGTTGGTGATTTATGGATTGAAAAGTATTCTAACTG
Source organism: Sinocyclocheilus anshuiensis (assembly GCF_001515605.1). NCBI lineage: Eukaryota > Metazoa > Chordata > Actinopteri > Cypriniformes > Cyprinidae > Sinocyclocheilus > Sinocyclocheilus anshuiensis. The sequence goes on from NW_015544177.1 coordinate 580,834, forward strand.
GATTGTTGTCGCACAATGTTTCTCCTGTTTTCCGGTTTCACGTGATCGAGGTCAGTCAGCAAGTAAATGCATTTGTTCTGAGCTTGTGCTGTGCTGTCTTTAGGCAGAGCTAATAATGGTCCGTGCAGCACGCTTCACACAAGTACAGGTTTTGGTGGGTTTAGGAATTCTTGTGTGCTAAAGAAATGGCAGCGCATATGAGTTATCAAATTGTTACCACTTGTGTTTTACTGCTACATCTGGCCTAAAATTTGGTGCGGTCACCTTGTGTTGACGTTGTGAAACTGCATTATTTGTAAATTATTCTTCCCGGGCCACATATAATATATTTTAATAGACAAGATGTTGGCTTTTTGAAATTCATCCACAGGCCTCATTTGGCCCGCGGGCCGGACCTTGGACACCCCTGTCTTAAATAGATGGGACTTTGCAACAAACAGCCAATGGTCAATTATTTAAAGCGATAGTTCACCAAAAAATGAAAATTCTGTCAATTCCTTAACCTCAAGTTGCTCCAAACCTGAATGACTTGCTTTCTTTGAGTTCACGCTGACAGAATTTCCCCTAAACTATCCCTTTAAGTAATTTTACTGCTTAGTAAAGCTCTTTTGAAAACACTGCAGACACTAAAATAAAAATAGATCTGAGCACACATTTTGAGATTGATAAGGTGACATCTGTGCTTTCCCACTCTAGAGAAGTCCCAGTCGCCATTGCAGACAACCAATCATAAACTGCCTCAGTGCTCGCCTCATTAAATATTCATGGACTTTGTACAGTCGCAAAATCTTTTAGTTTCAGCGCCTGAGTGCTAGAGTTAAAACTGATTTGTTGAAGTGTTGAAGTGGTAACGAGAGTGATAAACTGCTATTTTGCCCGTATATTTTAGAAAACTTAATGGATATTTCTTAATGGATATTTTGAAATGTCAAAAGTAAGACAAAAGATATTTTCAAGAACATTGGGGTCACATTTACTTTCATTGTGACATTTTTCAAAATGTTTTGTGTGTTTCAAGAAAGTAATACATGTTTAAAATACATAAGGGTAAGTAAATTAAGACAGAAATTTCACTTTTTGATAGATAAAAACAACTTGAAATATAGCTGCAAGCAGCGATGGCGGGCCCAAGCCGTCAGTGCAAACGCCACCCCGGTAGCATCAGGAAAACTGTGCCCAGCTGGCACATGCATTTACAGTAACCCTCCGTCAGTCTGGTTTTAAGGGAAACGGCAATTGAAGGGTTAATCCAAACCATCAAGACTGTGAAACACACATACATAGAACAATATATAAAACTTTAGTAACACTTTACAATAAGGTTTCAGTTATTAACATTAACTATATTAATTAACATGAACAATAATTATATAGCATGCATTATTGTCAGTTAATATTCAAAACTTAAACATTAAAAAATATATGTTTTATCTGTTAACATTAGTTAATGCACTGTGAACTAACTTCAACAAACATTAATAAATTCTGTGAAAATATATTGTTCATTGTTAGTTCATGTTAGTTAATGCATTTACTAATGTTAACAAATGAGACCTTATTATAAAGTGTTACCAAAACCTTTAAAGATTTACACCACATGCATAATTATTAGGCACGTTGATATTCTGATTATATTTGTTTCCAAGCACATTTTATCAATTCCAAACCACACCAGTCTTAATAACTACTATTCATTTTGTATTTAATCATTTATGAGTGATATATAATTGTCCATGAAGGCTGGAAGAGAAAAACTCCTCATATTCAGGTGTGCAGAGTTATTAGGCCATTTTCTTTTACAGATGAAGTTTAACTCAGACTGAAAAGTCAAAAATTGTTAAATCCCCATGAGAAATATTTAAAACTAATGCAATACAGAAATTGCAAAGTTAAGACATGACCATTGGACAAAAAAAAAAAAGCTCACTGGGACAGTGGAGTCAGAAAAAAACAGGTGGAGAAGAAAAGACACATGTTAACAGCAAAATAATTAAGAATTAATGTGAAGATTAATTTTTAGTAAATTCTGCAAGACAGACTTTTCAGGATAGGAGATAAGCTCCTAAAACTTACTGCCAGATTCTGGAATATAAATTCTTCAAACTGTGGTACAAGAGGATGTTGTGCTGGTCCTTCAAGAGTCACTCAAAAGTTATCTGTCCA
>NW_015544177.1:583138-599971 GCF_001515605.1 Sinocyclocheilus anshuiensis
CAAAGTCTCTGAGAACCTGACACCTTGTACTTCTGGAGACTCCAGGTAGGTTGCAGTTCTGGAAAATAGTGGCGCTGGAGACTAAATGCTTCCTGATGGTTTCACACCTAATTCTTCACATTAATTCTTAATTATTTTGCAGTTAACGTTTGTCTTTTCTTCTCCACCTGTTTTTTTTTTTCTGACCCCGCTGACCCAGTGAGCATTTTGCTGTCCAATGGTCATGTCTTAACTTTGCAATTTCTGTATTGCATTAGTTTTGAATATTTCTCATGGGGATTTAATAATTTTTGACTTTTCAGTCTGAGATAAACCTCTTTTTTTGGCTCATTTTATCAGTAAAAGAAAACATACCTAATAATTCTGCACACCTAAATATAAGGAGTTTTTCACTTCCAGCCGTCATGGACAATTATATATCACTCATAAATGATTAAATACAAAATGAATAGTAGTTATTAAGATTGATGTGGTTTGGAAATGGTAAAATGTGCTTGAAAAAAAAATATCATCAGAATATCAACATGCCTAATAATTGTTTTCAACGTGCACGCAGTGTATAAGCATTTTTAACGATTTTATTGATCTATAAGCATTTGTGAAATATTTTAATTAATTAATTTATTTTATTTAGGTGTTGGATGTAGGGTTGTTGTTATTTTCCATGAAATTGGGCTGCTTTTAAACTGTTGCCATGGGCTGATTTTCCCCAGTGGGTTAAAGGTTTGAAATATTGCATAAATTACATTTGGTTGAAATGCTTGTACTGAAACATTTTGCATTCTACCTGTAATAAAACTGTGCTAAATGTTTTGGGCCACACTAGTAGGAAGCATTTGAGCTGTGTTTATGATAAATGTGCATAACAGTGACTGTAAAATATTTATTTTAGGGATGGAAATTACATTTTTATATTTGGGACATGGTAATTGCGCTATTTAGGGCTGTATTTTTTATTTTTATTTTTTTACTGGCATGGGCTTGGGATACTTAATTAAAATTATGTAATAGTTGTGATTATTATTTTACCTTCCATGCTCATTCAGACATGATCAGGTGCAGAACTGACACTCTGTCAAGTCTGCATCAAATCAAGCACTCCGTAATCGTGTGTACCCTGATTAAAAAAAATTGTTAACACTTTATAGTAACTGCACACTATGAATCATTTGCTAAGCATTAGTAAATAGTCAATTCATCCTTTATAAAGCATTGTTCCAAAATTAATAGGCATTAGTAAGCAGTTTATAAATACAGCTATACATGTTTTGTTCTTGAGCATATCTATAGTGTTTAATCATTGTATTTTCATACTTTATTAATGATCAATTTAACATTTCTAAATTATTATGTTATTTACAAACCAGTTATTTAGGAGTTCATAAGATCATTTAGAAAGCGTAAGTAAATTATTAATAAACTATTTAAATGTACATTTATCAAAACAAACACAATACAGAGGGATACAGAACACAAATGTTTTTTTTCCAAGATTGAAAAAGTTAAACTGTACAACTGTTCACTTGATACAAATATGAAAAATAAACCTCTGCAATTTCATAGGGAAAAAAATTCAAGTGTACAGTTGTACAGTTTCATTTTTTTTTTGCACCTTGAAATAAATATTTCGGAGTTCTGTATCCCTCTGTGTTGTGTTTGTTTATTTTTTTTTCTGTTAGGAAGATAACTGAGCCTTTAAATCTCCTTTGTAATAGATATGCTTATAAATCATTTTATAGAACAAGAACAAGTAATATAAGTTCCTCAATGTTTTGGCATCATGTAGACAAAGTTTAGTGTGTATAGTGTAATTTTCCTCTGAGGAGTATGCATTAATTCACAGCTATATTTTTCCCAAAATCCATATTAAAATCAATATAGCCGACTTCCTGTTGGTCGTAGCTAATGACTGTAAATTAGAAAGTTGTCCGGCTTGATGAGAACAATATATGTACCAAGTTTGGTGACTGTAGCTAAAACTAACCCCCCAAGTTTTGTCAAAAGGTGGCGCTATAGAGTGCCTCTTCCAATGTGGGGACAGTGCTTTAGAAAGGATGAACTGACTATTTACTAATGCTTACCTAATGATTCATAGTATTGCAGTTATTAAAAAGTGTTACCAAATTATGCTGCCCGTGCCCTACAAATTAACTAGTTATAGAAGTTTTTTTGCCCCTAAAACTGACAGAAAAGGATAAGGCCTAAGAGATTTCTTAAGCTGTAATGAAAAAAAAAAATACTGATTGTTTAAAAGTCTCTCTCTCTCTCTCTCTCTCTCTCTTTCTCTCTCTCTCTCTCACCCTCCCCTTCACTCACCCCCACTCTCAACACACACACACTCACACCCCCCACCTCCTCCCATCCACACACAGAGGCAGAGTGAGATCAGATGTTTGATAGTTTTTTAATTTTCTGTTATCCATAGAGCGTTGTAAAGTCATGAAACTATTCCTATTTCCTCAGAATGACTTGTTGTATGTATGTAAAAAGTTTTGAACTGTTTGGAAGCTGCACTTTAATAATACAACACAATTACGCTTTCATTTTTTGCTTCCTGTTTCTCATTTCTCGCCATAAATTCACAGACTCGCCACGGGCAAACCGTTCGAGATATCAAAAATCCCTTGGCAATTTAGCATCCCCAATGTCTTAAGATCATGTGCACCGAGTTTGGTGGTAATCTATTTGAAATCCTCAGAGGAGTATATCAAATTCCAGAGCATGCTCTTTTTACACAGCCCTGAATAGCCAACTTCCTGTTGGGTGGAGCCTATGACATGCAGCGTGAAAGTTGTTCGGATCAATGAGATCTATATGCGTACCAAGTTTCATATGAATATGTGCAAGCATGTGTGAGCTATACATCAAGTTTTCAGACTGTGTTCCAGGGGGCGCTGTAGAGTCCCTGTGCCACGCCCGGGTCCCAGCCTCTGCGGCGTCCTAATGACCGCAGATTCCAATGTGTGTGCAAATTTTCAAGAGTTTTTGAGCACGTTAAGGCCCCCAAAAAGCCCCGGATAGTTGAAAAAAAAATAAAAAATAATAATAATAATAATAATAATCCTAAGAAAAACAATAGGCCCCTGCGCCTTAGTGGCTTGGGCCCTAATTAACATAGTAACACTTTCACTCATGGACAGTTATTTAAACCTACTGCATGGTCATACACATTGCTATATTTGTCAAATCAAATGTTAATAACCTCATAAATATGCAAATCAAAACATTGACTAAGGGTTTACCCATGTATAATTGTGAAATCTTGAAACCAGAAAACATTATTGCAATGTACAATCTTGAAACCAGAAAACATCAACCCGGGGTTTACCAATGTACAATGTGAAATCTTGAAGCCTAATTGAAACACAAGATTTCAAGTGTGAAAGGCCCAATAGTGAGTTGCAGATGGGATGCATTTGCATCTTGAGGCTAAATAAGTGTTTTTTCACTTCCTCCCATTGTCTGCTCAGTTCCTGTTTCTAGAGCCTGTCAAATCATATCAGCTTTCTCAGCCTCACCAGTCCACGCATCTGTTTACTGGTATATAATAAGCACATAATCAAACGCCGCAGTTAAGCGAGCGCTGAGTGCTGTCAGAGCACATTGAGGGTGCATTTATTCAACGCTCTCAGTGTTGGCAGTTGCTTTGAGAAGGGCAACAGTAGAAGCAAGTGCTAATAAGCATTTGACATCAAGGTTACAGATATGCACCCTGTCGAGCAACAGCGGGCCTGTCTCACACTCTCTGGGGACTTAGTGTGACACTATTTTGTACTTTATAACATGCACAAACTAATTCAACTTTAATAAATACAGAAATGAGAAATGGGAAGATATAACAAAACACTTTAATGTGCTGAACAAGGCAATTATGAAAGCATGAGATGCATGTGGATTCTGCAACATCCTTTTTGATTAATAATTTCAAGGTTGAAGACATCCCTGTGTGTTGTTTTGAAACACTTATGCAAATGCTAAATTGTAAGCAGGCACATTTTTATCACATATTTACTAAACATTCAGGATGTCAAAAGAGGTTGCATTTAAGTAGGAAATACACGAGCAAATCACAGGAAAGTGATCCCTAGAGATTTAAACCTGAAAATAATGATGCATTTATTTAAACAAAAGCTACACATATCTATTCAGCCACTGGCATCTCTAGCACTGTTTCCCTCTGATTCACATCTTATCTCAATGACAGGCAGCAGTTTGTCTGCTTTATCTAGACATAAATCGTCCACCGCTGCTGATAGGCAGGGCATCCCCCAGGGATCTATCCGGGGCCCTCTACTCATTTTAATCTACATGCCTCCCTTTGGACAAATAATGCAACATTATTGGTCCATTTCTATTACTGTGTCAAAGACACACAAATCTATATTAGTTCCCATCACCACAGTCCTCCACCCCCTCATTAAGTACCTTTATCTGTAAGTCAAAGCTGATTCTAACTGGATGTTCACAATCTCATAAAAGATAAAACTGATATCTCATTAAACAGTCACAAAGCTTTTGTCCTTAGTGATCCTGGTCTTTTTGTAGGAGGTACTGATGTGAAACAAAAGTCTGTTCAAACTGTACTTAACATTAGTTTGCTGACTGAAGAATCAGAGTAGAAATAAAATTAAATAAAACTATATATCAAAAGATGTATTCATCTGTCACAAATAATGCCATTATTATTTTCATTCAGGGGTTATTTTCATTTTCAAGTACTGATGCAATAATTTGTATTAAGAAATTAAAACTTAATTGTACTAACAACAACAAGGTTGAAGATTTCCAGGGAAAACATGGACTTAAAAAAAAAATAATAATAATAATAAAATGTATATCCCAAATGTATTGTTGCTGTGGATAAAAACTGTCTGCCAAGTGCATAAATGTAAATTAATTTATCAGCAAATAATGTATATGATCTACTTAATTTATACATACTACAATTCAATACATTGAGGCCAGTAAGATTTATTTATTTTTTTTATTTACACATTAAACTGATCACAAGTGACAGTAAAGACCTTTATAATGCTACAAAACATTTCTATTTCTTCTGAACTTTCTATGCATTAAATAATCCTGAAGAAAATGTATTTCCACAGTCATATAAAGCAAAACCTGTTTTCAACATTATTACTAATAAGAAATGTTTCTTAAGCAGCAAATCAGCATATTAGAATGATTTCTGAAGGATCATGTGACACTGAAGACGGGAGTAATGGCTGCTGACAAATTCATCTTATATTTTAAAACATATTCAAATAAAAAGTTATTTTAAATTGTAATATTTCAAAATATTACTGTTTTTACAGTATTTTTGACCCATTAAATGTACCCTTGGTGAGTAAAAAAAACTACTTTCAAAAATATTAAACAATCTTACCAACCCCAAACTTAACTATACACATTTAACTGTATTAATATAATTTTTGTTGCAGGGTTCATGCATATGGATGTATGGATGTATATGGATAAAACATGCCATTCTTGTATAGGACACGTGGCAACATTATGGAATATTCACAAGCTCCTTTCAAAACTGACTCTGAGAATGAAGAAAAAAAAGAGAGAGAGAAAATTGTGAAAGGCTTGTGGGCTTCTTTTTGCTGACCAAAGCAGGACTTTGACTTTTACAAAAAGTTCCATGGCACTCTTTTCGCTTCATGCCAGCTTAATATTAACAACCTCAGGGCTGGCCAAACAGCAATTATCGAGCTTGTGTTACTGTGTGTATGCATATGTGCATGTGTACGTGAGTGTGTGTGTACCCAGAAAGGACAAACTCTTTGAAGACTTCCAACTGTTCAGAGAAGCATAATACAACATATAGCTACATCACCAACAAACGCGGTAATCCACTGTCACACAGAAAGGAGCACAGAGTCCATAGTCCTTTTGATTGGACAAGCAAGCCCCATTCAAAGAGTGGGAAATGAGAATGAGAGGCTTTGCTGCTTTACTGAAAATGGCCCCAGTGCATCCAAGAAAAAAAAATGCTTAGGAAGGTTTCTTTTCTATTTTTCTATGTTTCTATTTTGGCATACAATGAGCAAGGCTGAGGGATCAATTATCACCATACTATCCATTCACACACAAGAGGTGGCAGATAATTATGATGCCTTAGAAACTCTGGAATCATAAAGGGTTTTGTGTCTGAAGAACTTCTAAAATTCAAAGGCCGCCTATATGAAACACTTATAATATTATGGGTTCACAGAAAATGTCACACATATGTCTTGTGGCTGTATTAATTAAAAATTAGTATTTTAACATTTACAGATTGGCCCCATTCACTTCCATTGTAAGTACCTCACTGTAACCCTTTTTTTTAAGAAAAGAAAGAACAAGTTTGAGCTTAACTTGTATTGAACTTGGAATATCCATTTAACTGAGAACTGACAGAGAAATAAAAGGTTTAAGGGTTTACATGAGACCTACAACCACTTGACAAACATCTACATATTATTCACTGGCTTTTGTTTTTCCTTCCAGAACTTTTAGGCAAATATGTTGCGCTATTGATCATTCTGTAGCAGACGTATCCAAATGAAGAGAGATATATATTTGTCACTTGTTTGTAAACTGCTGTCTTACACAACGAGGTTGTTCAGGTCTGCTATTTTGGCTTTCCGCAAATGTATAAATTATTAGGTTGCAGGAGGCACATTTATTATATGTGTTTAGTTGCCTGGAGGCTAATAGCTGCTTTTCAGGTGTAGTAGGGCACTGATGAATGCTAGCTAATCGCTAATGTTGGCTGAGGGTTTAGACACCATTTATCACGTCTTTAAGGAATCTGCACATGGGAATATTAACAGCCGCATTGCCGTGACTTAAGTCTCTAAAAAAGCCTTTAAGTGCATTAAAGCAGTGCTTTAGTTTGACATTAGATAATGAAATGAGAAGAGAGTCCAATTAATTCTAACAGCTTAAGAGTGGTTGAATGTAATGCAATGCCAAAATGCCAGACTTTAAATGCTCCAACACTAATGCACTCTCTTAGGGTCAATTTTACCCACAAAGAAAGGTTGGCAAGGGTGTCATTTTACCTCGATTGGCTGACGCTTTAAATTACAGAGACTTCTGTAGATAAATCAAATCACAATAGCACTTTATAGCACAGCGGTTAGCAGTTCGCAGGGGCAAAGAGTCATTGTCAAAATCAAAGTATTTCATTCAAATCAGTTTACACAATAACTTATACCCAGGGGTGTCATGAACCAATATTTTTTTCTGGCTCACTTCATGTCCTAGATGAGATAAAATATGACTTTAAAACAAATCTTAATATAACTTTACATAAAAAACTTTCCCCTTACTTACACTAAAAGAGAAAATTTGTGTAGAAACTATTTTAAATCTGTAACTATTTACAAAAAAAAAAACTAGCAATTTCTATTTACAACTTCAAAAAATAAATTAACAGTGAGAAATAATAGTATATATATATATATATATATATATATATATATATATATATATTACAATATAACAAATATTATTAAACTTTTTTTAATTCTACACTACCATTCAAAATTTAGGGTTGGAAAGATTTTTAAAAATTTTTTTGAAAGAAGTCTTTTATGCTCACCAATGCTGCATTATTGTGAAATATTATTACAATTTAAAATAACTATTTTATATTTTAACATATTTTAAAATGTAATTTATTCCTGTGATGGCAAAGCTGAATTTTCAGCATCATTACTCAAGTCTTCAGAAATTCCTTCAGAAATCATTCTAATATGCTGATTTGCTGCTCAAGAAACATTTCTTATTATTATCAACATTGAAAACAGTTGTGCTGCTTAATATTTTTGTGGAAACCATGAAACATTTTTTGGATTCTTTGATGAACCAAAAGTTCAAAAGAAAAGCATTTATTTGAAATTCTGCAACATTATAAATGTCTTTACTGTCACTTTTGGTCAATTTATTGCATCCTTGCTAAATAAAAGTATTAATTTTAAAATTAAACTAAATAAAAAAAAATTTACTGACCCCAAACTTTTGGACTGTAGTGTATAAAAAAAGGGCTAAAATAAATAAATAAATAAATAAAACTGAGGGGGGCACCCTTTGTTTGAATGAACATGAACTTCTGATTAGACCTGTTATGAAGTATGACCCAGAAGCCTTTTTAATGTCATGCTACTATCTTGCCTCTCTGAGGGGTTGCTGGCCCCCAGCCCCTCTCAGAGCTGAAATCAGCACTCCGCCGCACACGGGGCACTGACCCACCAGCCGGGATTTTAAATGAATCGGAGGATAGGACATAGGAGCAGCACCTGCCCAGATGGCAGGGTGCACAGGTCCCGAGCAGAGATACAACATGGGCTTACCTGCGAGTTCGACCTGGATGGATGCCACAGACAGACCCCTGGGACAAAAGAGAGGAAGGGAACGCTGAGATCCAGTCTGTTGGCCGTGACTTCCATACCTCGAGAGTTCATGCCTGGTGGGAAAGGGTTAGGGATGACATTTGCCTCACAAACCTTTGGATTATTCAAGGCTAGTCCACTACGGTGCACATTTGAAAAATTATTTCAGTTATCCCTATGTACTCGATTTATAACTCTTATTTATAACTGAAAGGTAACTGCTGTGCATATTAAAAGAATAATGCTGATTACCGCATAATTAATTTCCATGTGAATCTCCACTTATTTATAAAAAGCAAAATTGAAAAGAGTTCCATTGAGGCATTTACAATGGAAGTGAACGGAGACAATGTGTAAAAATTAAAATACCCACTTTAATTTTTAGTCCACTTTTTACAATAACAATATAATTGTATTATTATGATATTATTGTTGTTGTTTACTACTACTGTTAATGGTAATAATTAACCTTACCATAAAACTTGCTAACTTTAATATTTACAATAACAATAATAATTTCTATGGATATGATTAATTATTATTGATGTTATTATTAATAATAATAAATTGTTATTATTATTATTATTTTCATATCCACAGTTTATCTAAGTTGACATTAATACGATTTTAGTGTGGGAAAAGAATCACTTACTGACCTTTTCTGTATGAGGTTATGTCCAATTTTACGTTGTTGCCACGACACTGTGAACCCTAAAACCACTGAAAAAAAGACAGAGAGCTTTACAACTTAAATAATACAAAAGTTTTAACAGAAAAATTTATGAGCTTTCACAAAATTATACACTTCGCATTTATGATAACAAAGAGGCCCCATTCACTTCTACTGCAAGTGCCTCACCATAACTTTGATTTCAGTTTTTTTTTTTTTTTAAGAAAACAAGGAAACTATTTTTTGTGATAATCAGCTTGTATGAATATTCCCTTAAGCTTGCAACATAAATGAACACCGCACAAAGTGAAAAGTGTCTTTAAGGAGAAAATTACTTTTATTGGTGTGACCTAATGCAGCCAGGTTGATTTAAATTTTTAATTAATTTTTTTACAAATTAGAGACATATTAGACACAATATTTTTGACTTGAATAAAACCAGTCAATTTACATGCTATCAGATTTTTTTGGGTTTACAATAATTTTACAGTGATACAAAACTGCAGAAACATTCAGAAAACATTCTGCATTTCATTTTTCATAATAACTGTCTTCTTGCAAAAAAGATGCAAACCGTACCCTGAAATACGAATTATAAAATGCAAATGTGTCCCGTACGGCTTGAAATATGTATGCCTCTGCGCTTACAAGGGACTTGGGCTTTAAAAGCACTCAATGTAGGTCCCTCACAGCAGCGGCTGCTTTCTCTGTCCTTCACATTTCACTGGTCAGTGCCCAGTAATCAACACACATTACCCACACAGAGCCCAAGCTTAATTACCAATCACACACAGACCCACAGACACTCCAGCTCTTCCATATTCCGCCTGCCACTTACCTTTCTCCCCATTATTTAAATTCAAGATTATGAATGACTGACACACGAGTATGTAAATGTGTTTTGTTTTTGAGATTATGTGCAGTGGTTGATATGCTGATGAGGAACGGTAACTGCCTCTCGAGAGTGAGTGACATTCCCCTGCACAGTATGAGACCCTCTCCTGGATTCTTCTCATCAGGCATCCTGTGGAGAATAGTTTACTTCTTAACAACAAAAGAAAAACTGTTTACGGCATTCGCCCGACGGTAGAGATTTGACTTTGCCATACCGCGTCTGATTGGTGCCAGACTTTGGAAGAGCTGCCTAATATATTAAATTTTCTTTAGGCAAGTTCACCTCCTAAAAATGAACATTCTGTTACCATTTAATCACCCTCAGGGTTTTCATGTTTCACTATAAATAGTAATAATAATAAATTCAATATTAAAGTTAGGTTTTATGGTTCTGGTTTTATTATTAACAACACCAATAACAGCAATAATATTATCATCATCAACAATAATAATAATAAAGTAAATATTAAAGTTACCAAATTGTATGGTTACGGTTAATTATTACAATGCTGATTATTATTATTGTTAATAATAATAATAATAATAATAATAATAAAATTAGCAAGTTTAATGGTAAGGTGTATTATTATTATTAATAATAATTATAACAATTATTATACGTAATTATTATTTATAATTAATATTAACAACAACAACAACAATAAAGTATACATTATTACTATTAATAATAATAAAAATATATTATATTAATAATACTATAATAATATATTATTATTATTAATTGTTGTTATTGTTGTTAATAATAATTATTATTATTAATATTATTATTGTTATTCATTTTTTAAATAACAGCAATAATATTGATTAAAAAAATAAAGTAAATAAAAATGAAATAATTATCTCACACATTTAGCTTCTTGTTTTAATGATGTGGAAAACAAGACTGATTAACAAAAAATTACTTTTGCAGCATTAAATAGAACATATAAAGTGAATTTTAATAGTATTCAGGATGCTCTTTTCCATATAATGACAGTGAATGGGGACTAGGGTGAGAACAAATTCATTATACAAAAGTAAGTGTCAGAATATTCCTCAATTATACACCTTTTTGTTCCACAGAAAAAAGAAATTCAAATAAGTTTGGAACAACATGAAGGTGTGCAAGTGATCTTTCTTTTTTTGGGTACACTATTACTTTAAGATATTATTGAAACGCATCTTCTTTCGGAAACATTTAGAAGAAAACGTTATGTAAAACCCCCAAATGTGCCTCATTTCGTTTTGCACATCCAGCCATCCATGAAACCATCCATTCATCCATACTCACATATCCATCAAACCATCCGTTCATTCTAGCAACTTTTCTCTACAAGCGTTTCATATTTGAACAAAAATGATCACAGCAGGGGCAGTGGAGCAGGAAATCAGGTGAGGGGAAACAGGAAGTTGCAGGTGTGACACGGGTCCTGTGGAGCCCCATCTAAGCAGGAAGTGATATTGAGTAAGAGCAGATGGATCTGATGCGATTACAGCTTGTAGTTGGAAAAGCCCTCTGTTCTGGTGACTGTTTATAGCCGTGAACTAAGACTGTGAAGCAATATCCAACAGGCACAGAAGAGCGAGAAGGAACACAGTTGCAGGAGAAGTTTCAATAATGGCCCTGAGAGATATTGAAATAACAAATGCAATATGTTCATGTCAGTTCCTGCGGTCTTGTGTATTCACTGTTGGAGCTTTTTTTTTTTTTTTTTTTAAATCCAGAAGTGAAATTACCATACACACCAATTAAAGTTTCTCATTCCATATCCCTGTGAAAGTTTCACACTCAAGCCAAGTTTTAAGAGGTGCACACATTCATGTCCTTTGAAACCCGTATGACTGAGGAACACAAAATGAGTGAAATATTATGCATTGTGCATACCCAATGAAAAAAATCTATTTATTTAAATCTGTCCACTGGTGAAATCAGGCATTAAGGAGACTAGCAAATATTCATCTTATTATACATTATATTCAGTACTGCACATAGTAGTTTAATATTATTATTAAACCTCTATAAATTTTCATTTTTTGTCCCACACACTTAACAAATATAAACAAGGCTTTGGATCACTTGATTTTGCATTAAATTCTGACTATCTTAGGGAATGTTGACTTAAATTATGTTTCCCATACAAAAACAAGGTTTCAGAAGAATTGAAATATCATACAAAGGCAATATGAACCACTATTATGATAATTTTATAGTGCTTTTGACAGAAGCTTGACAGAACCAATCCCCAATCCACTTTCCGTAAGCATCAAAATGTATCATGACTTCCACAAAAATATTAAGCAGCACTTACTGTTTTCAACATTGATGATAAAAAATGTTTCTTGAGAAGCAAATCATCATATCAGTACGATTTCTGTATGAAGGATCATGTGACATTGAAGACTGGAGTAATGATGCTGAGAATTCGCAAGAATAAATTACATTATAAAATATATTCAAATAGAAAACAGTTATTTTAAATTGTAATATAATTTCGCAATATTACAGTTTTTATAGTATTCTTGATCAAATAAAAGCAATGTCGATTTGCAAAAGAGACATTGAAAAATCTTTCTGGCCTGAACTTTTTGAATAATAGTGTATGTTTTTAAAAGACATTTTTTTCTTTTGTCTACTGTGGGCATTCATATTTGTCACTGACCTTTCTAAAGTAGAACCGAAGTCTGACCCAATTCACTTTCATTATTTGGACGGGAGCAGCTTGGACATTCTGCTAAACGTCTCTTTTTGTGTTCCACTGAAGAATGTAAAACATACAGGAGCATGAGTAAATCATTATGAAATTCTCATCTTGGGGGGCTTAACTATCCCTTTATGTTTTAGTAAACAGCATCTGCTAGCTCAGGGAAGCTACTGTCTCTCACTCATTTGGACTGATCTCAGTCTCTCAAAACTAATAGAGCTCAGCAGTGTCTGGTAATGAATGCACAGGTGCCTTTGACTGTCCACCAGCATCCCGAGACATTTGCTCAGAGAAAAGAAAGAGAGCGCGAGTGAAAGTGGTGCAGTACGCTTCTAATTCCCTCAACTGCGTGCCTCCACATTAGTCATTCTTGTCTTGGCGCCTCAATTAGTGGCATGTATGTTAGATGTTTTCTCACTTTCAGCCCTCTGCCTATGCTTAATTGCCCACCTAGGTCACTGTTCAGAAATGAGTTATCGTTCGGCTACGGTGTCAGGCCGGGGTGTGAATGGCTTCTGAGACTTAATGAAAGGTAATGATAAGATAAACGATCTCCTAAATATTCATCTGGGTTTTGTATTGATGTGTGGAATGTGTAAAATGGAGGAACCCGCAAAGCTGCTCCATTCATTTAAGCTGCTAACTAGCACACTGCAATATACATCCACTGTATGGAAAAGAGCAGCGCTAACATTCTGTTAAACATCACAATTTGTGTTCTGCATCAATGATGTGATGCTCATCCTATTCATTTATTCAAAAATACATTATAAATGCAATTCATACATAAAATGCTTTAAATACACCTTTTATATGATATTTTTAATTTTTATATTTGTTGAGAATATACTGTCAGGGTGACATGACACAGTCTGCCATAAGCTTTTATTATTATTTCTTAGAAAAAAATAATATTTATATACAAACCCAAATTCACCATAAAAGCCTATGAATATTTAAAAATCTTTTGCCAGCCAAAGTAATGTACAAAATTATGTGGCGCAACCAACAAGCAGAAAAAAAATAAAATCAAGAAATAATATCATACTTTCATAACTGTCAAAGTCAATAAGCCTCCTAAAATATTACAATTTGATCTTTTTATAGACAAAATTAGTTCAGGTTGCAAAATATCATGTGGCAGAATCCCCCAAAACAATGATATTTATGAATTAATTAATGATATTTGTTCTATTTAATTATTACATTTAAAAACATTTTAGAAAATAATTATTAAAATGTATAAATTTACACATTTCCAATGTGTAAGGAAAATTATACTTAATAATACGTTTTACTTGGTTACACCGCATGACATTTAACAAAAAAAAGTTACATTCAATTAAAACTTTACAAGAAAACATTAAAAGTTTTCCCAAAGCTAACATGAATACAAAGACCACATCTCTAAGAACATGAGATTGTTCTTATACTGTGGACACTCTTATTTGTCATTGACTTTTCTAGTAGTAGAACGAAAGTCATACCAGCTGAATAAATGATGACATAATTTTTATTTGAATTATTCCTTTAAAACAGGCACCAATGAATGTATTTCATTAGCAAATTCACATATGCACGAGTCCCAGTGGCCTGTTGTACAGAGGAAAGGGTGGTTATAGGACAGATAGTACCCAATCCCTTGTGTTTTATGCTGACTAGATAAACCAGATAAAACGTTGCACTACTGCAATAGGAGAAAGTGAAGGGGAAAGTACAGCACTGTAAACACACTCTGAAGCCATCACACTAATCACCTATGCAACACTTTTATTTAGTCAATTGCTATTGTGTCACAACACCACAGTCTTGAATAATGAATAAATTAAATATGTATAAGATGTATATTGTATAATTAAAAGCAGGACCGCATGACTAATTGCACCTATTTATCGCCATTATACCTCATGTCTGTACAATACTTCAAAAATTCCATTTTGGATAAATTTTTGATTGATTACACACATGCGGTGCTTTTACAATAATTGTATTGCATTGGAAATATTCGCTCTATGCAAATAAGCCACAAATTTACATTAACATCACAGTCTGCGTCTCATTTAAAGTCAGCGGTATTCACGAGGATCATAGTGTGTGACAGCATGCTCACATCTCTGTAGACTCATATGAGTCATATTCAGTGCAGAAACACTATTTCCACAAAAATAAATAAATAAATACTACATGCACAATATATTGGTGCCTAATATATAATTCAGTACTACTAAAAAAAAAAACATATGTAAACCATTAACATGCTGTTCATGCCAGTGGACCGATGGACATCTTTGTCTGTTTTTTAGCAACTCATGCCAAAAACACTGCATTTTCGAGGTGCTAGTTCAAATTGATGGTAGTTTATCTTGCTAGCGATGCCTAATTTAAAGCATTCTTTACCATTCTGTGTTATTTTTAAATGCAAGTTGTGTGTGAACACTCCAATGGAAGCCTGTTTCCACCACTTAAAAAAGTCAAAATTGTGGATTTCTAACACTTCTAACAATTCTCAGTTTATATCTCACAATTTTGAGTCAACATCTCACAATTCGGACCATTTTATCAGAATTGAGAGATTATATCATGCTATTCTGGTGTTTTTTTTTTTTTTGTCAGAATTGCAAGTTTGTAACTGTATTCTAACATCTCATAAATTTGCGTTAACATCTCAATCTGGACCATTTTCTCAAAATGGTGAGATTATAATTTGCTATTCTGACTCTTTCTCAAAATTGCAAGTGTGTAACACAACTCAAATGATATTTCTTGTAATTTTGCATTAACATCTGACAAATCTGACTATTTTCTCAGAATTGTGAGATCATAACACACAATTCTAACTTTTATTTTTTGCAATTCCACTTTTATATCTTACAGTTTTTGCGGTAACATCAAAACTCAGACCATTTTCTCAGAGTTGTGAGATTATATCCTGCTATTCGGAATTTTTTTCCTCAGAACTGCAAGCTTCTAACACAATTCTTACCTTATTTCTCTCTTTTTCTCTCATTAACATCTCACAATTTAGGCGACTTTTTTTCTGAAAACTGTGAGATATGAACTTGGCATTGTGAGAATTGTGAGATGTTGTTTGTTTAAATGGCAGAAACTGGTTTCCATACACTCACATACAAATCACTGTAGTATGTGAGTGAAACAACTATGCTTGATGTATTCTTCTGGTAAAACCTTTTCTATGATATATGACATGATGTTACTGATTTCTATTATCATATTTATTACAATAGTTCATACATTTTAATCGCCAAGTGTTTTCTAATGAATTAGCTATTTATTTAGGTTCAAAAGGGAGACAAAAATCTATTGAAGATAATATCAATAGATATTCTATCACATTAATATCTGAGCTGTTGATTATCGATTGTCCAGAAATTCACTGCATCTCAGAAATATTCTCAAGCTCTAGACTGAATTAATCTTTGTATTTCTATTTTTTATTCAAATTTTGTTATTCTTTTGACTTGAATATTCTTCTTAAATATGACTATTTGCTGACCCGGCAGAGCCTGCTGTCTGCCGCCTTTTAAAATTTCTCCTTTTCCCAGCATTTACGGCTATTAGTAAAAAGCGGGGATGCGAGTGAGTCTGAACTCCAGCTGGGAGTGATGTGGATAGCATGTCTCCAGGCCAATTTATGGAGCAATTAGTCTCACAGAGCCACCAGGGTCAAACTCTCTGTAGCACCATGATCTAGAATAAAATAAAGACTGTGGACAACACGGTAATGTAACCACGCAGATGGGAGGAGGCACTGCTTTTTCCTGTCCAAAGATGGTACAACAGTAGCAAAAAAGGACAAAATGAGGACATATCTGCTGTCAGTGTGTGGAAAAGTCTCAGTACTGCAGGAGTCTGGACCTCTACAGACTGAAGTCAACAAACCATCAAAGCACACATCCCAGCTCAGCTGCATCGACTGGCACGCTGCTCTTATTGGCACTTTATGGTCTGGTTTCATCTGAATGGATAGTTTGTATCCTTGACTATGTATTTATGCATTTTCCTCTAAGTGGCTTTGCCAAAAAAGCATCTAACATGAAAATAAACTGAAACGTCAACATTTATTTTTTTCAATTGCAGACATTAAAATAAAATAAACAAAAAAAAATAAAAATTATTATATATATATATATATATATATGTGACCCTGGACCACAAAACCAGT
>NW_015544177.1:600004-602114 GCF_001515605.1 Sinocyclocheilus anshuiensis
CATTTATATATATATATATATATACACAATATGTTCACAATAACATCTAGGGATTTAGAAAATAGAGAATGCTAGTTTGTACTTTCCTCTAAATGGCTTAAAAACATAAATATATAAACAAAAAAAATATATTTACTTGAAGGTGACTGATAGAAAGTGGCATGGATTTCTTTAGACACACACGCACAAACGAATCCACACCACCCTTCAGTTAATTAACATCCATGACACAGTGCATAATTCCTTTCATCCCTGTTTTGATCCAGAACGGACTAACATTACTTAATGCTGATACCACCTGAGGAACACTCTGAAAAAAACAATCTGTTTTAAATTAGCATACTAATTGAAACAGACCATAATAATTAAGCGGCATAAACACCGAGCGATGCGCACACGGATGATTAGGAAGGCTTCTGGTAATTAATAAAAAAGGAAAATAGCTGAACGTCTCTAACAAGTCCTGGGTGTGTTGCCTAACCTTTGACCTCTGTACTATGTGGAAGGATGACTTGAGACATCTGTGCGGTGTATCACCTTAATTAACTAAATGTGTTGGCTTAATCGATGTGTCCAGACAATAGAGTTAAAGCTCACTGAAGTATGCTTATCGAGTCTGCAGAAAGACTTTAATAGGTCAAGAAGGCTTAACCGTGAAGTCTGTTGGCAAATCATCCCATCATTACTCAGTGCATTGAAACATTCGGTGGAGAGGTGGCTGATGTGGTCACTTAAAATGTATTGTCACTTTACTGGCAAAATTAACTACTGTACAAAGCATAATGGTCTCATTTTGCACCAGACAATTAATTGAAAGATATAGTTCACCCATTCACTACAGAGGATCCATTGGTGAGCATAGTGATGTAGTGCTACATTTCTCCAAATCTGTTCTGATGAAGAAACAAACTCTTCTATATCAGAATATCAGAATCTTGGATGGCCTGAGGGTGAGTAAATTTGCAGCATATTTTCATTTTTGGGCGAACTATTCCTTTAACGTCAACATGAAACTGCATTTGTTAGTCATTTTACATCCATAATGTGACTTTCAAATAGAAAATGCACTGAGAAAAAAAATGTAGTGATATTTGAATTCATCAGCTGGGCTCTGTTTACAGAAACTCATTTGTTTTTGTAAAAATACTATTAAATACTCTTTTGATATCATGTTGACTTGCAGTTTCTTGACATAGATGTTTTGCTTAGATTCCTATGAAGAATTGTGAAACTAAAATGAAAACTAAATGAAAATAAAACTAAACAAAGAAAATGAAAAATGTAATTAAAAAATAATTTTAGTTTTTAACACATGGTACACAAAACGTGAAACTTTTATAAACAGGTAGCATTAAATATGAAAATACCAGTAGATAACAACTACAATGGAGTGTCATGAGAAATTGAAAATCTTTTTTCTTTTCTGACGTACATCTAAGTGTAAAAGATTATCGAAAAAGACTAAATGTAGGACGTGGACTTTTTTTATATGCATTTTGATTAAACATTATGAGGTCAAAACATTTAAAAAAAATTAAAACATGCACCGTTGAATTGTACACAATAATATCTATGGATTTAGAAAATAGATAGGGTTGATAGATAGAATTAGTTGCATGAACTTAAGCAGCCCTAAAGTACTAAAAATAAAACTAAATAAACTGAAACTTGAAAACTAAAAAAAAAAAACTAAAAAAAAAAAAGCGAGAACTAACAAAAACTAATTTGAAAAGACATTAAAGGGGTCATATGATGCGATTTCAAGTTTTCCTTTCTCTTTGGAGTGTTACAAGCTCTTGGTGCATAAAGAAGATCTGTAAAGTTGCAAAGACTAAAGTCTCAAATCCTTTATTTGGCCTTCCGGAAGTAGATGCATTTAGGAATCATTGGTTAACATTTATTTTCAACAGAACAGCACAACCCAGATGTTCGAATTGTGCAACGCATTTTATGGACGACAGTTTTTTTAACCTAGAAGAGTACAAGGCTGGCTGTGCACAAAGTCTATTTCTAAAAAAAGGGTCAATTCCGACTTTGCTATGACAATCTGG
This sequence comes from Sinocyclocheilus anshuiensis, assembly GCF_001515605.1. NCBI lineage: Eukaryota > Metazoa > Chordata > Actinopteri > Cypriniformes > Cyprinidae > Sinocyclocheilus > Sinocyclocheilus anshuiensis. The sequence goes on from NW_015544177.1 coordinate 602,056, forward strand.
CGCTTCTGAATCAGCCACTGTAAGTATGTTTTGTTATTAGTTTAAGTATTTGCTATTGA
>NW_015544177.1:602253-623616 GCF_001515605.1 Sinocyclocheilus anshuiensis
GAAAAATAATGTGTTTTTTGAACATTAAAGCATGTCAACATATTCTGTTACACCAAATACACAAAATAATGATCTTTAAAATAGCATCATATGACCCTTTTAAAAAATAAAACAGGAATAGAAAGTAAATTCAAAAATTGATGTCCACATAACAGTGGCATTTACTAAACCTCTAGGACCAGTAAAAACCATTTAAAGTTGCATCACTGGTTTTTGACATCTGTTGATTAGTTAAAATTTCCCTGAGCCTTAGAGAAAGTGAGAGCAGATGAAAAGGCAAAAGATCATCTTGATTATTTGTCTCACACTTCTTTACCATTTTAACTATGCTTTTGTTCTATGTAGTAAGAGAGAGTTTCGCTGGCACAACCTTTAGGGAAATTAATTCATTTACTAAGTGTCTTAATAATTACACTGACATCAGGGTTAATTGCCTAATCCGTATTGCCATAGAAGCGTCCTGTTGAAATCCCCACACAATCTGTTCCAGAAATGGGGGCCAGAGGATACCCACAACAGTGGGAGACTTTGACCTAAATAAAAAGTTTTCTCTGAATATGGATGCTCCTTTAGACAATATCTTAATCTGCTAATGTTGTTTTTTAATCGATTTCAAGCAACTCTGTGCAGCATATGTTAATATGTCACCGGTGGAAGGTGGTGTGTTTTGCAACAGTGACCCATTCTTTTTTACTTAAAAAAAGGCAGAATAAATGAAGCACCAAATTAAAAATAAAGGTTGCTGCAAATAACTGCAACTAATGAGGCATCACTATAGAAGTTATCAAGCACAATCCTTTCTTGAAAGACTAGCAGACCTTAAAAACACTAATGCTTTGGAGGACTCTCTTTAGCGTAAGATAATGAACAGATCATTGCAGAGCAGGACAAAGAGGATGATGGATGTTTCTGTCAACACGGGGCTAAAAACCGGGGAAAGAGTCCAGCTAGTGAATCTGAAGTGTTTAAGTAAGTCTCATTAGCAAAAGCCTGAAAGATGCTTGTTATGGGGCTGAATTTCCCTCTATTCCCATATGTTCTATTCACAGCGAGTGAATGAATGAGCATTTGATGAACTCCTGTACAGTCCCTTTTCTTCCTGAAGCTTTATTTGCATTTAAAAACTTTGTTACTTTGGCTTTGTATCATTCACATATAGCCCTCTAATTTTTTTTGTTCTTTCTTTTTCATTATTATCTTTTTTTTTTTTTGGATGGCTGAGGTCTCCTATCTATGTTGATATCTCATTAATCAAACTCTGCCACATAAAAGAAAGGCTGCCAACCCCATCAGTGCTCTAATAAGACCTGCTGAAGTTAATCACTTCTTCAAAAGTGGAGAATTGATCAGCGCGCAGACCGACGTCTCCCAACAATGACGTTCATTCATATTCAGCTGATAACAGTTTCGCTGAATGAGTGAACAGCCTTCATCTTACTCTACTCTGACATTTGTATTTGTCCTCCAAAGCAGCGTTGACACATATCATTTTGTCTAAACAAAAATAAACTAAAAAACTGAGACCAAGCAATCATTTTAGGCATCCCAACGTTATAATGTACAGAATGAAAAAAACTGATTACATTTAAAGGGGTCATGAATTGAGAAATCAACTTTTACTTGAGCTTTTGATATATAACAGATCATCTTAATTAAAGAATATCCTGTAAGTTTCAGAACTGAAAACATCCTTGTTACTGAAATAAAAGCTTTTATTGACACCAAGCCCAGTGAACTCCAGATTCTGGAATGTGCCTACCTATGACGTAATAGATAGGTTAAACACCACCTCCACAGAAGAATATCAACGCCTAACTCTGTAGCCCCGCCCACTGATTCGCGCAATAACATGAGTGGCGCTAAGCCGGATCGAGCAACCAAGCAATAAACATGCCGTTGAAGATCGCAAAATATTGTGCAGTGCCTGGTTGTGGAAGAACACAGTCACTGCATAACCTTCCTTCGGATTCAAATATTAGAAATGCGTGGTTAAACTTTCAGCTCACGTGAGTAAAACAATGAGCGTTTGTTCGCTTCATTTCACCGTGGATTCCTTTGTAAACAAGACACAGGTCGATGCTGGATTTGCAGAGAGACTGAGATTTAAAAGCAATGCTGTGCCGTCTATAGTGGACCCGACAGGAAAGGCGCGGCACACTTATGTGAGTAAAAAATATTTGTACTATGTGTCACTATTGCCTTGTTAGAGATCGCTTGATATGTCCTGATTATGTGTACGTGTCTAACCAAAGTCACAGAAGGCTCCAACTAACAAGGACGTCGCCTGTCAAACAGACACACAGAAAGTTAGTTTACGTGCAAAACTGTTATCCAATCATAGCAGTGGGTGTTTACTTATAAGTCTTTAATGCGGCATGCCCACAAAAACCGAGCGTTTCTCGAGCCGGCCTCAAAACCAGGGTAGAAAATAGCCTATTACTTATTGATTTTGATGTTTTTGAATGAAAAAACCATGCGAACGTCATAAGTGGACCTCAGACAACAGTATAAAATTTAAAAAGCCAGTTCATGACCCCTTTAAGAGTGTTTTCAACTTATTAGTGTTTTTAAATGTTACCTTTATGTTAGTTCAAAGGTTAGTTCAAATGAGTGAAATTTCTGTGAATAATTTTGGTCAGAAAGGCCCATTATCTATTGTCAATAGTGTACCAATGTATGAAGAACAGCTCACTAAAAAGTCACATTCAAATCAAGCAGCTTTCTGTTTGTCAATGCAATGAATTAGTGTATACAACTTGAACCCGTTGCAAACTCTGTGGGGAAATCTTCCACTAGGTTTTATTCATGAAAACTCACAGAACAAATGTCTTTATATCTTTAGATGACCAATTCAATATTGACAAACTCCGCTACTTAAAAAAAAAAAAAAAAAAAAAAAACTCTAATAGGCTACATTCACACTATCAGTTTTTGGGAATGACAACCGCATTTAATAACAGGTGTGAGTCTCGAAATGTCCAGTTCACACAGCAGCTTAAAATAGCGTCTCGAATACTGTCTGTATGTACATGCATACGGAGTCAAGCCCGTATTCCTTACCAGTTCCCATAGTGACAGACAGCGACTAAAGTAATATCAAAGATGGAGGTGCCCATAAAACTGAAAAGTCTTATCACTTTTTGACACGACAAGAGTCCAATTGAGCCTCAAATTAATATTTAAAATCTTCAGTAACCGGCAGCAGCTTCTATATTCATGTGGAGACCGGAGCATATGAGTTGTGCATCTAATACAAAACTGACGGGAGAAGCTCTGGTGGAGAAGGACAATGATCGGATCTAAAACTTCAGATGACACACAGCTCATATCTGCATTTCTGTAAGTTACCAAAACCACAAATGAAAACCCCAAACACATGATAGACACGCATTTGTGCAGCACAGAGTAGCTCTCTCGCACTGTATGACGTGACAGACAACTAGTTGTCCAGTGTGGTTCCGTTCACACAACGCAGGTTTTCAGAGAATGTGGTAGTGAGTCCTGAAAATTTGCGGGTGTGAGTTCGGTTTTAGAATGCGGCTGTCACTCCGGAACTGTGTGTGAATGTAACAGTACAAAGGAATCAAATAGAGGACTGGCAAACGTATTCTGCTGCTGTGTGAATGTGCCAATATATAACTAGGCCCCAATGAAATCATCAGATTTCGTTTTATTGTCTCCCAACTTACGTGTTTTCCTTTTTTAATTTTTGAATTGTTTCAAATGGTTTCATTAAATTTTAATAATCAAAAAGGATGAGTAATCAATTGATCAAATGAAATCATAAAACTTAATTTAATAAGAATTTTGACCATAGTACCTTGTTCATTTTATTTATTTATTTATTAGAAATTCTGTGTTGTCTCTTCTGCGTTGTTTAATTTTTCTGGATTGTGTGTTTTATGATTACATTTAGATTTTATCAATACAATTTTATTATTAAAAAAAGAATGGTAATCAAATGAATGCATTAAAAATGTATTTAACTTTAAAATGTGAAATATTCAATTCCTTTAATTTTTGGGAAACAAAGTGCTGCACAACAGAGCTTTACTGTCTGAAATAAAACATGGATACATTTTTATATTGTATAATATTCCTTAAGTATTAATGTTTTGATTCAATTATTATTTTTGTTATTTACTTTGAGAAGTACATTCTACTGTACAATAGTCATATAAATTAATAAATTTTTCCATCCTAATTTCTTGAAGTTAAACCAAATTGTAATATTGGAGGGTTGTAGTGACAACCTTTGAGTATCTCTGTGTATATGATATGACACTAGTATTTATCAAATGAAATGGTGAAAAGCTCATGAAGAGACTCTCAGTGCAGCTCTGGAGATGAAGTTCATGTGAATCATTCTCAGTGAAACCAGAAATGTTCATTTAGAAAGTACTTCACATTTAAGATTAATTAACATTAATTTTATGATTTAATGATTCAATGTTTAAAATGTGTTAATCTGAACAATAAACCAATTTAAATGTATTTGAAATAATTTAATATTTATAAACATACACTTTGAACTTTCTTTAGACTAAAAGGATTCCGGAATTTCTCAGTGTAAAAGATTCTAAAGTACCTCGTACTTACACTTGAATGTCTTTATACATTCATATTCAAACCATTATTCATCACCGTGACTCACCGTCATATTTTCATCATAAGCTAAATTGCCCTGCTAGCCCTTACAGCACAAGTGGCCACCAAAACCTGGTATTTAGTTTTCTCTTGACATGCTTGTCACACTCGATGGACCAATCAGGGGTGACCTTTCGAGGTGACAAACAGAGCCAGCTGTGAGAAATTGCACACACATTCACTTACATAACCAAATCATGTTCTCTCAAGATGAACTGCCCCACAAAATGAACAAGACAAGCCTTTTGGACATTAATCTAAAGCTTAATTCTAATATTTCATATAGCGGCGAGAGCAGGGTCGCGACTGTATCTGAAATCATTTACTGTATCGCACCGTATGATGGCAGGAATGCCGCAGTTATGTGGTTAATTTATGAGGGATGCACAGGAAGATCAGCATAATTGATTTTGTTTGGAATAAAATGACGGAGCAATAGAAACCACTGCATTTCCCAACAGGTGGAAATTATTCATTTTTCATAAACACCTTTTTTTTTTAACATGCATCCGGCAAACCAAATCTCATTCCTGTTCAATTACATCAGTGTGACGCTTATTATTAAAACATCAAGCTAAAAATACTCGCCGTGGTAATTCGGCTCTGGTCTCGTGGGATGAGAAATTGGTCTGCCACATCAAATCTCTTATCATTGCTTTGCCATTTTCTCCCATCTACTCGTCATTTTTCCCATGTTCTAATTGAGGCTTACAGGCCCGGCACCTTCACAGTTTGAGTCATGGATGGAAATCTCAGTGGGTATTGGATTGCGATTCTTGTGTTTATATCGTCCTTTCCAAGAACAGATCGATTGCTGGCAAGAGTACAGATGTCTTTTCTCAGCTATTGGTATCCCACAAGCCCTGCCCCGTCTTATAAGAGTGGAATTGATTATTGTTGCTCATTTTTGGTGTCTATTTTTTTAGCTGGACTAAAATGTACTCTAAGCTGCACTTTTCTTTGGCACCGTCAATGTTTAGCATCAAGCTGCGAAAGCAGGTTCAAATAATCCAAAGCACTCCCCCGTCGTGCTGCAAATATAAATACCCCGTCATCCCTTTGGCACAAACGCCAGAAACGAACTCTGATCCGTGCTTTTCCATTGCTTCATACATAAAATCCACAGCTACCTACTTTCTCCATCTGTCTGGCTTTAGTTGTTACACACTCCGAAATATTTTCTCAGCGGGCTGACAAATCTAAAGAGGTCCTACTACAACCTGTTTCGCCGGTTTTGACTGACAGCCTGTCAATTAGGACTGACAGATGAATGCTGAATTGTTTTCTCTCGCTCAGTCTCATGAATCTTTCACTAGCACAAAAAGTGCCGCCACTGAGGGTGCACCTCACGATATAGTCGGGTAAAAGCAATCGCTTTAAATATTCAAATATAATAAAGTTCATTTTTAAAGATGATGCTTCTCTCCGTGTTTTGGTGCCTCATTAGGAGCCTATGCAAATGAAGGATGTTATATCAGGATAATGAGATGCGGAACACATGAATATGCATTTTTATCAAAAATTGTAATTCCTTTGAAATGCACAAGTCGGGAAAAGTATGTCATGCAACTTGTAACTCAGGGCATTGATCTTGATTATGCTATGAAAAAGACTTGAAGGCTTTAATGTAGCTCTCTCAACATGACTATGGAGCCATTATCCATTTAAAGAGCATCAATATTTGGCTATATAGATATATACTCTTAATGGTTCCCAGAAGTGGATACATTTAATAAATATCAAACAAAAAAAGAAGGTTCCCAGGCTTTGAAGCTGTCAGATGCACAAATGCTGTGTCTACTTTCTGGCTAACCAAAGAGCTAAACTACTGAGTTAGCACAATAATTACAACCTACAACACAGCACTCAATTTTAGAACAACAGTTGACCTTTAAACACACTGGAAATTGTTGGGATTTTCAATCACCAATTAGTCAAGTCTATTCCTGAGAAAGCTAAAAATTCCACGGGGATTAATTGCACTCTCAGCTGCCAACAAGCCTTCAGAACAAGCGCCGGTCCAAAGTTTCAAAACTGTGTGTCAGCCGCTATTTGCTGCACCTTGTTTTCAGCACTTTTGCAAATGGCTACGAATAAAACAAAAGCATGTGATAAAAGGAAAGGCTGATTTATATGGGGGCATCTATCATCTTACACTGTGATTCTGCTGTATTCAGTGGAATTACAGCAGCTGAATAGCTTTTACGTACCTAATATGTCTTGTCTAATGACTAGTGTGATATAAGGCGTCCACATCAAGATTATGGAAAATTAAAGCACTTCAGCCACGTTTTTCAGATAATTGCTAATTATATTACATTACATTATATATTAAATATAATCAAAATTGGCTAAAAGTGTCTGAGGAAGTACTGGAATTTTTCTATAATATAATATAATATAATATAATATAATATAATATAATATGCATCACCATTCAACAGTTTTTTTTGTTTTTGGAAAGAAATTAATACTTTATTCAGAAAGTGTGCATTATAAGTGACAGTAGAACACTATAATTAAAAAAAAAATAATAAAAATTCTGTCATTTATTTATTTAATTTTACTCTTTAAAGAATCCTGGGGAAAAAAAACTGTACACAAAATATTAAGCAGCACACTGTTTCAACATTATTAAAATGATTTCTTAAGGACCATGTGACACTGAAGACTGGACTAATGACAGCTGAAAAGCATTGCCATCACAGAAATAAGTTACTAATATTTCACAACATTGCTGTATTTACTGTAGTTTGATCAAATACACTCTAAATAAATGCTGGGTTATTTTTTCAAACCAATCGTGGGGTTGAGCCTGTTGGGTCACATCTGTTGGGATATTTTTTCCAGTGCTGGGTAGTTTTTGTGTTAGCTGTTGGGTTAGTGGCTGGGTCAATCTCACTGACCACTGAAACTACACCCCTCCCCCCGATGAAACAACCCAGCGCTGGGTTTGTCCATATTTGACCCAGTGCTGGGTTGCTAAAATAACCCAAATTGGGTTTTAACCCAGCATTTTTTATAAATTCAGCCTTAGTGAACATAAGAGACTTATTTCAAAACCTTTAATAAGTCATATATTTTTTAATCATACACTCTAAAAAAATCCTGGGTTATTTTTTTAACCCAAATGCTGGGTTGAGCCTTTTGGGTCATTTTTTGGGGTTATGTTTTCAGTGTTTGGGTAGTTTTTGTGTTACCCAGCTCCAGGGTCAGACGTAACCCAGCGGTTGAGTTATTTATCGCGGGGATTTCGCGTCTTCACTTCACGAGAGAGCAGTTCTAAGCGCCATCGAATTGATGCATTCTTCGGTAAAATACAGGTTTGTGTACATTTTATTTTATCTATAAAATCGTTACTGTGCTGTATATAGTTACATTTTATGCAGAGCAACATACAGGCGCGCGTGTGAATCACCTTTAACGAGTGTCGCGGTCTTTTCGCGTGATGGAAAAGCCTGATGCTTTGCATAAAATAAACAATTTTATTCATAAAGATACAGAATATAATACTTTGTTTGGATGTTAAAACTAGGGCTGTGCGATATGGACAAAAAAAACCTATCACGATTTCTTTGATCAATTTAGCGATTTCGATTTTAATCACGATTTTGACACACACAGACATGCTTTAGAGTTATTCTGATGGGCTCTGCATGGCAGGGGCGTCCTTCTCCCTGAGTCGGTAAAAATATAGTAAAAATTAATAAACTCATTAGCTGGGTTAAATCAACCCATTATGCTGGGCCAAATAAACAACCCAATTTGCTGGGTAAATTTAACCCAAGATGGGTTCTGACCTATATTTACCCAGCCCTTGGGTTAATAACAACTCAAATTGGGTTGTTTTTAACCCAGTGTTTTTTAGAGTGTAATATAATCTTTTTATATGCATACAGTGGGTTACAGAAATCTGAGACAACAATAAAAATTATGGATCCAAACTGTGATAAAACATCAAGCTTATTATGATGTGAACTAAATTGAAAATTATTTAAGGGTTTGACTATTTCTAGGTCAAAAATCAAACAAGCAATTTCAAATTTAAGAACTTATGTAAAAAAGTCAGATGCTATTGTTAATCATTCTGAAGAACATGATCATCAGGTTTTACACCAAAGTGTGGAGTTCATGCAGCTTGACAAACTGGGACATAAATAGCAAATAAGAAAATCTCCATGTTAATTTCGAATGAACTTTTCACTCAAATTGTTGTACTAAAACAAATTGTATTTAATTAGAAAAATGCCAAATCAAAGCCTTTTCACTGATGACCTCAGACTTTTGGCCCCATCTATAAGTATCCCAGAGATTCAGACAATGGAGTCTGCCTGATATTTCATTCTGCATGAAAGCAATCAAAATAATTAGGATTAATAGAGCAGCTATAGAAAATCAATCCTCCCAGATCTCTCTCGCAATAGCTGACTGGAATGAGTGTGTGTGTGTGTGTGTGTGTGTGTGTGTGTGTGTGTTGTTCATCCTGAGTTTGATTGTTGGCAAGATATGAGGGGGAAAATGGCTTCCACTCAGATGCAGCCACATAAACAATTTCTCCTCTGTGACTCTGATCAGTGTAGCGTCTGGACCAATCAGACACACCATTTTTCATTTGATTTAACAAATCAATTATTCATTAGATTAACAAGATGCATCAGGGCAATTCAATATTCAAATCATGTTTGAAGATTGAAATAATGTGAATGATTAATGTACACAATGAAGAGATGTGAGACTTTGAGCATCAGCACAATGTCGATTGAATCAAATCATCAAGGATGAATACGTTTGGTAAGATTACAATTGATGTTGCAAAAGAAGTTAAGATTGGACTCTTACGCACATTTAATATACAGGGTGTTAAATGAGATATTTATATTTTGTTCAATCCCTGTATTTATGTATATAAGGAATAATGTACAGTTAGCTGGTCATTATTTGAAAATAAACCCTGTTGAAGTCACTCAGTCAGGTTTATTTTGCAATAATGACCGTCTGACAGTACATTATCCAACTTACTTTCAAAATAAATAACTGTCATAATAACATAAAATATTGATGAGGTAACATTTTAATATCTTACTTACAGATTAAATTCTGCTAAGAAAAAGTCCACTGAAATGCACACATTTGCCTAAAACAGTAACCAATTTTAATTACATTTTAATTATTATTTTAATCTGCAATCCAAGTTACTTCTTATTTAGATTTTTTATTCTTTATTGTACTTGTTCAATAAAATCATAAAAACAAGCTAAATTTACTTGAGAAGCAACAATAAGACATAAAAACTTGTTTTAAAAGACTGTATCTTAACCCTCTGATGCAATTACAGATGTGTAGCTCTTGCAGAATGAATCATTTGGAATTATTAATTTCATATTATTAGACACTGAATAATTCTGTCCGTTTTAAGGGGGGAAAAACATTAAAATGGTCATATTGTGAACAAAAATTAGAACTATTCAAAATAGTAGATGTTAAGTGAAATAAAATATTTGTTTTAAATTAACTTAACGTGAACCGAAACTTAAATTCAAACATTAGAAATGTTGCCTTGGCAACTAATTAAATTATAGTTGAAGTACTACAATTACTAAACCTAAAAAGATATAAAGCTAAATGGAACATTAGAAAAGCTAAATAGAAATATAAAAAAAAAGAATTAAATTGGTCAAAAGAACAAAACTGATTTAATTTAATTTAAAATTAAAACCAAAATAGAAAAATAAAAGCTTATTAAAAATATTCATATATAATATTAATATTAATATATACTATACTATATACTTTACTGCACTGGCAGATTTTTTCCCCATTTATTTAACTTGTTTATACCAAAAAAGAAATCTGCTAGTGAAGACAAAATACATTAGTATTAAAGATACATTTACTGAAAACAAATCTTTGTAATTTATATAGTGTTGCCTCTTAAGTAAATGTAGCCTTTTTTTTTTTTTTTTTAGCTTTTTTTTTTTTAGCTTTTTTTAAATACTTTGCCTGTAAAATAAGACAAAGCTCTCAGTATTGTTCTAACAAAGTTTTCATTATCTTTCCTTGAGTGGGGGCTCTTCAAGCCATAAAAAGGTTTATGCTCTCCATAAAAATTAATACTGAAGTCCTCCAAGGCCATTTTACCACAGAGGACATTTTGAGCAGCAAGATGACACCAATTAACTTTGAGTGATATAAGCAACATGAAAATCACACTGGTATTTTGTCATGCATTGTCAATGGTGAAATATGTGGTTTAGTGCTCATTACACACACATATATACACAAAATTCCTGTGCCTGACCAATCAGAAACAAGAATTACAGAGATTCTACCTGAAACCACTGCACACAGGCTTCAAAAGCTCCTTCAATTCAAATTTGATGCAAATTGTATATTTGATGAGGATCTATAAAAGTCAAATTTAGTTTGCATGATTAAAAACAGAACTAGGCTTCAATGGAAGTTAAATAATTTTAGCATCATGACCCTATTACAGTCACTGATGGTCAATCTTCAATCATAGAATCCTTGAACACTTCCCAGTATCTTTGATCTGAAAGAAACCTAGATTTGGGTCATTTCAGGACCCTGGAGAGCATCCAAAATGCTTGCAATAGTGCGAGTACAATAAACCAATTAAAAGCAGCAAGAGCAGATCACAGCGTCTGTCTTCTATTGGTCCTTTACAGACAAAGTCATTGTTGCAGAATTTCACCTGAGTGTGATCAACTGATCAAAGGTGACATCCACAACACTACACTCTAAAAAATGCTGGGTTAAATATAACCCAGCGCTGGGTTAAAAAGGGACAAACCCAGCTATTGGGTTGTTTTGACCCAGCGGTTGGGTTCAAAACAACCCAACCGCTGGGTCAATACAACACAATAGCTGGGTCAAAACAACCCAATAGCTGGGTTTGTCCCTTTTTAACCCAGCGCTGGGTTGTATTTAGTAGTGTACTCACATCAAAGGCTGAGAAAAGTGCTAAGGAGAATAGGAGATAAAGCAAGTTAGTTTAAAAATAAATCTTTCTGATTTTTATGATGGGTACAAAACTCATGTACGAAACATGGGCTCAGAGAAAATCCAAGATAATTAGACATCAAGACTCCAGTAATTAGCAGAACTGCCTGACAGGGATTCGTACAAGCTGTGACAAAGAAATTAAAAGGTAACTTGTTCCAGAAATGGTTCATAAATGAAATAAACAAGAGAAGTGGGCATTAATAAAATGACTGATAAACAAATATAACCCCTACAATGACTTATGATCTGATACCCAACTGCTCTTGACATTAAAAAGGTCTGATATTTGTTGATTATATTTGATAATTCGGTGGTGTTCTATAATTACGTTTAAAAAGGCTGTTCAGTTTTGCAGCGTTTATTTAGTTTTGCTCCGTTAATTGCGTTCTGACTGAGCTAGAAAATGAATAGGAATGTGATTTTAAATAGCTTTCCTAAAGGGTGACTGAACCTGCTGAGTTTCAAATGAGGATAGCAACAGGAAACACCTAAATTAAATGACTAGAAAACCACAGAAGTTCTTTAAAGCAATAATCATATACCTCATCTGTCTATCATAACCACACAAACCATATTACAGCGTGAAATGAAACTTATGATTCATTAAAAATGTATCACATCAATTACAAATATATTGGGTACAGAGGTAGAGATCCACCTTATGGATCAAAATGTCTAAAAAACAGACAAAAGGCTAAAAGAGAATGCAAAAAAAAAATATATAATATAATTATTATTATTATTTAATTTATAAATAATTAAAAAAAAAGATTTTTGTACCCAACAGACAAATCAAAACGATGTCTAAAAAAAGATGGGCTCAGGGAAAATGCAAGAAATATAATAATAATAATAATAATAATTATTATTATTATTATTATTTTGTAAGAATCTTTAATAATAGTAATAATATTTATATTAACATTAACAATATTTTATTACATTTTATTACATTATTTTGATCTGTCTGTTGGGTACAAAAGTCTATCTAAAAACATGGGCTCAGAAAAAAAGCAAGAAATAATAATAATAACCCTCATCATTTTTGTAATCATTTTAATAATAATTAAAATCCTTTTAATCGATCTGCTGGGGAAAAAATGTGTCTTAAAAGAGATAAGGCAATAAATGTAAATATATAGAGGAATTAATGCAATTAAAATAAATTAAATAAATGCTACTAAAACACCGTTTATGTATTCTGGTCCCAAAATGTTGGGAAACATATGTTTTAAATAAAAATCCTGTAAATATAAAGGCAGCCAGAGAAGCTTTTGGTGTGTCAAAATTTCTCACCGTATGCAAATACAAAAAGTATTTTGAGCAAGGTTTCAGTACATACTTATTCAAAATAACCACTTCAGTTAATGGTGCACCAATTTCCTGTTTATTAAATCACTTTGGGCATTTCATACCCTCTTAACTAAGTATTTTATAAGAACGTCTGTATTACTCTGCTTTTAGTGACTGAACAGTGTGCATCTTGGAGCTTCAATGTTAGTACAGGCATATTTCCCACATGAATCCCCATCATGATTGAAGCACTCAAAGTGGGCCCACTTTGCACATCCTTGACAACAAATCTATTCCTCCCCACTTATGGAAAACAATTGCAGGCATTCTGCATTTTCCTCCTCTGCCTCTCTAAAAGTGTTTTTGGTTGTCTTTTTGACCACAGTGTGTCTATATGGATTTGAAAAACTATCTTTAATCACCTTCAACAAAGCCGATTAAATGAAATTATCAATCAAATTACCTTAATATTGCAATGCATAGCAACAAACAAGTGACGTTTTGGGAGGAAATAAAAGGATTTTACTTCGGGGGGTGGGGCTTAAGCTCTCTTGAATCCTTCCATTTACAATAATAAAAGGAACAGAGATGGAACATATTTTACACTCCGTTGGGAAAAAATGACCTCATCTCAGTTTCAGTCCACATACAAGGCTTTGACAAAAGTTGCATTATCTCTTGTCAAAAAAATCAAGAGTTCAAAATGCAAATGTAAGTAGAAAGTAGAATATACACACAAATATATTCAAACATCAAAGCTGGTTTCCCTCCAAAAAACTTTTTTTTCTTAACAGTTTTTGGGCAAACTTATGTAAGGCAGTTTAAGTTCTCCAAATGAATTTAGTTAACAGAGGGAACCAAAAACTGTCTCCTGTTTTAAAACCTTTCTAACTAATTCATCAACACAGGTCAGGGTGTTCATTTGTTTATTCATTATAGTCAAACAGACGTCAAACATTGCTCAATAAAACAGATCCAAACCGAACCGTTCTCTGTATGCTGAACAAAGACGCTATCAAATATCTTTTATTCAGGTGTATTGATCGGCTTTCATTAATCCATAGCCAGGTAAATGCAAACCCATCATTCATTAGCATGATGAAATGAATATTGAGTAACTGTTGGCGGTTTGAGGCTCAAATTAGCATACATGACATACTTGATTAGGCACAACGAGATTGGTTACTTAGTTGGCAAAAAAAAATATCTCTGAACAAGGATGTTATATGGATATGCATATCGAAATTGCGAAGAAGAAGCAAGCTAGGCAGACAGCATGCAAAACACAGCCGGGCGCTCTCAAGATGCACGTCTCAACGTCTGCATAATTGATAATGACAGTAATGAAGCCCTGCCACACTGATGTAAGTTATCAAATTTTAATGAAGCAAAGTTGCACATTCTTTTGAAGGCCGGCAGCTTTTTATACCATCTTAATAAGTGGTGAAACACATTATGGTAGTAATTACGTCAGAACATGGAAATAAATAAATAATGAACAAAAAACATGAAATAAACAAAGCTTAAAAAAAAAAATCAAAAAGGTAAAAATAAATCACATTCGCATCTGAAGTCAACTTCACAGTGCGAATCGGACGTGGGAACGCTTGTGCTTGTTTATGCCCTTGTATTTACACAGGTGGAAGGTTACAGAGAAGCCATTTAGAGCCTCACATGGAGCAAAAAAGAATTTAGTATCCGACAGTTTTGGCATCTGGTGACCCCTTAGATTCGAAGCATGTGACTCCACTGGAGAAAGATCAAAGTTCCCTTATGAATAAACGAGTGGAGCCCATCTGTGTGTGTGTGTGTGTGTGTAATGAGACCAGGATTCTATTGCGACCAAACAAGCATTCGTTCAGTGAACGGCATCACAGATTGCAAGGTTGATGGCCGAGTGCTAGACACTTCAGAACATACTGCGGTCAGCTCTTATCTCAACCAATTCTGTACCACTCACAAGGTAACAGTACGAAAAACATATCTTATATATCATGCATGTTAGAGGAAAACAATGTTTTAAAAAACCATAATGTGGTCCAGATTGTAATTCTAACAGTTAAAGACTGTAAAAATGCAATGTTAAAAATCTTAATTGGTAATTATCATAATTGGTTAAGGCTTAGTTCCCTTACACTAGATCTAATAGGACATTTCAATTTTACAGTAAATCACTGTTAACTGTGCAAGAGAAGTGAAAAATAACAAGTCAGAAGTCACCTTATAATTTACAGTGAAAAATAAAAAATTTACATAACCAGAAATTTGTGACCGCTTACATTTGATGTTTGTTTCATTTAAATAATTGTTTCTTCTTCGTAGTAGTCATTGTATTATAAAGGTAAAATAATTTGGTATACTAACATTAGCTCAGTTAATAGAAAACAGCTTTTATTTTTTAATAGTGTAAATTCAAGTTGGATTTGTAAAACTTCATGTTGTAAATTTCAGGCAACCACACTGTGTTTGTTGTTGCAGTTGATGCAGGAAACATTGGTGTGCATAAAATCTTAATATAAGGCATTATGGTCATTTAGAGCATTATTGTTATGTCTCAAAATAAATATGTCACTACAGTAATGTAAATATATTGCATTCCCCACATATTTATAGTTAATGGATGTTTTTCCTCATAGGCTATATTTCTCAGAGACCACTAATCACAACTTTATGATGTTGAACCTTTTCAAACACTTACGTGCTGAAGTGTAATACATTGTGTGCACAGCTGTTAATCAGTATGAATCTCAAGAGTGATCCATTTCCACAACAACCATGGATAATAATGAAACCATCAGGTTGTTATTGTTTAAAGCCAGCGCCATGCAGTGTTTTAGGGCACGCTCTCATTGAACACTTATAGTTTTTCACAGAGGAAAAAGAAAACAAACTGTTAATATAGACATCAACTTATAAATATACTCATAAACTATTTCAAAGGTTTATAATGGAGGACTAAGATTGTCATTCAAAAATACATTTCAACAAAGATTTACTCTAAACTATAAACAAAAGAATAAATAACTGTTCAAACTTACAAATAAATAGACATCTTTAAAAATGTGGTTAAATGTAAAAAATAAAAAAGTAAAATAATAAATTAATTAGTTTGAAAGGCATGGCATTCTCTAGCAAATGTATAAAGAAAAGAATTTAGAACACAAATGTCGCATTTTTAATGACTTATCCATTTATTTTTTGTTACATTTGCCTGCATGTTTAAACATGAAAAAAACCCCATTGCATTTTGAATATATCAGCACGACTAAAAAATTATTAAATTATGTCTTATTTATTTCAAAGCAAACCAAAACTGAGAAAAACAAGTTTTAAACTGACACTAAATTTATTCCTGCAAAAATATGACTTATTTAATAAATTCACTGACAATCCATGAACGTCTACCAATGATTTATCCATTTGATCTGAGAATAGGTATATCTATCTTTAGTTCCCCTATCTAGACTTGAAAGTGTTATCAGATTCAAATGTCTGTGCCAATCTGCTGTGCAACACTTCCAAATCACCTGAGAACATCACCATCTTGTGCAACTCTCATTCGAAACCAGAGAAGTAGTAAATAAAGGCTGAGCAGCATTGAAATAAGACTGGTACATGGGCTCTTGGTGATTTCCATTAAGATAGACTCTCAGGTCTTGTCTTATTATAAAGTCATTAGTCTCTCAATCAGCAGCAGATTGGCTGTAATGTGTAGAAGTGAGACAGACAGCGTTACTGACCACACAGGTGTCCAAACCACTTCATTTATGATTGACTAATTAACTCATTATATATCTGCCAGAAATTGTGTTTTAATTAGGCTAAATATCACTATATGACGAGGGGATTGAGGACTTCATGCTTTCATAAACTCTTTGGCTGCATCTGAAATCGCATACTTCCCTACTACAGACAGTCTGTGAACAGAGTGGTATGTCCGAATTCACAATATTCATAAAACAGTAGACAAAAAGTCTCCAGATGACCTACTATTTCCGGTGAGTTTCCAAAGTGTGCATCCAGTGGACACTTTATTATCCCATGAGGCCACAGGAGAGGATTTGTTAATGACAGTGAAGTGACACAACTGACTCTGATCACATGACAGTGACAACATGACAAATGTAGTTTATCCAGACTACATTCATTCACACATTACTATATACTATATAGAACATACATTTTTAATAAATTAATTAATAAAGCAACTAATTCAAAAGAAGTCTTACTCGGAGAGTATGCGATTTTGGACACAGTCTTTGTAGCCTCAAGATCTAGAGTAAAAAAAAAAAAGCGACAGTGGTTGCTTAAGAAGTTACAGAGAAGAAAAACACAAGGTATTCCTTCAAGATTTTAATTTAAATTTAATTTTAATAATTTTAATATCTCCCAATCAAGATAAATGCTTGTCAGATTGTTGTTATGAGAGAAGAAATGTAAATCTCACAATCCTCCTGAGTGTCAGAATTTTCAATTTTTTTAATAAATTAGTGCTTTTATTCAGCAAGAACGCATTACATTGATTAAAAGTGACAGAAAAGACATTTATAATGTTACAAAAGACTTATGTCAAATAAATACTGTTCTTTTGACATTTTGAAAGTTCTTTGAAATTCAAAAAATAGTCCTGAAAAATCTATCAATTTCCACAAAAATATTAAGCAGAAAAACCATTTCCAACATTAATAATAAATGTTAATAATAATAATTATTAATATGTTTCTTGAGCATATGTTTTTTTATATGTTTAATATGTTAATGTTTCACTGTCAAGTGAAATCATGTGATCATGTGACACTGAAGACTGGAGTAATGATGCTGAAAATTCAGCCTTGAATCACTGGAATAAATTACATTTGAAAATATATTACAATAGAAATCAGTTATATTCAATTGTAATGCTATTTCATGATATTAGTGTTTTTATTGTATTTTGAAATGCTGCCCTGGTGAGCATAAGAGACTTCATTAAAGACATTTAAAAATTGCAATTTTTCCAAACTTTTGACAAACACTGTATTACATAAAATGTTCCCTAAGACTTTTTGAAGAATCATAAAATAAAACAACTTTTTACTGAGTTGTGCTTGTATGTACCGCCAATGTAGATATTAGTGTGAATTCACCTATTCTCAGCCTGAACCCTGAATATACTGACCATCAAGCACTTTGTTGACCTGGATCAGCCTCTGTTCGGTTGCTATGAGACGGGGCAGCAAGCACTTAAGCAGCTAACTTCAGAAAAACTCCCCGCAGCCAATGTTCTCTGGTGGACAAGAAAAAAAAGCGATATTTGTGTGCTGTCATGATGGTAAGATCCGATAAGCAGGCGTTTCCCTTAAAACGCAATGCTTTCTAGCAATCTCCTCTTCGAGATACCAAGATAAGTCCTATAACCGGACGCTGCGGTTTTATGCTAAGAAATAAATGGATTCTGAACCTGGGCTGCCCTAAGCCCTTAAACTCAGCCTTTACGCCATGTGGCTAAATCTTGCTAACACAGTGCAACTTTAAAGCTCATCAGTGAGGAAAGGAAGGTGAAAAAAGAGAGGGCAGACGCTACAAGATGGCTTCTCTTATCTCCACACGGCGAAGTTTCCATTGATCCACCCCGCTACGATGTGTGTGCCGGTCCGCAGGCTGGCAAACATTACGATTCAGCTCCACCCATCCTGAGTCCATTGATCCAGGCGTGCATCTGGGAGAGAGCCACGGGAGGCCTTTGAGATGGCTAATGAGTCGAATAAACGGGGGGTGAGAGGCCTCCCGGGTCAACCTCCTGATGCGGATGGACACGTGCAGATGTTCGCCAGGATGTGTTCGGATACATGCAACAAACATTGGGGAGGGGGGAATAAACCAGATTGTTCCTGGTCACGCAAGATGTCTTCTGACAAACAAATGAGTGTTTAAATGAGCGAATACGATCTGTTTTGCAAAATCTGTGACAGTTGTGCATGACAAGAGACATAACGGAGAAATATTACACCCCTGAAAACAGGTAGCATGACTGATGGTAATAAGGTGGGCGTGTTTTGCGATAAAATCTAGCAGAACCGCAATGGGGCTGCTGTAAAACTGTTTGGGATTCAAAGCACGCGGCTCTGAGGTTCACACAGTATCCCAGCCAGACTTTCAACAGACTCTTTGGAAGTGATGTTAGTGAACTCGGATGGCTAACTCAGCTGTTTATTTGTACTGGGATCATTCCGCTTTGTCTTTGCAATCTCAACGTAAATGATTGTTGCAAAAAAGCGAGATAATCTTCAGGCTTGCATTCCATTACCATTAATCAGTTTGTTGACAGTATCGTCCTTTCGTGTTGTTCAAGTTCAAACAATAACTCTGCTAATCCAAACATCCGCGAACCGTCAGACAGAAAGATGACTCAAAGCTCTGATCTAAGATCAGGTTTTGCCATGCTTCATCTGAGCTGAAGGAATATTAGCTGGGATTTGATTTTAAATGCAAATCAGGTATGCCTTCCTGAATTCAGAGCAATCGAATGTTTGGGTGTTTATGGGTTTATGAAGAGAAGAGGAGAAATATATTCCAGTCACAATCCCCCTCGCATCTGTCCCAAATGCCTGACAGCTTCAAAGCTGGTTGTGACCACAATTCCAGGCCTCAAACCACCGAATATTGTGTATTTTCAGCACACGGCTTTTAGCGGAGGGCACTCAAGTGGCAAAACATATTTTTAAGCCTATTTTGAGTCAATAACCAGATTTTTACATATTCTGAAGAGAACGTGAGTGGCATTTGTCCATTCAAAACTCGGCGGCACAGTGTTGCTAGGACATTGCTATGCAGCAGCTGATGTGTTCTTCAAATGTTCTTGCTATGCATGTTGCAATACGATTGCAAGGATGTTTTTCTTGCCCAATTTATCACGTCATTTACATATTTGTATGATTTGCATCACTACCACAAGGTCTCATAAATAATTCATTTCCTAAATTGTCTAATTAATTAAAAATACTAATAAAAATGTTTGGATACACCTGAATAAATGTTTTTTGTGATATAAAATTATAAAATTATACTGAAGTTCATTTTTATTGTATAATGTACTTGGGAAGTTAACAACTAAACATTGTGAAATTTAAACATTTGTTTATAATCACATTCTTAAATAAATTACAATGGAAAAATAAAAAGATAAAATTGGGATGCATTTTCTTTAAAAAATCAAATGTGGATCATTTTGATCCCTTTATGCATTCATGTGCACTACTATTCAAAAGTATGGGGTTGGTAAGATTTTTTCATGTTTATAAAAATTAATTTCTTAAGCTCACCAAGGCTGCACATTTATTTGATCAAAAACACAGTAAAACAGTCTTATTGTGAAATATTTTTACAATTTAAAATAACTATTTTCAACTTAAACATTTTTTAAATAAAACTTATTCCTGTGATGCAAAGCTGAATTTTCAGCATCATTACTCTAGTCTTCAGTGTCACATGATCCTTCAGAAATCATTCTAATATGTTGATTTGCTGCTCAAGAAACATTTCATATTATTATCAATGGTGAAAACAACTGTGCTGCTTCATATTTTTGTGGAAACTGCTACATTTGTCCAGGATTTTGTATTTTTAAATTTCTTAAAGGAACAGGGTTTATTTGAACTATAAATCTTTTGTAACATTATAAAAAGTCTGCTTTCACTTTTGATCAATTTAATGCATTCTTGCTGAAAAATAAAATAATTTCTTAAAAAAAAAAGAAAAGAAAAATACTATAAGTATCTTTAACTCTAAGTAAGCAGTAATAATAATGGTAATATTAGCAGGTCCTTTGTTTAAATGCATAATTACAGTAAAATAAAGATGTTTAAAATGCTTAACTCTTGGAAACTACAAAATGTTTTATCATTTGCCTACCTACTTGTTTTTCAGCATTTATACATGGAGTTACTGGAACCCATTTCATTTCCAAACCTTTAAAACAAAACAAGCAAGGTCATACAAAATTATGGATGTAATTATCAACATGCTGCTTCAATATCCTGACTGTGTCTTTTTTTTTACTGATAAACAAAAGAAAAAAGATTTTAAAGCTACTGCTAGAATTGCTGTTCGAAAACCAAAGTTTTTTTTTTTTAAGTAACAATGTGTTGTGCAGAGATATGGTACTAACGCGAACTATGACCAATCAAAAAAGAAGGAAATTTCAGCGGGGAGCAGTTACGCCTGCTGCTAATATGGATGTTTGCAAAAGACCAGCAATATCTTATAATCCCAAAGTTTGATTCTGCCATATTTCTTCTGGCAATGATCCTTTTACTGAATAAAAACATCTCCAGAATGACCAGTCCATCAAATTTCTTAAAGGGGTCATATGATGCGATTTCAAGTTTTCCTTTCTCTTTGGAGTGTTACAAGCTCTTGGTG
>NW_015544177.1:624443-685195 GCF_001515605.1 Sinocyclocheilus anshuiensis
TGAAAAATAATGTGTTTTTTGAACATTAAAGCATGTCAACATATTCTGTTACACCAAATACACAAAATAATGATCTTTAAAATAGCATCATATGAACCCTTTAAAGGTGCTTTATGTAGGATTGACACCGAGTGGTTGAACTAGGTATTGCAGTCCAAATTCAAAATATTGGAGGGTTTTTTTTTCACCCGGCCCCTCCTCCTCAGACTTGACACAAACGCAGGTTGCTAGATTGACGATACCAACAGGAACGAGCGCACTTGACGATGAATGAAATGAAATACTCTGTGTTTTCCGCCAACTGGCAACCCGGGGTGCCAAAATACAATTGGGTAAACTGGCAGTGGGCGGGTTTCACAAACCAAAACGGAGGCCGACATTCCGGCCCGGAACGCATATTTTCAAAGGAGAATAACTGACTGTAGCATTGTTTTTCAGATAAACAAGTATGTTAACTTAGCATGTTTCTTAAATATCTGCAAACATATTATGGTATTTTTATGCTTTAATAGAGTCAAAAACTTACATACAGCACCTTTAAACAAGAACCTGTCAAACCTGAACAATACTGAATAATTATATAATTTGTAATTGGTTGAAGGAGGTGTTGATTTAGTAAAGTTAAAAGCAAGCATAATCCAGGATGAGTCACTATAGGGAAAATTGTCTATTTAACACAGAACCATGAAATGGTGTTTCACGGTTTTAAGCAGAACAAAAAAGATAGAGATATTAATGATGAGTCATTTTGCAGCATTTCAAATGGTTAAGTTTCCCTTTACAGAGAAGCAAAATGAAGTACACGTTAAAGATGAAGATGTGAATTACAAGGTAAATGAAATTTGTAGGGATTATAATTAAAAACCAGTACATATTGTGTTGAATTCAAACCAATTCTTTAAGGGGTTTCAGTAGTTGTTATTCTCAGTATGGCAGTGAGGGCTGGATTCATTTGTATTTTCAATACTGCATTACCTCTGCATACAACTTTTAACAACATCATGTCAGTTTTTAAACTTTTGTCTGTTTCGTTCCAGGAATACGTCCAATTTTCTGTGCACGATGGGACCCCATCGCCTCAGACTCTATTAACAAATTTCCTTGATTCCTAATTCGAGCGGACAGAAACAGCCACTGTAATTATGTCAGAAATCTTCCCCATCTGACTAATTATATTTCTCATCAGAGTCTGATGATGCTCATTATACTTCCTTTCCAAGAAATGGCGATAAATAAGAGGCCTAAGACAGGCTGTTGAAAACACCGGGCTTGAGTACAGCTTAACCATAATGCTCTGTATCAGATGTAGATAATACTATAGGTTAAGGGCATTTACATACACTACTGAAGAGTGTGTTGTTGTTGTTGCTTCTAAAATGCACTAAATAAATATTAGACATTAGTACATGTAATGTTCCTGTAATATGCTCACTTCTCTCTGCTAATGTATGTAATTCCACACTTCAGTTAAACCAATCTCATTCATATGTGCCGCCATTCTAGTATGCAGTGCTCACTTTTTAACATTTCAATCAGGAACCAACGAATAAAATCAAGTCCAAGCCTATTTTTTCTTGTTCAATAGCCATTTCACATGGAGAAATGTCACAGTATGGTAGTGAAGTCAAGTCAGTCACAACTTCCATTTTATGCTGAATTTAAGAATTAAAGGGGTCATATGATGCGATTTCAAGTTTTCCTTTCTCTTTGGAGTGTTACAAGCTCTTGGTGCATAAAGAAGATCTGTAAAGTTGCAAAGACTAAAGTCTCAAATCCAAAGAATGCCTCGTTTGTAATGAGTTTTATTGGTTTTGTCTCGTCTAGTGATGTCCGGATCGCGAATGAATCGTTCTATTTAACCGTATCTTCTTAGTGAACCGGTCGAACCAGTTCACCAAATCGAACTGAATCATTTGAAACGGTTCGCGTCTCCAGTACGCCATTTCCGTCACACGCTTGAGGTATTCGGCCAATCACAACGCACTTACAATCAGCCAATCTGGCCAATCAGAGCACACCTCGCTTTTTTAGAACGATGAGCTTTGTAAAAATCGACGCGTTTCAGAAAGGCGGGGCATAGAGGAGAAACAATAATGTACATTATATGGAAAATAATGTGGTTTTTTAACTTTAAACCGCATAAACACATTTCATTAGACCAAATACACAATATAGTGTTCTTTTTAGCAACGTCATATGACCCCTTTAAAATTGACCTTATAATTCATTGAGAAAATGATTATTTATTTATTATCACTTAATTAAATATTTTATTTTAATTTTATTTAAATTAAATTTATTTCATTATTTTACTTAAACACATTTTTTAAATTTATTACAGCATTTAGTCATATTTGGAATGATTTGTTTGTTTTTTCATTTAAGACAATACAAATTATTGACCAGCTGTCCATGAAAGGTCACTTTTGGTGAAATTTAAGTCTTCATTGCGTTTTTTAATTGGGTTATTATGACACTTATCACTAGTACGCTAGTAAAAAAAAAATTGGTCTAGGGTTTACTTTGAAACTTTCAATCAGAAATTTCACAAATAACTACAAAGCAACTACAAGTAACAATTTTCAAGTAGAAAGACTAAAATAGCATAAAAAGAGTAAAACATACTTCAATAATCTAAATAATATAATAATAATATAAATAATATCTAATGCATTATTTACGTTTTGAAAAATCTTTTTTTTACAGTGCAGTACAAAGCCGTTTTTTTTTTCAGTTCAAGTTGTTTCGTATATATTAATATTAAAGCATTTACAACATTATTTATCAATGTTAATCAGAAAATACAAAGTTCTATAAACATCGAATAATAAGATCATAACAAACCCCATCAAAAATCGAACTGAATATGCGTATATAAATGTGGCGCGTTGAACAGACACTTTAATTTGATCATGGGGTTGTGTATATGTGTATGCATCAGATAAATGTTGGATTGCAAACATTCTCATTGGGTTTGTCATGGGATGAATGGTGTAAAGATAGGATACTGTACATTTGACTGAGATGTAATCAATAATATTGTCAAACTTATCTTGTTCTTCTCTAAATCAAGCCTCTGAAATCAATACTAACCTTGGAGAATGTCATGGAAACAAACATCAATGCAAATCTGTTCAACGATAAACAACAGGCGTCCGGCCTTGTTAATAGGACACATCTGAACTCATGGATGTTGATGTTATTTTGAAGTAACTTTTACGCAAAGGCAAAGAGTATTTAATGTTTTTTTTAATTAAATAAACGCTCGCAAATAAACCAAAGACCATCTATCATAAAATGTTAAAAAGTCAAAAACCTACATATCTCATAACCTTCATGTTATATATGACGTCAGCGTTACCTCACCTTAAGTAAAGATTAATCCAATATTATATATGAACTTCTATCCAGCTTGTTTAAATCAAGTTTTATCCAGATATATTTTAAGAGAAAACCTTGTGAAAAGCCCTTGACTCATATTCTTTTTAACCGTTTGGTTATGACTGCATGCTTTTGGAGGTTTCCAAATTAGATTCAGATACCCAGTTTAGTGCTACTAAATAAATGATAGATTACACTTCTGGTCTGCTCTTTAGTGCAGTGGGGAGTTTGTTTCTTTGTAAATACATTTATGTGTATTTAAATATTAATTTAGATTTAATTATTCAGAACAGATAATCACTAATCAGGCACGGCTCTCCAGTGCCTTTGCTGGTTTGAGGAGAACAGCATTTCTTGTTGCTCTGAGCTACAGCAAGGCTTGGATCACATACTGAAGACTGGTTTGATTTCACTTTTTAACTCTGGAAACCCTGTAGAGACTGAGCTATAGGCCTGTGTCCAGCAGCTGCACACACCAAAGAAAGTCATAAATGTAGATGTAAGGTTTTCTTAGGGGGTTTGTTAAAACTGGCTGCTTTGTCTATCCGGTTTTCCCACAACAGGGATGCTGGGACGTTTGATTGCTGACAGATATGTCATTATTTATCTTGCTGGTATCATTTCTAAAAGCAATCAGCATATTGGTAAGACATAGTACTTGTTTATATATTGAAACAGCCTTCACAAATTGTTGTGTACTTCTTTAATTAAAGGAATAGTTCAAATTTGCTCAAAATCTACTCATCCTCGGGCCAAGATGAAGATGAGTTTGTTTCTTCATCAGAACAGATTTAGATAAATTTAGCATTACATCACTTGCTCACCAGTGGATCCTCTGCAGTGAATGGGTGCCGTCAGAATGAGAGTCCAAGCAGCTGATAAAAACATCACAATAATCCATAAGTAATCCACAGGACTCCAGTCCATCAATTAATGTCTGGTGAAGTGAAAAGAAGTGATGTGTTGTTTGCTTACACTTAAGATTTTTACCTCATGCTTTTAAATAACAGACACTGCCATATCAAACAAGTAATTATTATCAATCTAACCCCTTTCACTATGTCAACATATTACCTATTTTAGACAGAAAAATAAAATATAATTGTATTTGATTTTATTTTAGAAATACTTTCTCTAATTGTACTCCACCAACGAAAGTAGTTCCAAACGAAGCCACATCAGAATGAACAGTTGCGTCTCTAAGGTCTCCAACGGTTTTGTTCCAGAATGAATCAGTTTTTATGAACGAATCGGTTGAAGGAATGACTCATAAAAAGACGCAAAAACTCCCAACATTAATGCAGATTTATCTGGTAAGTTGGAAAAAAAAATGGACAAGCGGAGTGATACAGATAGTGAAAAGTCCCAAAATCCACACACAGAAATGAATAAACCGGAGAAAACACACTAAAGTTTCAAAAACGGTTAGACGGGTGCTTAAGATATTCTTAACAAATGCTATAAATGCGATGCTAGCGGTTCTAAAAGGTTAGCCACTGAATTTTACAGAATAAATATTACCTGTTAAGCCGAAAAACCACAACTTCGGCGTCTGTTTTCAAGCGCGTTGAATCTCTCAGCTCAGTTCAGCGAAGAACAGTTGTTGTGTTGTTGTTTTTGGTCTCTATGTGTGATCTTCCAATTCCTTTTAGGTGGTTTGGCTTAGTAAACCGTTGCTGACAGAAGAGAAATCGAAAATATTTCGCACACTTCAAAGTCATGAAAAACAGCTTCCGCCTTTCCATTTATGGACTTGACGATGTGGCCGCGCAAAACGACTGACGTGCAGAAAACCCAAACAAATAGGCCTAATCTGAACGCGGGCCACGAATAGTATTTACTTAATATAATATTGTATAATATATAATACATAATGTGATTTCTTGCTTCCACGCAATAGAATAAATTCAACTCAAATTCATATTTCATGTCTCTGTATTTATGTATTTGTTAAGTAACCGAGTAATAAGCAGAAACATACAGTCAGCCAGTCAAATTCATACTATAAAAAAAGATATAAAAGGCACTATATGATCTTAGACAGGATAAAACGGACGGATGATTGTTTCAACCTATCTAATCACATCAATTTTAAAGGCTGTTTAAACGGAGTTTCCACTGATTGAGGAGACAGAGGCACGTTTTTTTAATTTGGTATGTTTGCAGATGAAAGCACACCAGTGGAAAATGCAAACTGTGATAAACAGACACACAGAACGAGACGAGCAGATGAAGACGAGACAGAGAGATATTGCACAGCAGTGCTTGTTGGTTGACAAGCCAGACATCTCTGGAACAGGCTGATCCGGAATAAAAGGCCTATTTAATCTGCTTTACAACCGGCAATGCTGACCCTGCTGGAATATTATTAACGTTTGGAAGAGATCTTTAACAATCACATTCTGTCAGAGCTCAACCGCTTTTGTTGGGGGTGGGGGTCCCGCCGGGCGGACCATCCGGAGCACGACCATCAACACTGTGTTCGGTTCAACAGCGCCATCTAGTGATGTGCTGCCATTAATGCGTGGGAGACCTCAGATTTTAATAGCTTGCAAAATATATTTAACATAAGATTTTCATTTCTGAAAATACATTGTATATAAATTAAAACGTAAATAAATTATATATAAATATAAAATTAACTTTTTAGTAGATTAACTGAAACTAAAACCATTTGAAATTGTTACCTGAAATAAACCTCAACTGAAATAAAATATATATTATATAAATAATATATATTTCAACGAAGGCAACATCTGTCATTTTAAATGTACTAAAATTAAACAAAGAAAAAACTAAATTTAAAATATTAACAAACACCATCATAGTATCTCAGTAATACCAAAATAAAACTGATTTGTACACTCTAAAAAATGCTGGGTTAAATACAACCCAGTGCTGGGTAAAATAGGGACAAACCCAGCAATTGGGTTGTTTTGTGGGTTTGTCCCTATTTTACCCAGCACTGGGTTGTATTTAACCCAGCATTTTTTAGAGTGTAGAACGAAAAAAAAAAACCTTTAGATATGATTAAAAGAATTGAGAAAAAACAAGGGGCTAATTTCTAAATTGCCTTATTTTTAAAGTGGGACAACAAACTTAGCAGTCAAAGGCAGACCCTTTCTAACGCAAGATTACAGTTGAGGTTACCTTCAAGGAAAAAAAAAAAAGAAATCAACCATCAAAAAGATTTGTAATTTTTTTGTGTTTATTTTCAGTGTACTTAAAAATACTGGATCTCGCCAGCACTCACTATCATTGGCTATAATGTGATCCTCCCAGAGAAAAGAAACAAGAGTACCGGTCAATACAAGACATTCATACAAAAAGTGTTTTTAACCCAGAATGCTACCCAGAATCCATACTGGAGAGAGACACAGTTAAACAGTCACAACAGATGGCTATGATTAAAACACCCACACACAAAGCAAAAAAAGGCAAGCACAGCTTCCACCAAAATATGCCTACTCTGAATATAAAGTTTTGCATACTTTTCTTTGTCCTAATACAACACATTTGTACAGGCACATCTTTTTTCAGACCTACAATACAGTTCCCGAGAGCACAGTAAAATAAAAAAGCAACAACTTGGGGGATTTTTTTTCATACTATCTGCCTGAAACATTCACACAAACCAATATGAAAAAAAAAAGAGATAAACATTCTAAAATAAAGAAGAAAAAACTGGGCAGCAACATTTTTGGTTTTGCATGAGTGATGCACTTCTTGGCTTTCATCGCTACTGTTGTTTCCTCTTCTCCTAATTTTTTTTTTTACCCACTCTAAAGTATTACATGTATATAATTTCTTAGCTTTATATAAATATTTACAAACATCACTTAGTTGTGTCCCATAAGAATATTTTTATATAAAAAAAGTAGATAACATGTTAATGCCAAGGAGAAGCTTGCATTGACATTACAATAACTTAACGTTAAAAAAAGAAAAACAACAAAAGTTTGATACAGTAAGTGCGACAGCCCCTTCCAAAAGTCTCTAGCATGGAAAAATCAAGGCTTTGCACGTGATGTAGCACCAGATGGGTTCGCACCTCAGTGCGGTTGAGAAATTACCTTGGAGTAGAAATCTTCCAGGAGGTTGTGTGTGGTACAAACCAAAAAAATAATAAATTAGTGTTGGATAATTTAGGATGACGTTATATACAGCCAGAGTTAAACAAGGAGTATCGTGGATGGTGATGGAAGTGTAAAGGAAAGTAGATGGCAGTGTGTGAGTTCACAGCAGTCTTGCAGCACATTACAGGAGAGTGAAGGTGCTCTCACATTCGTCCGTTGAGAAGCTCGCCGGCTCCTAACAGAATTGGCAGGAAGGGCCAGTCTGATACAGGAGCGTAGCGTTGGGTAAATGTGGGGCTTGATGAAACCCTCCAACATGGATCTCCATTAATCTCCAGCACCTAAGTCCTGGACAAGGCTCAAGTGGTTCATGGCACGGTTGAAGGCGCTTTGCACAGCTCTACGGAGGCCTGACGTTCTGCCTTCCAACATTTTGCTTCTGTCTAAGGTCTTGTCGATTCCGAACGGTACCATCTTGGATTTAGGAAGCCATTGCCTGATGGAGATTGAAGACGACAGTTATTTTAAAACGGCATCAGAAGCAGAATTTTTAAATGTAACACTCTGTCCCAGCTAGCTGAGTTTCACGAGTCGGGTAATTTTTCTGTCCACATTAAAACAGCTACCCAGCACAATACTTCATAAACAAGCGACTGGATAAGTAAGGGGTTTAAAACATTTCAATTATGAGAACCCCTAAATATGATCATAAATATGTGACCCGTGCTGGCAAAATGAGTCGAAATGTGCATGGGCTAATTTTGAGCTACAGGCAAAAAAGTGAAAAATTCGATTTTGAGGTTTTCACAAAAATGAGTTAAGCCCTCGTCTAGTGATCCTAATGCTCCAAATAATAATTTTAGATGTTTGATTACCTTTATCTGTACGTTTTCTGAGAGGAGTACCTTTTCTCCACTTGTTTCTCACGCTGACAGTCATCCAAAGCGTGCGCATAAAGGCACTTCCGACTGTGTGCGATCCCGATAAATATACACATATACACAGAATTACAGTATTTAAGTATTCACACAAACATAATCTGTTATGTCTTAACTTAAGTGAACGTTTGGGGAACTGTTGGGGAAAAACATCTGATGTGTAACATTATATTAGATCCTTGCATTACAGCAGGTCTTAATACAGGCCGCCTCATTAATATTAATCTAACAATAAAAAAAGAAAAGAGGGAATCACTCACTGCTCTTGATTGAACTGCTTTTGTAGCAGTTTTTTACATTTGATTATTTGTTTTTCTTACTTGAATGCTTTTTGTTTAGATGTAAAATGAAAAAGGTAATGCATTATTTGTTTCTTTCTTATATTTGTTCTACTGTTGTTTTTTTTTGCATCTGTTCTTATTTATAATAACAAAGATAAAATAAAAATAGCTGTATTGTGATTATTAATATAGCAGGCTAATTATTGTTAAGAAAAGAAGTGGAGGAAAAGATGCAATGCTGCAGGTGATTTTGCTTTGGAACCTTCAGAAAACTTTAACTCGATTTTTCTCAAAATTGACTTCGCTGACTCTATTGACTTCAAACAGGTGTACAGTAGCTCGGTTGTTTTTTTTTTTTTGTCCGATTCCAACAAATCATACATCATTCTGAAGTAGGGCTGCACGATAAATTGCATGCGATATTTAACGTGCATCTTGTCAGTAAAGCCGGTTCTTTAATCAGCGGTAAATCTCCATCACCTGCGGGCTTTCACATGGAGCAGCATTAACCACACAGAGCCGTTGTTCACTGACAAGCTGCGCAAAAAAAACCAAGATCATATTTTGCGCATGTTTTGCGCAGCTTGTCGGTGAACAACGGATTTACGCTGATTACAGATTGGCTTTACTAACAAGATGCGCATTAAATATCGCATGCGATTTATCGTGCAGCCCTATTCTGAAGGTCTTTTAATGGAAAAAGTAAACATAAAAATTAACTCATTTTTTAAAATTTGCTCATTGTGACTCATTTTGCCAGCACAGGTCACATATGATCATTCCTTTTACTAATGCAAAGGCAGTTACATAATTTCACACAAAGCATTTCACACATTAATTTTTTTTTTATATATATAATTATTTTCTTGATTAGGGTCTGCAAGTTTTATGGAGTTAAAATTAAGACTGTTTAAAGACTTTTTTAGGACCAAGTAAAGAATTTAAGGAATTAATTGAAGGGAACATCACAATGTTGTATCACAGAGTTGTATTAGCAACACTTCCAAGTTTGAAGATACAACTTCATACTGATTA
The DNA here is from genome assembly GCF_001515605.1 of Sinocyclocheilus anshuiensis. Taxonomy (NCBI): domain Eukaryota; kingdom Metazoa; phylum Chordata; class Actinopteri; order Cypriniformes; family Cyprinidae; genus Sinocyclocheilus; species Sinocyclocheilus anshuiensis. Next base: position 634,155 of record NW_015544177.1, read on the forward strand.
CCATTACTTGAAAAAAAACAAAACAAAAAAAAACTTAAGGCTCTGCTCCCAATCATTAGAATATAAAAATGGCTTTTACTATAACTTCTGATCATACTGCAAAAATAGTGATGTTCTTTATCAGTATTTTAACCTCGTTTTCCACCACAAATGTCTAAAGATTCTTAAATCAATATACATTTACTTGAGAAGCAAAATGACAAATTAATCAAAATGAAGTAAATTTGATTAAAAAGAACAAATATCTGCCAGTGGACTTAATTCAACTAACAATTAATTAAACAATTAATTAATTCCCTTAATTCAAAGGGAACTCACTTAATTTTGTTCAGTTTTTCAGAAAACATGATCTTTCACACAAATTTCACACAAAGCATTTCACACATTAATTAAAATTTTTTTTTTTAAATATAATTATTTTCTTGATCTTAATTTTGCACCTTAAGTAAACATATCTTGATTTAAGGATGTTTAGATATTTGTACGGAAAAACAAATCAAAAACACTAAGAAAGATATAAATTTTTAGCAATGCATGCAACATTTAATGACATGATATATATATATATATATATATATAATTATTTTTCAAATGTGTTATTACATATTACATTATTTAATTATATTGTCATTGTACTAAAACTAATTAAAATATTAATCTGATGATAAAGTAAAAAAATCATCAGATTTTATGATTATAATTCAATATTTATAAAAAATTTTAATTTTACAAAATATCTAATCAATAAAGTTATTTAATATAAATAAGTACTTTCATTGGCTACAAAAACATTGTGCGATATACAGTTTCCATTAAAATAGTAATGATATAAAAAAAAGAAGGAAAGAAAGAAGGAAGACAACACCTTTTGGTGTTCCTTGGGTGTCTGTCAACACCTTTTGGTGTCCCTTGGGTGTCTGTTTTAAGTTTTTCAAACAAATCACAATTTAAAAAAACAACAATGATCTCATTAACTATATTTACAATTTCATGCTTTCCAAGACTAAAACAAAAATATTAAATTCAGTAAATGTGTTAAAATAATATTGAATTAAATGTACATAATTAACATCTTTACATGTTAAGTGTGAATACCCTAAAAATATTTTGCAACAATCACAGCCGCCCCAGGACCACAGTGTAACAACCACTTATGTCAGACACATTAACACATTTCACTGTAATTGTAGAAATATTTAAAAGTTTCTCTAAATACAAGACTTCTCACCAGTTGCGTTTGCTGTCGAAGAAGCGGACGAGGAAGAGTTTCTCCTTGGACCTGAACTGCATCAGCTCTCCGACCCGGAGCACGTCCCGTGGAGGGGTGGGAATGTACTCGTCGTTGAGATGGCAACCCGCCCGAGACATCTGAGGATCTATGATCTACATGTGGGCAGAAAGGCCGTCAACACAACAGTAATCTTCCAACGCGCATCTCGAAAGGCCTGGTAACCTGGTAACTCAGAGTGTGCCTGTGACTGCTAACGTATAAACTGTTGGAAATGGAAATGGTTGCCACAAAACACAGGAACGCACACACACTTGTGTCACACACTCGCTCACACACACACACAAAACAAATGTGCACATACACATCCTGGTTGTATCACCTGGCAATAATGTTATGGTTGACTGTTGGCCACTGAGGAGGCTGATGCATGAAATAATGAAGAGGAAGAGAAGGAGAACCAGTCTCTGACGGCATGCACACATGCACACTCACCAAGGCAGGATAGGAAGGATATCCACTAAGTTTGGCCCAAACTAGTTTAAGGGGCTCCAGATTTAGTGGTGTAGTGTTAGCAGGCATCCAAATATTGCTGCTGTCAATCTCTATGAAAGTAGGAATAATGGAAAGTTATGAGGGGTTCACCGTAGAAAATGGTGCAGAACACCTCAAGAGCCACGCCAGTATTTAGCCAATCAGCAATCGGCAGCAGTGGGTCATTTCTTTAACGGAAGCATGCCGAGACATTAACCAGACACTATTATGCCTCTAATGCCACTTCCAAAGACAAATTTATTTAGATTTATTTATTAAATCAAAATAGAATAATAAATGAGCTGAAAATGGTTTTGGTTTGGTCTGGAAAGGTCAAACATGTCATCTGACTAATGAGCCCACTCAGACTCTGACATGCTTGCGAGTCAGAATGCAGAAGTAAGCTTTCTACTTCTGGGAAAGCACGTGGCAGGCCAAAAGATTTCACTTAGCATATTGATGGTAAGCAATCTAGGAAATCGTTCGGAAAATACTGTTTGGGATGAATTTACCTTTAAAGGGTTAGTTCATCAAAAAAATTTAAATCCATTATCATTTACTCAACCTCACATAGTTCAAAAGCCACCATTTACTTTTATTAAACACAAAAGGCTACATTGATTCTTCCTGCTTTTGTCTATGCAAGAACAGGGAGTCAACATGATTTCTGAGGTTCCTCTGAATTTACACAACGGATTTAGGTAAAGAACATGCCCTGTGCACTGAAAAATCTTCCCCTCTGCCATAGTATTAAACATTGTGTTATTGGCAAAATCTGATTATGCGGATTAAAATAAAAAATACAGATATTGCAAAAAATATCATTGTGTATTATTTTGGCCATGATAACCATGTAGTTTATCATCGGCCCTAGTTTTAAATCTATGAAAAGTCCACAGCACAATGATAACGATAAAGAGGAATGATATATCTCTGGAATCACTTTCAGAACGATTGTTTCTAGCTTATGAGTGATAAAAACTTTGACAGTCAATCAGAATCCACCTGACTTTAAAGAGCTCGACCATTTAAAGCGGCAGACAACAAGACTGCAGCGCGCACTTGGAATAAAAAGTTACTGTGCAATGGTTTGGATGCTAATCTGACTGTAATATTTATTGTGAGCCAGTGACGGCGCTACACCGGGGCTAGTGGGGGCTATAGCCCCGTCAGAATTTTGAATAGCCCCGGTTTAGCCCTCATTTGCGCTAAACCACGGCAACAGACGTATCATCCTTCTGTAGGCTATATGTAATCCATTACATAGTCACTAAGGTTGTGATGTGGTGTTCGTTTTAATGTTTTATTTAAGTTTTAAGTATGCACAGTTCTGATTATGCATATAAATATGTATTGTGTTGTTAATGCTAAACGCATGGGTGCTGTCCAGTTCTGAAGTCTTTCCTTTGTATGTAAAAAGTTTTTGTCGTTGTCTTATGGTCACTTGTATTAAGATTATATCTATTTTGATGAAGTTGCCTATTCGTTGGCAAAATATAAATTAAAACTACACTTCTGTTGAATATGGTGTGTACCATAGCTGCTTTTATTAAAAAAAAAAACGACAATTTCTTTATGAAGTAACTCTGACGTCATCAATATAATTTATTTTCTTAGCACCCCCACATATTGGTCTAGCCCCCCCTTAGCACCGGTAGAGAAAAAATTCTGGCGCCGTGCCTGTTGTGAGCTTGTATCACTATACAGTTTCACTGAATGGACAAGAAAGACACAAATGAATATTTCATGTTACTTACTGAGGTAAAAAAATAATTTAGAACGACGTGAGGCTGAGTAAATTATGACATTTTATTTTCAAATGAACTGTCCCTTTAAGTGCCATGTTAAAGAGCAAACATATGCAGCAACTACTCAGAAGGGCAGGATAAGCCGTGATGACTATTAAAACATGAGTGTTTCACACATGCAGACACTACGGCAGTACGCAGCGATCTTTGTGTTAGTTAGACAAAGCCATGAAGAGCAGGTCAGTGGCAAAGCAAGCAAAAGGAAGGACAGCGAGCTTGCACAGAGCTGACGGGACACCAATGCAGCTGCCAGAACGGGTCTCCGAACGGAAGAATGGGGCTGGTGTAAAATCCCACATACCCGCTCACGGCTGCAAAAAGCTGGACACTCACCTGCTGCCAGCTTGCTGGCTTTGGAAATGTTCCCTGGTTCCACGCAATTGACCAGTTCTTTTTTATCGTCCGTCGTGTTTCGTCTCGTCATCGCCAGCTTCCCTTTCTCACTCTTTGTGTGACTGACATCGCTGAAAGACATTCAAAAAAGGCACTTAATTCATCACGAGTGATAATGCCTAAAAAAATACTGTATATTAAATGTTTAGAAATTTTATTCTATGTATTCATTCCCACCTTGTGATTTCCTGGACGCTCCCGCTTCCACTGGAGGAAATGCTGGACTCTGAAGCACAGCGGCGACGAGGCTCTGACAGCCGATTCACAGTTAGCCCTTTCTTTGGCTCAGAAAAGCCATTAGACATGCCTGTAAGTACAAAACAATGTCTATAATATGCCCATGGAGGGACGGGTACTGTGTTTCTTGAAATGAAAAGAGAAAGCTGTTTACCAGTATTCAAGCGTTTAATCGGACACTCATCCTCGTCACCCTGACTGTCTCCACTAGCACTGCGCGTCCTCTTCTTGCGCTGGAGCAGGGTTTCGAGGCGAGGGATGACCACCGACAAGAACGTCTTAGTGCCCAGCTGAGGGCAATCAATTGAGGATTCACTTGTGTTTGACGGCTTCTGCGGACTCGTGTTCTTTGACTTTCGGAATAGCACAGCTGTTCGCCGGCTGACCATATTCGCTGGTTCAGTAAGAGTGGAGGTAGCAACCATAACGTTATTTTCAGAGGGCATAAGGTCAGAGGAGAGACCATTTAGAAGTGAGGTAGAGAATGTCTCCCCGTCAAATTTGACCTTTTTCGGGCACTTTTCATGGCTGGGCTCAATGGGTTTCAGTGTCGGAGGTTCACAGGGACTGTCTGAGTTTTTCAGGAGTGGAACAGAATCTGAAGGCTCAAGTTTTGGAGGTAATGACTTGTCACCTGTAATGAAACATTAAATATTTAATACAAACCCATTTTGAAGAGTTTCACAGTTCTTAAAGGCAGGTTTGACCAGCTATTAATGAAGAGAATTAAAATTGAATAGTTTTTTTTTCCATTTAACTTTTAAATTTTTTTTATAATACATTACAACTATTTTTATAAAATAAAATAATTTTAAAAAGTTCAAAGTTATTATGCTATGAATACCATAGTTTATATCAAGGCAATTAAATCCTTGTTTTAAAAAATTATTGACAATATATACATTTTTTTTACAATATTTAATTTATAAATATTACAAGTAACAACAACAACAACAATAATGATAATAATGATAATAATAAGTGGTCTCAGAAATTTTGGACGCCATAGCTTATATTGCTAAAATGATGAAAAGTGGTTTCACTAAATTTCAGCTACTGTGAGCTGAACTTTTGCTACTGCAAAAACCCCCATGTGATTCAACAGAACTGCACCTTCTTCCTCATTGGCTTGTGGTAGAATAAGAGGCGCTTTTTCCTCTTCCTTGTGATTATTCTGCTCCAATGAAGGGGGCTCCTTTTTGTGACCCATTTCCATTCGCACATCACTGATGGTCTTTTTGAGCAGTTTGAGCCGTTTGCTCCGGGAAGGGCATGACTTCATGGCAGTGGTTAAATCCAGCATCTCCAACAGCTTATTCAATTGTTCCTCCTTAGATATGTGCTCGCGATTGGCTGGGTTTAACAGTCGGTCAACTGAAACAAACAGAATAAAATTCATAATGATTCACCAACAAACCAGAATCTGTGATTTTCAATTTGAATTAGTCTAAAATCTAACAGAGAGGAGAAATGTAACACATAGGTCTTTACCATCATCCCAGGTCAATGCTGGAGGTGGCTCTATCTTAGGAGGCTCAGCGAGGTGCAATCCACTGGCAAAGTCAAAGCCTATCCGTTCGGTGTCCCGCCGAGTCTTCCTGAGGATCGCTCCACCGTAATCTCGCAGACGCACAGCAGCACGGTAGAAAAAGGTGTCCTTGGCGTTGTACTTCATGCAGTTGTTGATAATGAGGTTGAAGTCATCCTCAAACTCATCCAGATTCTTATACCCATGGGCTTCAATGCGCTTTCTCATTGTCGAGAAGTCCATAGGGTGCTTGATGTGGTCTAAATAATCAGGAACCTGTACATAAGAGAGAAAATCAAGCATGGAACAAAATTAGGAGCTACATGTACACTAAAACAGTTTGGACACACCTATTCATTCAATATTTTCCCAAATTTTAGAATAACAGTAAAATCATCAAAACTATGGTAGCACAAAAAAATTAAATCATATCTTAAGGGTTTTTAAACACTGATGCCAAAGACAAATGATGACAATGTTGCGAGTGACGCCTACAATTTATAGCAACCCATATATATTGAAAAGAAAGAGTTTCAAAATCAAATAACTGGCTTTTATATTGCTGTTGCACTAAAGCTAAAATAAATTACTAAAACATTAATTTAATACAAATACATAATAAATTGAAAATATATATACAGTGAATAAAATGTAACTCGTATATAAAATTTCAAATTCAACATTTTTGCATAATACTATAAAAGTTATTTTTAATAACAAAAAATAAGTTTTAATAAAACATTCTATTTAAAAAAATCCTCTTTCAAAGCAATTTTACAGAAAATACTACTAACGTTTTCATAGTACAAGCAAGAAGAGATGAAAAATAAATGAGATGGGGGGGGGAGCACTATTTATTTCATTTCTAAAAACTACAGCAAAATGAAACTGTACTGATGCCAAATCTTGTTCAAGACAATTCTTTACTTCTTTTTTTATAATTTTCTCCCCAATCTGAAAACCCCTGTTTTAAGCTTTTATTTCATATCAAGAATCCTTATATTATCAAACAACAATTTAGAGTTTGATAAGGCCAGCATGAGCCCACAGGAATGAGAGACATACCTCTTTGACGCTGACAGGCTGGGCAAAGATTTTAGTCTGGTCTTTCTCTTGCAGCTGATCCAGCACTGCTCGCAGCAGCACAGGGAATGGAGTGAGCTGCATCTCCAAAACCGACTGCTGCAACTTCATCTGCAGAAACCAGACCAAAACATTGGGAGAGGGATTACATTAACTTGATCAAAAACACACTTTTCATGTAGCTGCATACATAAGGGATGACAAAAGTACCAGTACTTTGATACCAAGTTGATATTAAGTTATACATAAATAGTTTAAAATTAATAAAGTTATTTCTATCTCTTGCACCTGACGTCACATCATATGACGATGACTACCATACCTCCTCTCTCTTTAGCTTCTCTCTCTTGCGGATGAGCTCCAGCAGCAAGCGAGCACGCTCCAAGTCATGCCGTAAACGATGCCAGTCCTTTAACTGCTCTGTCAGAGCTTGACGGTCGTCAACGCATGGTGCCTGTCATTCAAAAAAAAATTCCTCACTCAAAATTCATATGCATAAGAATTGGACTGTCAATCACTGCAGACCAAGAAAGTCTCACCTGTTCTGGTTCTTTTTGCGTCTGTATGGCAGTCTGCAGGCGCCTTATTAATGGGACACCATTCCTCGACTGCCTCTTGAGCATCCAGTAACTGAGAACCCGTTCCACAAACACCTTCTTCTTTTGGACAGAAACTTGATTGAGAATTGTGTTGAAACTGTAAGGACACAGGAAATCACAGAGCGTCAAAAATAAATAAATGAATAAAAACATTCAAAACAACAAAGATTCAGAAAATCTTTGCAGAAAAATGTTTCACCTACCTTTTAGGTGTAATACTAGGCCCAGAAACCGTCGGAACCACTGCGACGGGCTCCGATTCAGGCTTTTTGTTGTTCTTCTTATGGCATCCCTTTGTTCTATCCCTGTGAGCAGCCTTCTGACATAAACCGTTCTTGGGTTTGGAGTCCTCGTATATAGTAAGGGGTCTCCTCACACAACCATTAGGTGTATGAGAGCAACAGTACGCCGTTTTCTTCACAGAGAACGTAGTAGCTTCTGATTCAGTGACCTCTTTGATGGGCTCCATCTTCATGTAGAGACCGGCTTTCTGAGCGCAGCTCACGTGGAAAGCTGTGTAACAGTTGGCCTTGCTGCACTGAATGCAGGCACCCACTCCTTTCTTCTTGCACAGGTAACAGGTAAGTTTCCAGCGAGCTGGAGGAATGTTTGCCACACCATCGATGGGTTCGATGAAAACCGTATTGGTAAAACCGACTTCAGGAACCCAGATGGCGCAGACCACGTGCCCCCAGCGATCATCGTCCGTCCTTTTAAGCGCGCCACCTTTATTCGGACAGAATATGCACTCGGCGAGCTGGGAGGGAGAATTTAAGCAGTGACGGCAAAGCCAGCGGCCCTCCGGGATATGGGGGACGCCGTAACACTCCTGATGCACGGCGAGATTGCACATGTCACAGAACAAAATCGCATTACTGTTCTGGCACTCGCCATCCATGCAGATGCAGCACACGGCATCCTCGTCGATAAGTGGCTGGGGCTCTCCTTGGCCCTGGCTCTCGAAGAAAGACTCCTTCTCGAAGCGGTCCATGAGGAACTCGAAGACGTTCTGAGAGACCTGGCTGTAGCCGTCGCTCTTCCTCTTCTCGTTGATCAGCTCGAGCCATGCATAGTCTTCCTCGTCCATGTCGTATTCCACCTCCTCGTCGAGCTCGTCCAGTGTCTTTTCCACATAGGTGTAGTACGCCGACGGCCTCCGTGGCACCGCCGGGAGATTGTACTCAACCGTTCGGATCTTTGGCTCTGGTAGCCTGCCCTGAGCTGGCGAACCCTGCACAGTCGTCAACGCGGCGCTCTTCTTCTGCTGGTTGTTTTTAAGCCGCACCGAGCGCACAAGGACCTGCTGCGGCTTCTCTGTGTTCTCCTTGTTGCTGGTGCACTCGCTGATCTCCTGAGCTAAAGGGTCATCGCTGTCGATGACATCCAGTTTGTCATAAATGCTGAGCCGGTGCACGCAGCCGTCGATCTCCAGCTCAACCATACGCTGAGCCTCAGCATACGTCAAGGTCTCGCGGTTACGTGAGGGTTTGATGGGAGAGGGAGGCCTCTGCGGGGTGGCGACACGATTATGTCGAACCTTCTTCCTCATTTTGAATGCCAGAGAGGAACTGAAGTAAAAGAAAAGCACACATCAACTGATTCAAAGCCACAATTTGTACCCCCACAGATCATATTTTATTTCTGGATCGAAATACAAACACAGATGCTATAAAAACAATACAGCAACACTGTAAACATCCATTTACACCAGGACCGTTGGCTACAAAGTTAACTATAGCAATAACTATAGCATTCACACCAACAGACAACAACATCCTGTTTATTTCACCCGCTTGTTGCATGACTGTTGCTTTAAATGCTGGAGCTTATTAAAGTCTGACAAATTCTGATTGGCTGTCAACATTTGTATTGATCATCAGCTGGAAAAAAACAGACCGTCAAAGTCTGTTCAAACCAAGGACGACAACTAAGTTTTAATAATACTTTTAATTCTTTGAGAATAGTGAAGTCCACACCACAACTATGACAATAACGACGCAGAGGAACTTTAACTTTCAGAACTTCCAAAACGAACTAGCTTACGAAAGATAAAACACTGACAGCCAACCAGAATCGGCCCGACTTAAAAAAGCTCGAGCATTTAAACCGAAAGACTACAAAACTGCAGCGTGCTTATAATAAACAAAAGGCTACTAAGTTCGTGTGGTCGCTAATATAGCTATTGTTATCGTTCTAGACGTGAACGGGTCTTAAGCGAGCGATGCAATTCTGTCTTCTGCCACTTTAAATACTCAAACTCTTCAGCGTGGTTTGGATTCTCATTGGCGGTCAATGTTTTTATCGTCCACCAGCTGGGGGAAAAACGTTCTGAAATTGGTTTCAACGATATCGTTCCTTTGTGTTTTTATCGTTACATTTGTGTAGTGGATTTCTTAAAGAACTATTTTTAAACTTTATAGTTGACGTCCTTGGTGTGAACAGGCATAACTGCAAGCACACAGCCATCTGGTATCCATAGCAACCTAAACCCAAGTTAGAAAATCGGCATGGAAACAGAAAAAAGCGCTTGCGTTTGTATTTTTGTCAATATGTGCCGTTTCGCCATCTGTCGTAGTTAATTATTTGATTACAATGTAAACAACACAACAGTTAACGTGCTTGCCGATTTGAGTTGTTTGATATTTTGAAACACATAACTGACTTTTAAGCTCCACAAACGGACACATTAACCCATTAACTAAGCAATTGGCGTTTAACCGATAACAGCCATGGTTTACATCCAGGCTTTTGTTTGCTTGAGGTGGGCAGGGCAGGACAAGGCCAAACATACTAGACACACTGGACTGGAAAGAAAACACACAAACTGAGCAGCAAGGGCACACACTGGATCCGGCGGCCTGCTGGTGGCTGTGCTAGTGAGCTAATGCTGTTTGGAAAGGTCCACCGACATTACTGAAAACATGGCGTCAAACAAAACAAAACACGCGCTGTAAAACGTGAATACAAACGCCCTTTAAAGCCGCGAATAAACAAATAAACCCCCAGAGACACTGCGGTCCGTTCTTACCTTCGCCGTCGACGTTAAAAGAATCTTTAAAGGCAGTACGGCCGAGCTAAAAGCAGCAGCGCTGTGGCCTACTGAACAGCAGTAGGTTTAATCCGTGCACGAGCCGCGCTACCGTCCACCAGCCGCTTCTCCGTTGTATTCCAGGGGTAATATGAGGTATCCGTAACGGTCTGCCGGATCCAAAAATAAGCATTTAAAAGCCGGAGTTACACGCTCAAGATAACAGCAGCTCGACCATACTAATGCGCCTGTTCTCGGTCGTTATTGGGCTGGCCGTACGGGCACTATGCTAGCAGGCTAGTTCGACTCTCTTCCCCCACAACAATGCGGCTGCAGCTCTCCATCGCCTTACGCACTGCGTCATCGCGCACAACGTCACTACGTTCCGCGGCAAAAATAAGGAAGTAGGCGCTAGGCAGGGCCTCGTAGCTTGTTTTTAGACAAGATGCATAATGGATACTGTATAGAACCAGGGAAGTGTTCTGGAGGAGCTGGAGACGCAGCGCCAGATGGGTCCCTGGAACCTGGGAATCTGGTAAAGGGAAGAGTTTCAAAATTATGGATAATTATAAAAAAAAATGTATTCCCCCCCCTTTTTTTGTTATGTTCATAAGCCATTTTGACGATAATAGTAGAAAACATGACTGCACAACAGCAACGTACTGTAGGTGGCGCTATACATTTAGTTTGTTATGCGCCAAAAAACTAAAGAAGAAGAAGAAGAAAAAGAAGCTGCTGTATATTGTGTGATCCAAATTGTTCAGTTATTTATTTTATTTCGCCCTAGGCTGCACATATTAGAGTACCAAAAGAGCGCCACGCGGCTTTTTCTTTTCGAAACCTTTAGGTGCTCAAGTCGTAGTATTATAACTTAAAATTTGTAACTTATAATTGTTTTTTTTAAGTGTTTTCCATGCCTGTGAAAGTACTGGAAATTAATTATTTTTATGAATAAATCTGTATTTGAAATGTATATATTTTATTAATATTTATTTAAATGTATATTGATTAATGTATATATTTTCTATGTGTGTGTTTTTTCCCCTTATGTTCAGCTCAAAAGCTACTATACGGCCAAAAGTATGTGGACATTCATCTAATAAATGTTTTTATTTCAATGAATGAATCGGTGAATGAATAATATATGAATCAATTATTCATTCGTGGTTCTGTTAAAATGTTTACCCAGTTGACAAAAATGTTTTGCTAACGTTCCCGTTAAGTTATGAAATCGTTGTTTCTGAGTGTTCTTTGTTTTTTAAATGTAAAAAAAAAAAATTCTTGGTTACGTGAACTTTAGATACAACATTAAGGGAATGTTCTATTTAAAAAAAGTTTGCAAGCATTTTGGGAATGTTACTTTTGAACGTTCTCTGAACCATATGAAACTAATAAGTAGGAACATTTAAAAACGCTACACAAACATCCAACTAAACTGCTTCAGTTTCTATAAACAGTGTATAAATCATGGTTTTGTGCTAACATTATTAAAGACCAGATAATTGTGAGCGAATGTTCTATTAACGTTACTGGAAAAATGTTTGTTCATAACTTTGAGAGAACCTTGCCAGAACATTAAACAAAGTTCTGAGAACATCCCTTGTTAGCGGAGTATACTGTAATTACAAACCATGAAAGTCACAGCACAAAAAATGTGGGAAACTTTGACCTGCAGTTAGTTTTGCAACAAGTGTAAAGCGCTTGATTTATTGATCCATCAGCTGTCAACCCATTATCAAATGTATTATTATAACTCATATTATGGACTCATATGTTAACGTAAACCTGTGGTAAATTAGTTATCTTGAGTAAACTGCTCCAGTTACAATACAGGCATTATAACAGAAGTCAAGTCTTCATATCAGTCCGGCTCATATAGAATAATCTGAATGGATCTTTCCATAGAAGAGAGATAATTGTTTTGTGGAAAACTATAATTTTATTAATTTACCCCATTTTATTATTATATGTTAGTATTTAACTCATTTGCATACTGTAAGGGTCATTACGTGCCAAATATATTTAATACCTTAGTAACAGTAGGTACAATTTAATAATCTCAGGTGATTCTACATCTGAATAATGCATTACATAACAATGACTCAATAAAGCCTTATTCAGCTCTTTGACAGTAATGCTATAACGCCAATGTGTCATCACATTTCCATACTCCGTTGAATGTGGGTAATGTTAACTTCTCATCAGGATGTTTGGACTGTTCATGTAAGGGGTCAGACACACAACCTAGCTACTTCCTCATGTTCAAAATCAGATGTTGGGAATGGACTTAACCAAATTATGGAATTGCTAGAATATTAGATTTTTTTTATTTTATTTTACAAAATGTTCTAAGCCAGGGGTGCCCAAACTCAGTCCTGGAGGGCCGGTGTCCTGCAGAGTTTAGCTCCAACCCCAATTAGACACACCTGAACCAGCTAATCAAGCTCTTACTAGGCATACTAAAAACTTCCCACCAGGTGTGTTGAGGCAAGTTGGAGCTAAACTCTGCAGGACACCGGCCCTCCAGGACCGAGTTTGGGCACCCCTGTTCTAAGCTATCAGTTATGTTTCTACAAATCAATCCAATCTTACATTTATGTTCCACTATCTGTAGGGGGCAGCATCCTCCCAGTGTATAACTGCACATGAAAACATAAGTTTGTAATTTAAATGCAAGCAGACACCACAAACACTTTACATATGAAAGGAATTTATTGTGTCCAATATAAAAAAAATAAATGCTTCACCAGTTCAAAAAAAATAAAAATTCCACACTGTCACAGTGGAAAGACTAAAACACATTTTTACTTCCACTTCACATGGAGAAAAAACTGATTCTAAATTTTACACTACGTCAGAAAATGGCATCACTAAACATCTCAATCGTATATTTGTATCAGTATTAGATAGCTTTAGCATGTCTATGATCCTTTAGGTTAAACTAAAGATAAGCCCAAGAACTCTTTACATTTAATCATTTCAATTTACTTTTTGCTGATGGTATAAAATGAATAAATAAATAAATAGCCACTGAATGTGGAATGTTTGTATTGCATGAATAAATAAGATGCATGGAAGAAAATGTACATAAATACAATACAAATACTTGTATTTATTTAAAAAAAAAAGTTAAAAAAAGTCCCCCCCCAAAAAAAGAAATAAGGAAAGATAAGCGAGTCCATGAATATTGCATTGATTGTGCACATCACTCAAGTCTCTGCTAAGCAAAGTCTAAAAAGTGACATCAACAGAGATGAAGTAGTGGAAGACATTCAGAAAACAACAAAAGGGAAAACCATCGAAATAGTGAATATGAATGGCAGAGCAGCAGAGAGATACTGTTAAAGAGAGTAGTAAGTGTGTACTTCAAGTATTCGACCACTAGAGGGCGAGGGAGACCCACCACATAATTAGATACAGTCTTTGAAGGTTCCCATGAATCCAGGGGAGTTCCCCTAAAATCCATGAAAATCCACCTGGTGTCAGTCGTGACTTGAATCCCATAAAAGCAGCTTTTCAAAAAAGGCACCGAAAACTAAAAAGATAGTCTAAAATGAAAATAATGTCCAAGCTCTATAAGAGCAACCAGTAAGATCAAAGGATCACTAGCATTGCTGCTCACGCAGTCCCTACGGGTAACAACACACCCTTAGCAAGAAGAAGAATAAAAAAGACACTTATGCAACATAAACCGAAGTCCTGATAACCAACAGACTGGGAACAAGAGCAAAAAAGGTCTCAGAGTCCATTCACTCGCCGTCCCCGCATCTGTCAAAGGCTTTCTTTGCCCGATTCTGTGCTGATGGAGTGAAGTGTGATGTTGCCGCTTTCTGCTTTTGGGCTTTCCTCCATGCGCATCCACTGATGCTCAAAGATCTGCTCCAAAGTGGGCCGGTCTGAAGGTCTCAAGCAGAGGCACCATTTGATGAGCTGCTGACAGACTGATAAACAGAAAAGCAGCAAGGTTAAACTTCTCCACAAAAAGGTTTAAAAAAGAAAGACTGGACTGTTTACATTAGTTTAATCCAATTTCAGGCCAAATCAAAGGTCATTATGGGTCAATTTTGGCCCCTGGTTTGGGTATCTCCAGTTTAGAACATACCTGGAGAGACTCTTCTCCTGAAAAAGAGCCGTCCTCTCAGAATCTCCTCATCATGCTCAAACGGGATGTCACCACACACTATGTCGTACAGTAGGACGCCTAGGGACCAAACGGTTGCCGAGCGTCCGTGGTATCTGTGGTAACGTATCCACTCAGGAGGACTGTACACTCGCGTACCTACAAAATAAAACATTTGGTTTTCAATCCAGTGAGAATTAACCTTTGAGACTTACAAAACATATTTGTGGGTCAAGAACATGGACATTGCACTTTTTTTTTGTCCTGAAACCTACTCTGTGATTTTTATTTCTGGCAAAAAAAAAACACTCGTTTCATAACCACCTTGTTTTGGCATAAAAAGCGCCTATTTTGATTACACTGCAGCACTGTATAATGAGCAGCTCCAGTCAGCTGACTCTAGCAAGGGGGGTGGGGGGCGCCAGCGGTCTGGCGTTTGCACAAACTCTCCTCCCTTCTCCAGCCTCACTGTGAGCCGGAGAACGGCTCGATCCAAAAAAACAAGCAAGCTGAAACAGGAGGGCGATCTAAAAGGGAGACATTCAGGTACAAACAGTCACAAGCTATGGCAACTCCACATGCTTCCAGCATGAGTCACTAACCCCCAACAAAAGCCCCTTCACTAGGGGTGGTGTGACAGGCCCCCAAAGGCCAGGAGTCGCTTGGATACCAAACAAAAACAGGGATCTGTGATGGGATCACGTGGTGCCGCAACTCAGGTTTCACAACAAACAGATGCTACGCAGTAACAGCTGATCCTTTCCACTAACTTATCTCTCAGATTCGATTATTTAAGTTACATTAAATGAGTTTAAAAATGCAAGAATGTTGTCAAAATAACTAATTTATATATTGCATATAAATGTATATAAATATATCTCTGTTGTAAAAAGGTGAGAAAAAAAAAAGTGTAACGTCATCATTCTGTTTCATGTTTCAAATGTTGTCTTTCACTTAATTAAAATGTTAAAAGAAAAAATAAAAAAAAAAGTTTGCTGGTCTAAGATAATCTTAACAGGTCAAAGATGGTCTTCCATGGTTTCCCTAAAATAACTCTTGAAACCAAGCCAGACCAGATAAAACCATCAAAGCTGTTTTTTTCAGCAGAGGTGAGTCACTCAGTTCAGACACTTAATTCTTTTTAAATCTAATGCTAATTACTGATGGTAATTATTTTTTCAGGATTTGACAAGTACAAATATTTCAACTCATTTCATTAGAAGCGGCAGGTGCGCCAATGCAAAGCAGGAGTCAAGGACGCACCATCAAAGTCTGTGTAGACGGTGTCCTTGAGGATGGCCCCGGAGCCGAAGTCAATGAGCTTCAGGTCTCCCGTGCGTAAATCAACCAGGAGGTTCTCATCTTTGATATCCCGGTGAACCACCCCGCAGCTGTAGCAGTGCCGAACCGCCTCCAAAACCTGCCTGAAGAAGCCCCGGGCGGCGTCCTCATCCAGCGCGCCTTTCTCGGTGATGTAGTCGAATAAATCCTTCACCATCTCCGGCCGCTCCATTATAATCAGCCAGCCGTCGGCTCTCTCATACCAATCGATGAGTTTAACGACCCCCTGAAACGTACTCCCCACTTTCTTCAACAAAACAATCTCGAGTGGAACCAGCGACCCGTTCTGGAATATGAAAACGCGTGGTTTAGAAACAACCAAGCGTTTAAGAAATTCATAATCAAAATACAAAAATAAAAGGCTTGTTTACTTACAATCGTACCCCATTCGGTCACTCTCTCCTTAGCAACGTCTTTTATCGCAACCTAGAAATAAAAAGAGAAAAGCGCGCGTGTGAATGTGTGACTGGCGCCAAACGCGGCCATGTGCTGCCACCAAAACAAAGCCAGCGATTACCGGCAACGCGTCTGAGATCCGAGTACCGGCGTACACCGTCCCAAACCCGCCGCTTCCCAGCACCGAACCCACATGATAAACCTTCTCAAACGGCTCCCTTTCGGTCTTGGCTGTAAAACGAAGGAGAAAAAGCAGTAGAAGTCAGTACGTTGGTATAACAACGTGATTTAAACCGAATGTGTACAACACACGGTTGGCAACAAAATGGCTCCATACACAGGTAACGAACAGGCGCGTCCCGATTAAGCGGCTAGTCACGTATGGAAAATTAGGAGTAGCTAAATAGCGGAGTAAGGGCACGCGATTAAATGCGACATGAAAAATTGATATCGTTATGAAATTGAAGAACGACGTCTAAGTTAACTTACCTGCTTGAAGTTGAATTTTCACCGGCAAGTGGTCGATGTTGGTTGTGTTGCAAATATGAGAAAAAGATCCAAACTTGGACAGTAACATTTTTTGTCGTCTTCTCAAAAAGATTCTCAGTCTTTAAGATGCTTAACTGTGCCTCGGACGGGAAAACACCGGCACTCCGTCCTTCACCGAGAACACCGAATTCCCTTCAAAAATGTAGCTATTTAGGAGAGGGACTCTGCACGAAAATCCCACGAGCGAGCGCAAACGATTCCGATTCCTCGTCTACAAAGGTGTCAGGCTCCGGTAATTATTCACAAATGTCCCCACGCACCCATAGTGAGAGAGAACTACACACGTTTGCGCTTTTGCGTCTGGTCGGTGCGCTCGGCTGATGTGTCTGTGTGTGTGAGAGCGAGGAGACCGTATTAACTCTTAATTCTCGTGTTTGGGCGCTGGACGCGTTGCACAGATCCCTCCGCGACGGATAGACGCACTACAGTCAGATTAAACGCACACACACACACTTCTCAAAATTCTTTCGCGGTTCAAGAAGAAGAAATACTGAGTGATAAAATCTAGAATTACACTGTAACGTTAAATGTATAAGCATTCATCAGCAGTGATAAGTAGTGCGTTGGTGAATAGTGCGAGACGCCGATGGATACCTCGTCTGAGAGCTTTGCGCTTAGGCTACATAAGACCAACCACGTTGCACAGTTGTATAATTGCGCTGTGAATAATTGGAGAAATATTGCTGGGCTGTGCCTGTCTAATAATAATAATAATGCGTTTTACAACATATATTAATAATATTATTATAAATATTAATAAAGCACATTATTATTATAATTATTATTATTACTATTGTCTTTCTGTCTATCCTTGCTGGACTGCATCTGTCAAAAAATACATATATATAAACGTGTATTATGTGTATATATGCATGTGTGTTATTAGCAACACATTTGTATATGTAGGCTATGTGTGTTATTAACAACAAATATAAAAACAAATATAAAAACCTAATTAACAATAATGAATATTAATAAAGATCTATCTATCCATCCATCCTTGTGTGAATCCCGTATTATAATTGCACTGTGGAGTAATATGCCTGCCTGTCAGGAAAATAATAACATATTTAATATTATAGTAATAATGTATTATTAGCAGCAACAAATGATCTTTTAAAACACATTATTATTATTATTATTATTATTATTATTGACTAGTTAGAGTAATATTGCTGGGTTGCACAATAATCTGTCTGTCTGTCTGTCCTTGTGTGAAGCCCTAAGTATGTGTCTGTGTATAATAAATAAATAAAATATAGTCATACAGTTCAGCTGTACATTATAGATATAGCATCTGGTGGGGGCATTGAAAGCCACAAAGTAGACTCCGTTGTATACCTCATCTAGTTTCAGTTCTATGATTCATAATGAATGATCATATAGGCTAACTGCATGGTGAAACATCATAAAGTATTTAGTACTCTATGGATATAGAGTATAAGATTATATGACAGCCTAAAATAATCATGCAGATCCTTATCAAGCATATGACTGAAGCTTTACAGATTTATTTTCTGGGATTATCTCTTGGTCCAGATCAATCCTCATCATTTCGCTCATCTAAGAAGCTAATTTGGAAAGAGGCTGATGGAAGTACGCAGACAGGATGTCTCAAAGACAGGGAGACAAGGTAAACAGTGATCCCCTGCTGTGATAGAGGATGAACGTTGTTATGAAAATTCATATGATAAGACAGCCTCTGCAAACAGACTCCCTTCATTTCCAGCTGTGCACCCCAGACCCATTAGACACTGATATTAAAGTCAAATCGATGCTTAGCCTTTACATAAAATGTCTCAAAAATAATAACTACATCCCAGACCAAGATGAATCAAATGTACAATTACACATAAATTCCAACTGCACTTTATGTAAAGTGTCACAAATGGCTACTAAGAATAAAACGTAATGAGTCATGACTGAACATCTTACACCTGACAGTGAATGTGCAACATTCACTCTATTGTTACTTGTCATTCTTCTCTTATTTTCCTACAAAAAAGAACATCCTCACTTTCATCTCATGCCAGATTCATTAGGTCATACCTGAGAAGGACATCAAGGTTTTGAGGAGCATTTATGAGACACACTGAAGCAATCAGGAGGGAAATCCCTCAAGCTTTTCAGCAGTTACCTGATGTAAGGCCAAAGCACATGTGTCCAAATTAACAAAAAGCTTCTACGGACCCCCAGTGTGTGATTTAGTTGGTGAGTTTACATTCACACTCGATTATTCCTAACATCCTAGCATTTCTGTTGAACCATAGTAAATTAAATTCAAATCTCACAACTATACTGGACTATTGTTGGCGGCTGGTCTGTCTGTCATAATGACCTCTGTCTGACGTATTCCTGAAGAAAATGTGATAACCTGTAGCAAAAGTGGCTTTATGCAGCTTTACACGTCTAATCGGACTGATCACAAAGACCCCCACTGTTTTCACTGACAAGAGGCTTATAGTGCACAGCTCTGAATCCTCTTCAGAGGTTATCTGGAGGGCAGGGTTAGACAATCACTTACCTTTTCATTGGGCTGCAACATGGTCAAATCCAAAGCATATTCAAAGAGGGGAAATATAATCACCTATTACATGTATTAGTTGAAATATACCTATTCCAAACCACATGCTGTCCTTGACTTGTTCAAAACCTGAAAATAAATGTATATGCATTTTCATATAGATATTGCCATTACGTATTAATTTTTTGGGGGAAAAATTACATTTATATGTTTGATGCTTGCAGCAATTTTGAAAATATGTATTGTGTGTGATTTATTTAAAGAAACTAGGACTGTCAATCAATTAAAAGATGAAATTAATTTATTTGCCAATTAATTCACTTCCATTAATTATTGAAATTAAAATTAATGACATGTTGGCTCTTAAACTGTATTAATTTCTCAAATACGTTGGCTATATAATTATGTGTCAATACATTAACTTATTCCATTAATTATTTAAATTAATCAAAATTAATATCATGTAGCCTCTCAAAAATGTATTAATTTCCCAAATATGTTTGACTATATAATTCTGAAATATATATTGTGTGACAAGTTTTGTTATTTATTTGTTGAAACTAGAGCCGTAAAATTATTAAAACGTAGTTACACATGTAAATGTAAATTAAACTGTTAATTAATGAACTTACTCAATAAATGATTGAAATTAATCATAATTTGTAAAAAATAAAATTGATTACTTTCCCAAATACTTTAAAAAATAATATATATTATTTTGAAATATATATTGTGCGACAAATTTTGCATTTATTTATAGAAACTAAAGCAGCAGTTTATATAAAAAGTGTAATTAATTATGTGTTTAAATTAATTAACATATAGCATTTAATCTAATTAATCACATAATGGCATAACGTGTACCAATATTTGTTAAAGGGGTCATATGACGTTGCTAAAAAGAACATTATTTTGTGTATTTGGTGTAATGCAATGTGTTTATGCGGTTTAAGGTTCAAAAAACACATTATTTTCCACATACTGTACATTATTGTTTCTCCTCTATGCCCCTGCCTTTCTGAAACGCGTCGATTTTTACAAAGCTCATCGTTCTGAAAAGCGAGGTGTGCTCTGATTGGCCAGCTATCCAGTGCGTTGTGATTGGCCGAATACCTGAAGCGTGTGACGGAAATGTTACGCCCCTTACCATACTGTGATGCCGTGTGTGCGACGAGCGCCTGTGCGTCGGTGATGCGCGTGTGCCTGTGATGCACGACGAGACAAAACCAGTAAAACCCATTATAAATGAGGCATTTGTTGCATTCAGTGGGGGACATAATTATTAGCCAGGTGGGCTGGGAGCATTAAATTAGGGTTTTTAATCTCCATGGATTAGAGCATTCTATGAAAATGGTCCAATCAGATGACATATGGGTGGGAAGCGTAGGGTAACAAATAGACAGTATGCTCGAGTGCAGCATTACAGCGTATTACACCTAAAGCATAAATGAAATTAAACCCTATAGAGGGTCAGTCTGTATACTTCCTGTTGGCACATCAGAGGTTAGCACAAGGTCAGACAGCTTTCTGTGAACACACATTCTTGATTTCTACCAAATCCTGGCACTTTTTTAGTGGGAGTGCATCATTCATAAAGGATCACCACGGCCAGTTGGCAAACACAACACAAGCAAAATGCAAATGGTGTCACTTGGACCTTGAAACATGTCGAGCTGTGACTTTTCAGTGAATGTAATCCAAATATCTGTTTTAGAAAGGGTTGAGTATTATCAAGACTTCATGAGAAAACTTTAGTCAGTTTAGTTTGCATCATATTAAACCAATATTTGTTATACCACTCATTTACTGCTTAAAGGGATAGTTCACCCAAAAATGAAAATTCTGTCATTAATTATTCACCTTCATGTCACTCCAAACCCACAAGACCTTCATTCAACTTCGGAACACAAATTAAGATATTTTTGATGAAATCAAGAGAGCTTTCTGACCCTGCATAGACAGCAATGTAACTACCACGTTCAAGGCCCAGAAAGGTAGTAAGGACATTGATAAAATAGTCCATGTGACATCAGTGGTTCAACCGTAATGTTATGAAGCTACGACAATTCTCTTTGTGTGCAAAGAAAACAAAAATAATGACTTTATTCAACAATTTCTTCTCTTCCGTGTCAGTCTTCGACACGCGTTCATGACAGTACCACGACTCATGCGTGTGGTGCTGCTGACGCAGGAGATGGTGTTCTGACATAGAACATGCATGCGCTGCGCCTTGTTTAAAAGCAGAGGAATGCACACGCAAGCATCGTGGTACTGTCGTGAACGTGCGGTGAAGACTGACACGGAAGAGAAGAAATTGTTGAATAAAGTCGTTATTTTTGTCCTTACTACCTTTCTGGGCCTTGAATGTGGTAATTACGTTGCTGTCTATGCAGGGTCAGAAAGCTCTCTGATTTCATCAAAAATATCTTAAGTTGTGTTCCGAAGATGAACGAAGTCTTACGGGTTTGGAACGACATAAGGATGAGTAATTAATGACCGAATATTAATTTTTGGGTGCACTAGCCCTTTAAGTTATTAAATCCTTTTTACATTCCATTCCATTACACAACTGTTCAAAAGTTTGGAGTCAGTATAGGGTTTTTTTTTTTTTTCCAATGAGGATGCAATAAAATGACACAGTAAAGACTTTTTCAAGAAAAATCTATTTCAAATAAACTTTCTATTCATCTAAGATTCCTGAAAAAGTATAATGGTTTCCATCAAAATATAAAAAAATATTAATACAAAATATTATGAAATGATTCTTTAGCACCAACTCAGCATTTTAGAATGATTTATGATGGATCATGTGATACTGAAAACTGGAGTAATGATGCTGAAAATTCAGCTTTGCATCATATAAGTTACATTTTAAAATATGTTAAAATAGAAAACAGCTATTTTAAATTGTAATAACATTTCACAATATTGTATTTTTTAAGTCTCATGGGAGACTACTTTAAAAAATATAAATAAAAAAAAATTAAGATTTTTTTAAAATTCTCTTAACATTCTCTGCCTTCTGACTTCATCATATAGTAACTTTTTCATAAATTAATCCTGAAAGTTTTTTGTCCTGTTTCCCTCTGAAATACATCACAGCAAATGAGTTGTGATGATTCATAATGACTTTAAAAGAATGACAAGCTTTTGTTGTATGTTAAAGAGCAGTGTGAACATACTTCAAAAAGTCTTATTTTGCGTTCCACACAACATGGACATGAGGGCGAGTAAATGCTGAACTATTCCCTTAGGTTCTCCTTTGTAAGGTCCCTGCTGCTTTAGCAGTGTCATATAAGTTACATCAACCCACCTTAATGGGGAAATCTGTTGAGTCATGAGAATATGACACCAAAAATTATTTATTTTAAAGTTTCCTGTCCAACGTTCGCTAGTTTTTGCCCCGAAATTAGCAGTTGTGTTTTTGTCGTTGCCATGTAAAGAGAGAGTTTATCACCTAACCATCTTCTCTCAGCACCTGCAAAGAGTTAGGACATCAAAGCCTCCGCTAGCATGCAAGTATCCTGGAGCCCCGCCCCCAGCCTTAGCTGTTGCTCCTCATGTTATTGTTTTGACTGAGGGCAGTAGTCACATGACCCTGCAGTGTTATGACTGGGGGCTGTGGAATGTAGGTCACTCCAAGCTCTCCCAAAAGAACGCTCGGCCCGCTTTTATGACAGTCCCACTCTGAGCACACTTTCTTTTATCTCATTCCCCAGAAGGATGGATGTATCTGCTCATATATCACATGGCTGAGGATGAAGGGAGCATAGAAGGGGAAACATGCATTGCAAGCCATTTCTGGGAGCTGATCTATAGACTAAAAGAGAGAATCATTTACAGTGTTAACTGGTAACAAATAGTAGGAGACCGTTCTGCCTAAAATTGCCACTGTAATATATTACAAATCTGAGTTTTTGAGAGTGATGAGTTTTTCTATAGCTCTATAAGCGTTTTTTTATTTTTTATTTATTATGCCATTTATTATGGTTGCACAATATCGGTACCATATCGGTTATTAGATGCTTTTTTAGTTTATTGCTATCAGTCAATTGGTCGATATGTAATATTTTTTCTTTTTTATGTTTAGAATGCATGTGCTGTGATCTATCAGTCACTTAGCCCTTAAAAACAATAATAATTTAATAACACTGTTAAATCTTTGCAAATATCAAAATGAATATCCATTTTTCATACATTAAAATGTTGTGATGCCTGATTTTAGTTTTTAGTGTTTTATTTTTAATTTATTGGGATTAAATAGTATAGATTTTTGATATAGGCACTTTATCGGTTATTGACCATAGCATGATAATAATTATCAGTTAACCGATATCAGTCAGAATCAATATTTCCACATTCCTAATATGTTTCTACAGATATCATCATATTAGAATGATTTAAGGATCATGCACTGAAGACTGGAGCAATGATGCTTAAAATTCAGCTTTGCCATCACAGCAATAACTTAGATTGTAAAATATATTCAAATAGAAAACACCTATTTTTACATATAATAATATTTAAAAATTTTTGATTAAATGAATACAGCCTTGGTGAGCATAAGAGACAAAAATGTTTACAAAATCTAACCGAACCCAAACTATTGAACAGTAGTGTACATGTTATTTTCTTATTTTCAGTGTATGTTTTTTTTTAAAGAGAACAATTCTCTTAATCTTTCAGCAAAGTAACATGACTTTCCTTTTTGCGTGACATCATAATATAAAGACTTTTTCATAATTTAATCAATCCTGAAAGTTTTTTGAATTGACTCCCTCCTCAATTGACTTGACTCACACCAGCCAATGAAAATGCTCTTTCACACACTGATGCTCAATGGCCTGAAGCATCTGGTATCTGAGAGTCACTGATTCTTTGGATTTAGCCCTTAATTTAACTGTCAGTCAATTTGACAGTCACATCTAGAGTGCTTCTACTACCTCCCATCATCCTCAGCCCACCCCAAAACACTATGCCAGGGTGACAGCTCATTATTTATAATGCACATAACATATGGCCACAGAGAGTAAACAAAAGAGGTAGTAAACAATATATATGAGAATGTGTGTATCGGGACGTGCTGTTGTTTTTTTAATGCATGCCATTGGGGATGAATCTCTTTAAAAATGAATGAATTGTGTATTTGCATCCTCCAGAGTGGTACAATTAACAATTGTTGTCAGACTGACATGGAGGAAATCAATTCTATTGACACTAGTAGTGTGGATGTATAAACAAAGAGGAGTTTTATTACTTTCACAAGACATTTACACTGCCAGACAGATTTTGACACACCTCTACATTCTTTATTATTACACATTGTAAAATAATAGTTGTCAATAAAATATGTATAGAAATTATGTAGTAACCAAACCATCCTGGTGCATCCTGGTATGCTTTTAAATATGATTGAGCTAGTTTCCATGTATGGATATTTGTGGTAGACTAGTCCATCAACTAAAATGGAAATATGTACATGAACATTTGTGTATAAACAATTTTTAAACATTTAAGCATTCATCTTCTGGCAGTTTAATTGAAATTGTATGTACAGATTGTATGTTATATTATATAAGATTGTAAGATTATTGGAGTATGTTTTACAACATACAAAATAGTACTCTTTTTATTTCAAAATTTGACATTTCATTCTACTGTATGTGTTGCTTGCCATTTCTTTGTAATTATTGTTAAATTTACTTTAAGCATATACGTTCTGGCAATATACTTGAAATTGTGTTAATTTATTTATATAAAAAAAGAAATAAACATTTATAATTTAAGCATATGAGTTCTGGCAATATACTTAAAATTGTACTAATTTATTTATTTAAACTGTGAAAAAATCTAATTGATTGATTGATTTTTTTTTTTAATTGAAAAAAAAAAACTTGTATCATTTAAGCATGCAAGTTCTGACAATATACATGAAATTTTATTTATTTATTTAAATTTCGGGGAGGGGGGGCGGGTATAACTTTATAACTTAGAGTTAAGTTCTGGTGATATAATGGAAAGATTTATTTATGTATTTATTTATTTATTTATTTATTTATTTATATTTCATTTCATTTCTTTTGGGGGACAAAATCCCCATTTTGTTTTTTTTTATTTATTTATAGAAACTGTTCTTTAGTGGTGGGAGGGAGTCAGGCATAGATTTTTTTGGCCATTATGAAGACCCCGAGGGCGTCTCCCACTGTCATCTGCTTGTCACTCCAAAACGCCAGTCAAGAAGATGGAAATTAAAAAGCGACCCACTGTTTAGTTCCTCTGCTAATCAATGGAGAAATTAGCACAGTCATCAAGGGTCCATGATTGTGGCTTTGTTTCGTTAATTAAAAAGCTAGAATGATTAACTCTTGAGCATTTAAGGGGTGTAATTTCACAAATGAGCAAAATTAGAATAAGGAACAGACAGTTAATCCTCAGAAGAACCTTGCATAAACAATGTTTAGCCATAGACCTAATGTAAAGAAGCTGTCAAATGCTGTATTGACTTTGTAGGTGCCCAGAAATACTAGATCTGAGTATTTGGGCTGCTTAACATTCATTCAGAGGTCACTTGTGAAGAAAAGCAGGTGGCAGCGTTACTCATACGGAACGCCAGAAACACATGCAGTCATGTTTCAAGTGCCCTGCCAAATGTGCTTTGTAGGTCTTGCTGTTGTGGACTGAATGTACACATCTTCTTTACCGTTGGCAGAGCATTCATTCTACCCTCTTTGTAGTGGGCTGTGGAAGTCAAAAACTCCTTTATGCAGCTGGGAATCAAACTGACACAACAGTTTGATGTGGTTTGGTTCCTGCGGAGGTCCCAGCATGTGTTTTGGTAGGGAACAACAACACACGATCTCTCGTATTGTTAGAGCGCTTCACCTTCTATCTTTATATCCTCCCACACACTTCCTTTAAAGTGTTCTAAGCTTGTGCTTTCTTTGGATGTGTGCGCTCCTTTCTTTTACGCCGTAGTAGATGTGGTTTTTAATTGTGATCGATTTGTTTTTGATTGAGGTGAGTTTTTGGTAAATCTTTGATCTTATTTTTTTTGTACTTCAGTCAGTGTGCTTTTGTAACATCAAGCCGGTTGCACAACGCACTCGATTGAACCTTTTCACCCTTTCTCTTTCTCTGAAGAAGTCAGACACACTTCTCTCAATTCACTCCTACACTTCCATTCACTTCCTCCGCTCTCAGATCAAATTATAGGATTCAATGAGATGCCTGACTCAGCTATTGTAACCCCCACAAAGAAGATATTTCAAGCTCCTTTCTTTAGGTTGCCTTCCTCGCTTTCTTATTTATTAGATAAAACAAGCTGTAAGTGAAAGAGAAAGACAAAACCTAATATTAAATAGTAGCACTGCTCTAAAAAATAGTTTGGTTTCCAACACTTAAAGCATTAGTTCACTCAAAAATGAAACTTATAACCAACATGTTGTTCCAAACCTATATGATTTTATTTCTGAATATAATGGCTTATATGGAATATAATCAAAGCAATCCAAAAAGTCATATGGACTTCTTTTATGAAGCTTTTGTGTCCTTTTTAAATTTTTAAAGCTCCTCATGTTTTGAAATTGCATGGATAAGTGCAACCAGCACATTTTTTCAAAATATTTTCTTTGTGTCCCACAGAAGACAGTAAACTATGGAACAACATAAGGGTGAGTAAATGATGACAGAATGATAATTTTTCTGTGAAATATCCCTTTAAGTCTTGTACATGTGACTCCACTGAGAGAAAAGGGGAATAAACAACAGAATGGGAATTTTCTGGATCTGTCTGGTACATTCGCTGCAGGCTTTCATAATAGCCAACTTACACAATGAGGTTACAAAACTGAACACAATCCTGCCCAAAACCTGTTACCTAGTCCTGCTCCCGCTGGATTTGCCATCACATGATCAAAACAAAGAGATCACATGGTCCAGCACATGGCTCACCATGACTCAGCACGGGGAACATAAACACATGCTGACCTTTTCACTTGTTATGGTTAGAAATCAAGCTGTTCCCTTTGTTTCACTAATATGTTATCATACACTTAGCTCACATTAGTTGAAGCATGTGAGGTTAATTTTAGCCTGTGATTCTAATCGTGTCTTTTGCAGCCAAGCTTGTCCATCCTATAGATCATTTTCATCACCAATAGTTGAATGAGTAACACAGGTCACATAGATCAAGTGTCTCCACTGCCCTCATCACGTGTGGCCATTTAAAGTGCAAAATCACATTACAAGCAGCTGTGAAGTACTAGGACATGTGAGTGTGGTTATACTCAGCATCCCGTGTGTGTGTGTCAAAGTTCAACAGTCACGCAGACACTATTAGTGCTATAAGCGTTTAGGCAGACTGGGGTTGGATTCTTGACGCTCAAGACAGACAAGGCAGAGTCAGACGGTACGGTTTCCATAGTAACGCCATGAGGGCGCCCACCGAGCCCCTGTGTCTAGGTGTGTGTAGATAATGAATCTGAGCACTCTGGGTAACCCAGGTTGATCTCTCACAGAGATATGAAAGCCTCGCAGCATGACCACTGACCTGCAATTACCTCATAACTTGCACTGCAGGAGGGTTAATTACCTTTTATTAAAGCAGAGAGTGGACCCGTGTTGGGATGTATTCTGCTGTGTCTGATCTACTGTGATAGAGAGCTAAACCTGAACAAAACATTAATGAACCATTCTGATGAAGAGTTCAAGATGGACTCACAATAGTAAAGCAAACTAAAATTTTTCTTTAATTGATTGGTTCAGTAATACGGATCCCTGGACATGACATGCAGGAAAAAAAAAATTATATCGTGGCCACAAATGAACAATTCGTTCCCATGACATACTAATATCTAAGCATGATTTACTAATTCTTTCTCTCGTTTTAAGTCAATCGTGAGCACAATTTACTAATTCGTTAACTCATTTTAGTAAAACCATTAGTACATTTTACTAAATCCTGTCCACAATTTCAAAAATCCTGTCTCATCGTCCTTTATGCGTAGTGAGAAAACTATTGCTGCTGTTATGAATAAAGTATGACAGGACTGTAATGGGTATATAGTCTGTTCACAAAGAAGGTACAACAGGCTATTCACAGATCTTTCAACGAACATTTGCATAAAACAAATTACTGGCCTAAAACGTGCTCACGATTTACTTAAAATGAGGTAACAAATTAGTAAATTGTGCACACAGTGTGCTTAAAACGAGGTAACGAATTACTATATTGTGCTCACAATTTACTTAAATCGTGCTGACGTATTAGAAAGTCGTAGGAAGAATTGTTAATTCGTGGCCACGATATAATTATTATTATTATTTTCCCCCATGTCATGTCTGGGGCTTCGTACAGTAGTCAATCATCTGAGCAACTGCTTCAGTCACAAGACTTGTTGAGGCAAAGACACATGACTCTTTTGACAGTACCGTTTCTAGGCATAGGCAAGCTAGGCGGTGGCCTAGGGCAGGGGTTCCCAAACTTTACAGCCCATGACCCCCAAAATAACAGTGCCAGTACCTCGGGACCCCCACTTTCCTCTGAGGTGGTTAAATGTCGGTGCACATGCACTTATAGCATAATGACAACACAAAGGAACACAACAGTCTAAGAACAATAATATTATTTTATTGTAATCTACTCATTACTTACATTTCAACATTAATCTTACCTAATTAGTTGGGTGGGCAACATGCTGGAGTACAAAACTCCACGTTGGTGTTTTATTTTTAATTCAACTTTTTTATTTATTAAACATGCTGGAGTACAAAACTCCACGTTGGTGTTTTATTTTTAATTCAACTTTTTTATTTATTAATTTTAATTAAATGTTTATTTATGGGTAAAATATGCTATTTCTAATCCTATAAAAAATTATTTGATTTCTGGAAATCATCTTGTGACCCCTCATTGTGTATGCAACCCCTAGGGCACCACCAGTAGGAGGGGGCGCCAATGAGCGCAAGTACTGGCACTACATTTTAGCAGGGTTGTGATAAAGAGTGGCACGGGCTAACCAGAAATATGATTACCACCCCCACTGGATCCCCCAACATCATTGGGCTAGAGTACTGTCAATCTGACAATGCCTGTATGCCATTGAATCAGAGCGCTGTCAATTGCTGCCGGATTGTCGCATGCAAAGTTTGCATTTGGAGCGCTCAACAACACTTTTAGATCAATGGGTTCTGTCAGTGCTTTGGCAAAGTAACGCTTTTTTTTTTGCCATGCAATAAAGCTAAGTTCAAAGGACAATTTAAAATACATTAAAAAGTGCACAAAATGAGTATTTTGTTAAGGCAGTATTTGTGGCAGTCGAGAAATCATGCTGCAAAATTGGTCCAAATTGTGTGTGTTTTTGCGCCAATGCATTATTAAGGGATCAGTGTGTTGTGTAATATTCCCATATAAAACTTTAACGGCCAATTAAAAGATGGACAATTGACCCTTTGCCCCCCTAGTTATTCTTGCTACGTCCGACAAGCCATGGTGTTTTTACGCCACACATCATGTTATCACACAGTGAAATATACATTGCAGAGCAAAGAGGACACCAACAATGTGCCAACAGACAAGACAGAGCAGGTTACTTCGGGTATGAAACAAAGTCTCAGCTTTCAGATTTTGACATTTTTTAATAAATTCAAACTATAAACACCATTTTGTGGCTCTTTAATGTGTCATGTCAGATCGCTGTAGCACCTCAGTTCAAGCAGCACGTGAACCGATCATCACTTCCTCTTTACTAGTTGTAGAACAGAATAAACATGAATGAACATCATAAGGTATCTTGTTTCAAAAGCAGTGGTGGACGAAGTACACAAATCAAGTACTTGAGTAGAAGTACAGATATGTATGATAAAATATTACTCCAGTAAAAGTATAAGTACTGCTTTTTCAATTTTCCTCGGGTGAAAGTACAAAAGTACTCAATTTTTTATGTACTTAAGTAAAAAAGTACTGATAGATCGATTTATTTTGCAATTTTATCTATGCTACTTAATTTAATGTTATATTAGCACATATTTTTTATAATCCTACTGCTCAAAATACATGGGATTTTCCCCAGAGGGCATCACTTCCCACTTTGATAATTACTGTAGTTCCCATGTTCTGAACATCACATCCTTTCTTTTTGCCTCAGATGTAATCTATCTAGCTGGTTGAATAAAAATATTAGGACTTTATATCTAAACATTACCTCAACTTAGCACCAGCAAGCTTGACAGTTTTGACCTAAATATGATTTTGAGTTTCAATAATTAATCCTAAAATTCGAAATTAGTTAGCTCGTTCTAACACGCCCCCATATGTCTACGACACGATGTGGGAAGATTTGCATAACGCCACCCAAATGTTCACGCAAAGAAAGAAGGCATAACTTTTATGACCCCTTTAAAAGGTTCATTGAAAAGAATCAGTTCGTTCTTGAATCAGACACCGCTTCTGCGTGTCGGAGCACGTGATATATTATAAGGAGTACGATATGTTTTATAAAATGTAGTGAAGTAAAAAGTACGATCTTATGCTTTGGAATGTAGTGAAGTAAAATAAAAGTTACTCAAAATAAAACTACTCCAGTAAAGTACAGATACTTGAAAAATTAACAAGTACAGTAACGAAGTTACTGTCTACCACTGTTCAAAAGCGGAAAGACATCATTACACACCATTTTTCAAGTTCTAGTCCACCGATTTTAATCTACTCTCCTGTCTGGTTTGTTTGCTGGACAAAATGGCAGATTCGCCATTATGATTGATCAGATCACCTGTCAATGAAAACTCCCGGCAAAGGGTCAATTGGGTTATGATATTCTCTCAATGTGGCACAGATACCTCCTTCAACGTAAGACAATGGTATTTAAGTTGGGATTTACGTTTATTTTATCATCGGTCTGATGTCTTTAAATATCCAGTTGCAAGAATTTGAGGCATCATTCACGTATTTTTATTACAAACTGTGTCTTAGCAAGCACTTCTAATATCCCTTCTAATAAAACTCAAAGAATCTAGAAACTTGAGTTAATTGAATTGTTGGATACAATGACACTGCCGCCAGCAAGAACAAGCAACCAATAAGCACAATTAATCACAGATGTAATGTAATTCATATCATTGACCTTAAAGTGTTATGAGTAAATATGTTATTCCTCATTCAAGCCATTGCTCATATCTGTTTAATGTCTGTCATGAGGCACTGTTGCTATCTATAGGCAGTGCTATCTTAGTAACAAAACCGGACCCCAGCACATCATGCGCCAGCTGGAGGGAGGACAGTTTTGTTAACTGACACACGAGGGACATTTCAGTGTAAATGCCAGGGTAAGGTTAGAGTTTTGATGGATATTTTGTAGACAATTCCTCACCGTTAAAGTTAAATGTCTTACAATGGCTTTTCAGCAACGGTGAGTATGTATAAACTAAGAGCACAAGACAAATTATCAAGCAGGCTGCTAGACATGGACATTGTCAAGGTAAGAGTTGGAGACAGTGTCTTTGAAACAAACAAATCTCTACTGTTAGGAGAATGTGAATACTTCAGGGCACTTTACAGATCGGGGATGGTAGAGTGCCATCAAGAAGAGATTCACGTGAGGAACCTCAAAGCTCAAGGGTTCCTAATCATGCTGGCCGTGGCCAATGGTGAGAGACCCATTCTGAATGATGAAGAGATTTTGGAAGCCATTGAATGTGCTGCTTTCTTCCAGGCCGAATATCTTGCAAGGCATCTTCAGGATCTTCTCAACTCCAACAACTGCCTGCTCATGTACCAAGCTTCAGCCACCTTTGGCTTATTGGGACTCCATGAGATGTCAGCTCAGTTCATTCGCAATATGTACCGTGACCTGCAAGAGGACTTGAAGAAACTTCCTCAGGAGCTGGCTGAACATGTGGAGTCTTTGGTTCCTAGTGCGTTTGTGGCTGTGGGTTCACACTCCACTTGCTCTGTGGATGAGCTTCCTCTTGCCGCCACAAGGACAGTATGTTACCTTGATGAGTATGATGAAGAATGGAAGGTCCTCACTGCTTTGCCAATGGAGGCTAGCACCTCTCTGGCTGCTTTGACCGTTTTGGACAACCGACTCTACGTTGTTGGAGGTGTGCACGGTGTTGACAAGAGGCCCGTTGATGCTAGCTTTTGCTATGATGTTGTCACCAACACCTGGAGTTTGCTGCCAGGTCCCAGACAGCCACGGTACAACTTCACCCTAATTGGGATAGAAAGTTGCCTCTATGCCATCGGAGGAGAGTCTGGAAGAACCACCATGTCCTCAGTTGAGATATATAACGTTGTCACAAAGGAGTGGACATTCGCAGCACCATTACCTCGACCGGTCGCTGGGGTCGCATGCACCAAAGCCATGAGCCGAATTTTTGTGTGTCTGTGGAAGCCGATGGAGACTAATCAAATCTATGAATACATCCCAAACCAGGATATGTGGGTTCTGGTGAGTACACTTCTGAAGCACCAGAGCTACGGACACTGCATGGTGGCCCACAGGGACAACCTCTACGTCATTCGCAACGGTCCCCAAGATGACTTCCTGCGCTGTTTGATGGACTGCTACAACATCACCACCGGACAGTGGACGTCAATGCCTGGGCACTATGGCAACAGCAAAGGGGCACTGTTCACCGCTGTAGTGAGAGGAGACTCTGTGTTCACGCTGAACCGCACCATGACTCTGGAGTACACCATCACAGGGAACATGTGGAAACCTTTTAAGCAGGTGAAGGGTTTTCCTAGGAATGGATCTGTGTGGACATTTCTACTCAGGATACCAAAGGAGAGGAAAGAAGTGACAGTGTCTTAAATGGACAGAACCTTATTAGCAATATTAGTGGCTAATACATTTGTATACTGTTTTTATCCCATTCACAGTGAACATGAATTTTCGGCACAAGATTTTTAAAAACAAAACAATTTATCCCTATGGCTTTCACAACAAAAAGTCACAAAAGAGTGCAAAAACTCACATTGTAGGATGAATTCAATACAATAGCTCGTGGTAAAGTTTACTTGGAAAATGATGACTCATGGTCAATTTCTCTTGGAAATTATACTGGCAAGCTGTGTGGAAATGTTTGCTGACACTCTTGGGTGCCTTATTAAATGTTAAAATGGGTCACAATGTAGCTCCATTGTGTTGAATTCACCCGCCCTGATATTCAGTAAACTATTTCCTTTTGTGTTTTACATTAGAAACCCATATGGGTTTGAAACAACATGAGGTTAAATAAACAAAAACAACATTTTAATTTCTCTTTAAATCCTTATTGTCAGATGAGTTGCGTTTAGAATTAGAAATACAATATTTTCTCAGAGAATGAAAAATTGTTAGCAGTTTTCATCATCTCTTATTGTAAATAGACTTTTTTGTTTTATTATGTCTTTGCTTTCTGTGCTCATCTCATATCACAAGATTGTATTATTGGTTTATCTCTTTTTGGCATGTTTATATATGAAATGTTATTTGGCAGAAAGGCACCTTGCATCTTGAAATGCATTTACGGACAGTTCTTTCAGAGCATGATTGTGCCGTCGCCAAGTCTAAAGGGGCAGAATTCAGATGCTTGTCAGATCAATGTGACATTTTGCTTGTGTCATGCTCTTAAAACTACCCTAGGTGACACTTTAATTCAACAGTCAAGTGAAAGGTTGAGCTCTTTAAGAGTGATGTTCTTTACTTAAGACAGATTAGTATTTCATATCATTTTGACTGACACATTGACCGACACCACATAGACTTGATTCTTATGATCTGCTTAGACCATTTCCTTATGTAATGTGATGTTCTAATAAAATATTAATTTCTGTTTGTTTCCAATGAGAAAATTATTGTTGTGGAGAATGTGGACTTACTCAAGACTCTGAAGGGCTTTTGATAGGATTAAATTGCATTGCATAAGCACCATTGCTTAGTTTACAATCGTATTTCCTCTGACTATTTAGTGCCATAATTTGTAAACATTTTATGGTGACTATCAAAGGAGGGCATAACAATTTTGGGTAAACTCAGCAGGCTTTTTATCTACTGCAGTGGCACAGATGTACACAAGGTCCTCAGTTGTTGGGACGGATAGAAGAAACTGCCAATGAGCACGAAATTTTACTGCCAAGTAGAATTAGCTCCATGGGTAAGAGCTAAATTTGTTTAGTCTGAAAATAACATCATGTGGGTCACCTCAGGACAGAGACGTGTTCGCCAGCCTGTAGTGCCTCAACCAAACCATGCTAGGAACTCAATGGGATGAAATGTCAGTACAACTGGAGCAGTGTCACACATACAACTGGTATAATCTGTCACAACGTGAACCTTATTATTACTCTTTACTTATTATTAGGTGGGTGATTTGTAGAGTACTGAAAAGTCTTGTTGGCTGGATCTAAAATTAGCGTTTGACAACACCAAAAGTACACACTTGCTTTGATAAATAACTAGAATATTACTGATTTGAATTATCTACAAAATAAAAGTTCAGTAACTTTTACTGAAGTAAAAAATGTAGCACTTCTTTCTTTTTTCTTGTATTGTTGCAACTCCATGTGGAGGAAACAAAATTAAAGTGCCCCTATTATGGATTTATGAAAATTACCTTTCATGCAGTGTGTAACACAGCTCTAAGTGAATGAAAACACCCTGCAAAGTTTTAAATCTGAAAGTGCACCGTGTATAAAGTTATTGTCTCTCAAAAGAAAGAGTCGACTCTGAATCATTGAAAGGAGTCGTTTTTAAAACGAATCCCAAGCCGTCTCATGTTGATGCCAACGTGAAACATTAGCATATTGCCCGCCCACTTGTTGGTCTTTTCGCATTGGTCTGAATGAAAATGCAAATTCATTCTTTGCCACTAGGTGCGCTTTTGGAGTGGTAAAAACAGCGGTTTCCCTGGTAACGGCTGTAAACAAAGCAGCACTGCGCTCACAAACGCAGCTTTTATTATGAAATGGAAATGAAATCGACCAATCGGACCAATCACTGCAGATCAGCATCACGCAAAGGAGGGGTTTGGAAAAATTAATCGCTGAGCGAATCGTTTGGGAGTCGTTGAGCAAGTAAGGTAAAAATAAATGCATATTATAAGGCAACGAAAGTGTTTTTTGACATTGCATGCATGTCAACCTGTTTTTGGGGACTCCCAAAACCAAAATATGAAGCTTTCATTACCCATAAAAGGGGCACTTTAAAATTGAAAGATAATGAGGCCCGCCAAAAATGGACCTACTTGTATGGAAAGTGTGAAATACAGTTGCAAAATCACTTCACGATTTTCTACTCTCTTTTTCAAATCTGCATGCTATTTAAAGTCGCAATGAAACAGAAGTGGAACAAAGCTTTTCTTCCGTTTTACGACATGTATGGAAGCCTGTTTCTGTCAAAGAATAAAAAAATTATTAAAAAATGTGACACTTTTTCTCACAATTCTGACTTTTATTCTTGCAATTCTGAGTTTATATCTCACAATTCAGGCTTTTTTCAAAAAAAAATTCTTGCTGACTTTTTCTTGCTCACAATTGTGAAATATAAGCTCAGAATGAACTCGCATTTCTGAGAAAAAAAGCACAATTGTAAGATAAAAACTTAGAATTCCGACTTTTTCTAGCAATTCTGAGTTTATTTCTCACAATTGTGACTTTTTTTCTCAGAATTGCTTGTTTATATCTTGCAGTTCTTACTTTTTTCTCTTTTTTTCTCTGAAGTCTCACAATTCAGTTTTTTTTTACAAAGTATAAGGAAATTAAAAATAAAGAAAGTAATTACAACATTTTATCTCACAATTCTGTCTTTTTTCTCTCAATTGCGAGTTTATATCTCACAATTCTGACTTTTCTTCTCAGTTTAAGCGGAAGAAATGATTGGAGAAGTCCAACATACGTCACCACAGATACGTCTGTCAGCAGGAGATCAAGTTATTTTGATTAAGAATTGATGAACTGTTCACAATAAGATCAATAACATGCATTTATGGTGAATTTTTATTTCATGCCGACTTTAACTCCTAAAAAATTCCCATGTACCCTATGTCCAATCAGAAAATTATACTGCACATAAGCTGCTCTCAATTGTGAGGGACCTCTGCTAATGTAAACTATTTACCTCCAAAGTTCAAAGTCACTTCAGTCTTGTTTTAGTTTCACTTCGCCCTGGGTGATTCAAAACTAGCCTATTGATCATTGCTGATTCAAAGCAGACTTACAAATGAGACTCATTTACTGTGTGTTCACCCTTTTGTCTGACAGACCACAATGGCTCTCTAAACAATGCATGCAGTCATTCCCATGGTCGATGGAGGTTAACTCTAAAGGCAGTCATCTGAGGTCAGGCTTTTCTCAAGGGTATGCGTCTATCTCTGCCTCTGTCCACTATGTGCCAAAGGTGGCAGCTAGATATCTCTGCCTCATAGGGCACATGAGGTCTCTCAATATAGCACCATTTGTGCCAGGCTAGAAGAGGCCCGGGGTGAGACAGCAAGACTGTTTCAATCTATTCAAATAATTTCAAAATGACATGTCAGGACGGTAATGATAGTTTGGATTTTTATAGGAATATTGCTGCTTTCACCCTAATAACAGCTCTGGATGCACATGTTTGTGGCGCTATCGCTTTTGCTTAGCCGCTAAGCTATGGTATGCAGCGGTCTGGCGGCCTTGTGTACTGAAATCACATGCACTCGCCCACCTTGTGACCTCAAACATTTGGGGATGAGCAAATAAAAAGCATACCACAACAGCTTAATTGGTTGTGTGTAATGAGAGACATGTGCCAAGCATGTGTTTTGGCCTGACCGCTCACTTCAATGAGCACCCACATGTAGGATCTTATAATCGGTTTATCCACCTTTTTTTTTTAATGTAAGATCATGCGCAGCCATTTGTAACTGTACAAGGCTTCCGGTGTCATTCGCTTCCAGTTATTTTTTAGCTTGTTATGCTGTTTGATTTTGCAAACTAATATTTCAGTCATTGAAATATTGTCAGAACATTCAGTCATGATTTTCAGTCAGTAGTTTGTAACACACATTTTAATAATGAGCAATATAAATTTAAATGTAAATATAAATGTAAAAAATTTTAATCTTTTGTTAAACCAAAAGAAATACAGAGAAGAAAACATGCTGCTGAGCAAAGTACAAACACCTGCTCTGCTGAACCCCAAAAGTGTAAGACAAAAGCAGATCTAGGCAGGTGGTGCTGGGGAGGAGGAGGGCTAGAGACACGACTGAACTTCATCTAGGCCAGGGGTGCCCAAACTCGGTCCTGGAGGGCCGGTGTCCTGCAGAGTTTAGCTCCAGCCCCAATTAAACACACCTGAACCAGCTAATCAAGCTCTTATAGGCATACTAGAAACTTACCAGCAGGTGTGTTGAGGCAAGTTGGAGCTAAACTCTGCAGGACACCGGCCCTCCAGAACCGAGTTTGGGCACCCCTGATCTAGGCTGACCAGAAAATAAAGGTGAGCGTAGATAGAAAAAATTGATTAAAAATTGATTGATTAGTTGCAGAACTGGCGACTAGACAGCCTATCAGCAGCATGGAAGAGTTTCATGACTTTACTAAGTATTTATCATATTATTTAAATTTATTATGATAATCATAAGCACAGTTTCTGTTTCGGGGTGTTGGAGGGGGTCAAAATGAATCTGAGGTGGCACAAATCAGATCCGAGGGGTACCCCTTGATTGAAATCACGTTCGGTTTAGATTGCTTTCTGTGTTTTGAAATCGAATTCCAGAGGTGGAGGGGTAGTCCCTTCAGATCATTGCAGGGGGGCCCTTGACACCGGGCCTGATCTGTGTACAGACATTTTCACAAACAAATCATTATTCACCAAAATTTCATACTAAAATTTATTCTAAATTTCTACATTTATTCTAAATTTATGGAGATCCATAACGCATTGAATAAATAGATTCAGATTTGAGACTCAAAATTTGCAAAGTTAATTGTTTGTGAACAAGTCTGACAGATTCAAAAGAACTAAAGTGAATAAAGACTCAAATTTGTGAATCAGATATCGCTATCACCGACCTGCATGTACCTTACATAACTTCTCTATACACTATTTGTTGTATAAGCATCACTATAAGTTATGTCCAGATATCTACAAACATATTACTGCATTTGTTTTTTTTAACAGCAACATAGGGGATTATAATGGCAGATTAATATGGCTTTGCATCTCTTTTGCTTCTTATGATTGTCGCATTTCAGTATAAGCCCCTCCAGCATGTAGTATGTAGGCCTACTACTGTACTTGATCTCCCTTATTGTTTGCATCAGTGAGCATTGTTGCCTATGGCATAAAGAATATCGGGATTAAGCCTGTTAAGGGTCAGAAAAATTGGCCTTTCACGAACCAACTGAGTAAACAAAGTCCTTTTCATGCTCTTGATTTGATAGCTAAACTTATTTGTGAATCATATATAGCCTGTTTATTGTTTTGCTGCTCAAGTCCCACTTAAGATTTAATGAAATTGCCAGGCTTTCTTGATCTTCTTCTAATGACATGGTTTGAACATACAGGAGAGCTTACCAGTTTTGTTTTAGGGAAATGATATCCAGGCTTTTACGTTAACAATGGTAGAATTAGTGCTGAATGACTACCACTTCGTTGGGTGATGTGAGCACAGGATGTGTGCACTGACAGATCT
Organism: Sinocyclocheilus anshuiensis; assembly: GCF_001515605.1. NCBI lineage: Eukaryota > Metazoa > Chordata > Actinopteri > Cypriniformes > Cyprinidae > Sinocyclocheilus > Sinocyclocheilus anshuiensis. Next base: position 673,176 of record NW_015544177.1, read on the forward strand.
GAGCGGACACACATGCCTTGAGGCTTGCAGGAAATGCTGGCTATTGGTCAGGGTCAAATGTTACTGACATCATCACATATGAGCGACATGTCAAAACAAGTGGGCTACGTCCTCATTGACCTCCTTCCGTTGGGTAGAGAACCAGATGCGACTTTTTTAAAATATTTATTTGAGGATCTGTCAGGGTCGCCACTTAATGGGGAAGAAATTGTTCAGAAATATCAGCATTGTATTTCTGTCTTTTCCCAGACATGAACATCTGCCATTAAGAGAGATGAATGAAGTGCATATAAGCACTTTTTTAAAGACACAAATCTCATACCCAAAAATTAGAATCATACAGAAATGATCATTTATAGACAAAATCTGTTGAATTTATTTATATTTAATTCATTTAATTTATACTCAATTCATTGTAGTAACTATTTTTAATAAACTAATTTTAAATACCAAAAAGGTAATATTTAGTACACTGTAAAAAATTGCCAGGAATTTACAGGAAAAACATTTGTCAAAATGATGACATGCTAGAATATGATATAAGTTAATTGTCTGACTTTAAAAGGGTCATATGATGCGATTTCAATTTTTCCTTTCTCTTTGATAGTTGAACTATTCTTAGCATGAACATTAAGATTTTATTTGAGCATTAAGCATGAAAATTAATCAATAACTTATTTCATATTCATACTGTAACTGTTTGTGGATCTTTCACAATAGTGAAGCAACTGCTGAGATACGTCTTTGAAAGATGTGACATCAATACTCGACATTCTAAAACACAACAATGGTAACACTCAACAAATAAAAACAAGACTTACAATATAAACCAACATTACAAAATAAACCAACAACACAAACTGCTAAAAGTGAACCAAAAACAAGTTCAATAGCACAAATCCAAAACCAAAAAATCTACAGCATGCTACATGCTGCATTCATGCTACATTGCATGCTGGGTGCCTTCATAGTGCATATGCACTGTAGAAACACAGCATAATGCTGTTTGTTTACAAGAAATTTCTGAGAGTGCAGTTAAATACAAGAGAAGACCTATTGTGAAATTAATGTGAAAGTAATGCAATTATTAACCCGGAATATACTGTAATTTCACACTAAAATAATAATAATTTTTTTTTTATTAATGAATGAATGAATGAATTCATTTACAGATATTATAATTGTGACTGAAATTTGTCAAGAGCTCCCACAGAAGTCACTTTAAAATCAACTCCCACTTTTGCGGATCCCTATTGAAATTAACGGATTTTGCTTTCAAAATTTAGCAGAGAGAGACAGTAAATGTGACCGTAACTTTACCTGCTACCCTGTTTTTTTGTTGTATTATTTATTTTAATATTCCGTTTTATAAAATGTATGTTTAAATTTGTGGTTCATTAAATTGTTCTTTGTTTTGTATTATTATGTTCGTCACTAGAAAATAACAAAAAAGACCAAATTTTTATAACAGAATTGCAAAATGGAAAATCCCACAACAGGAAAGAATGCCCTCATTTTTAGGAGTTTCAGACCCTATTTTGTACTCTATGCGTGGAGAGTGTCATATGTTTGGATGTGTGTGTTTTCAGGTAACGTGTCCAACCAGAGCCCAGCTGTGATAGATGACAATAACAATCTCCCAGCAGGCCTGTGGAAAACAGGAAGAGGTGCTGAACGGCAAAGGCGGATTTAGGGTCCATGTTTCACAACAGGAAGTTTAGGGGGAAGCAGACAGTTTTGTCAGTCTCCCTGTTTTGATGAGGTCACTTGGTCCAGGCTAGCTTGTATTTGTCAGGACAATGACCATTTTAGCTGCTGAATATGTAGATTTGTAAGGCAAACAATGAATCTGATTCCACAATTGTTAATGCTAGAAAAGGCCTTTTGTGTAAGTTATAGAAGTAGTATAAATTGTTTTGTCTGGTTGCACAATACTGATTAAATGCAATGCGTTTTCTCAGTTTATGTACATCGTAACTATTGACTATTTCTGAGTATTTAAATAATGTTAGCTCGCAAGTAGTAAGGCTACTGGCGCAGTGGGGATCAAAGTAGGGAATTGGGTCAAACTAAATAAAGCTGTTGCCACTGACATGGGCGGAACAGGTCACACAGTTACATGGTCATTACAGCTTCTGTTACACTTACTCCAAAATTCACCCTAGGCTGACCCTATTCTGACTACTCAGATTGAGTCACATGGTAACCGACCATAGCAGCAGAGGTCAAAAGCAGCTTGATAGTATTTTAGCCGACAGTGTCAATTGCCCCCTCTTTTTTTTCACTGAGATATTACACCGACCTAATGAGTGATAGCAATGAAATCACATGTGCAAAATTTAATTTTAACTAAGCCTATTCACACAAACAAACAAAAAATCATTTCACAAGCATTATTTACCTTGACTTTAGGATAGACCTAATTTTTTAATCAGTTTCAAATGTAATTCATATTTTATGGTGGATTTGTCTATTTTTTAAAAGTCTGGCTCTTGAACGTATGTAAAGATTTCTGATGACTCCATTTTCAGCATCCTGTGTCAAACCGATTTTATGCTTTCCTTCTTTCTACCTTTACCAGAAAGTTGCTCATTCAGCTGTCATGGGACACATGGGTGGGGGTGGGGTCTCCATGTGTCCAGAATGACTCTAAATACAACCGAATGCACTGCATCAGGGAAAGGAGGGTGAAGGTCGGGAAGCGGCTTCATTCAAGTGCGTTTTTTGACATACATAAGGTGTTCATTACCAACATTGTGGTTTGGAGTTCATCCAGAAAAGGGGCTCTTTATTCAACTATTTCACACTAACAAATGACTCAGTCACAAGGTAGAGATATGCATCTACAGGCAAGTCCAGTTATGCTGTTCTTATCTTATTTTTTGGAAAGATTTTCCTCACTTTATACAGAAAAATGATTAATACTTTGTTTTTTAACTAACACTTTTATCCGAAGTAACAGTACACATGGATGGATGGATAGACAGATAGCTAAACAAATGGATAGATAGATAGATAGATAGATAGATAGATAGATAGATAGATAGATAGATAGATAGATAGATGGATGGATAGATGGATAGATAGATGGATAGATAGATGGATGAAGGGACGGATCACTAGACAAATTGAAGGATATATATGTATATATATATATATATAGATGATGGACGAATGGATCAATGGATGGATGGATGGATTGATTGATTGATTGATTGATTTTTCATTAGCTGGACTAACCTGAAATAAATTATTATATAATTAAATATATTATTTTAAAAAATCGATAAAGTAATTACTATATAATTTTAATATTTGTTCAGCTATATTGGAGTTAAAGTTATAACATTTATAATTTTTTGTCATATTTACTGATGATTTGATGACAAGTTTTTGAAATGTATCTTTGCTGAACTTGCATGACTGGAAATAGCTGCAAGGAGGCGTTTCCAAGATGGTCTCTGATTGGATTGACTTCTTTCAGAAGGACTTTGATTTATTGCTGGGTCAGTCCCCCTGGAGCACCCTGGGGTTAAGAGTCTCGCTCAAGGACACAATCGAGATAGTTCATGGAGAACCCCTCACTGGCTGAACCGGCTGAACTTGGTCATAAACCTGGATATTTCACCACAAGACTAGACCACATCCAAACTCAGCCTCACCAGTCTGGTTCATTAGACTAATATGACTTTAACTCACTTGTTCTTTGTTTACCATCCCAAGACATAGTAAAGAGACAGTGAAGAAGCACTGGGCTGTGTGGCAGCCTTTCACAGCTGGCTCTGAGAGTGCAGAGAACAAGCCATTCTGACTCAGCCTGGCACCGCCGGGCTGTGAGCGACACTGACAGAGTGCCGTGAACTCACTCACCCATCTACAGCGCTGCACAATGATCTGTATCCCTTAGACAAGACCATTAATTCGCTGATAGCAGACAGTATGAGGATTTGTGCTTTGCTGCCTGCTCCACATATGCTGTGGTGAGGCGATAGATCAAGACAGGAGGATTACGGTTAAATAACCTGTCATATCAAACAGGCTAAGAGCTTTGGGACAGACAACAAGGAAGTGACATACAATCCATTGACAATCCTCTTGAGTCACAGTCAGATTTTACGGGTACATATATCGACCACTCACAATGATGGTCGTACTACCAGAGCAGAGCTTATTTTAATGAGCGTATTGTTGAGTCAGATGGGAAGCTTTTGTGAGAAATGTCTCAGGAGTTTTGTTTTAGTACTGAAAACTGATAGGAGGTTTTCAGGAGCTCTCCGAGGACATATTATCCAGTCTGGGTTTCAAAAATGTACCATATTGTTTGCCTTTTTGTTCAAATGAAGTTCAAATGTGGCAAACTAAAGGTAGTGACATTACTAATTTAACTGTTTTTCAGTAGCATGAAAAAGTGGAGTTTTTCCCAACATGTTCTGTCATGCTACACTACGTTTGAAAATTAATTTACATGTGTAACGTGGGGTTTGGGTTTTGTTTCATGTTCTTGCTTTCATGTCTTTTATTTTGTAATTTGATTTATGATGTTAGTGTCATGCTTCCCTTGCCCTCGTGTATTTCTGCCCTGTGTATGTGTCAAGTTCTGATTGGTTGTTATAGTCATGTGTCTTGTTCCTCATTGGTTATTGTCCTGTCATGTGGTTCTCAGTTCTGTTTGCTCATTGGTTGATTCTTGTCATTTGACCCATAGTGTTTGATACAAATAGCCCTCATGTTCCCATTGTTCTTTGTCGTGTATGAATGTATGTAACCTGCTGTCTGTGAGTCTAGTCTGTTCCATGCCAAGTCAAGTCTGTTCAATTCCACTCTGTTCAAGTCAAGTCTCTGTGTGGATTATGTTTGGATTTTGGATTTCACTCTGTTAAATAAAACTGCACTTGGGTTCTTCAACTTGCCGTTCAGTGGACTGCTCGTTACAACATGTTGTTTCAAACTCATTTGACTTCATTCTGCAGAACACAAAAGAAGATATTTTGAAGAATGTTGGGAAACAGATTTGGTGACCATTGACTTCCATTTTTATGGACAAAAAAAAAAACTGAGAAATTTATCAAAATATCATCTTTTATGTTCCACAGAAGAAAGAAAGTCATAGGTTTGGAAAGGTTTGGAATGACATGAGGAAAAGTAAATGATGACAGAATTTAAATTTTTTTAGGGCGAACTATCCCTTTAATAGCACAAGCTGAGATAATAATTAAAAATTGGGGCCAACAGAAATTTGATTAGTTTTAGTGAATTAATTTGTTTGGATGTTTCATTTCAATGAACTGATTGAGGTGGAGAATTGTTTGTTTTAATCAATTAATAGTGTGCCTATTTTATCACTTTTTCTTTTTTATCGCTTTGTTAAAGCTGAAGTGAGAAATTTGAAACTGTTTTGAAACCGGTTTTCCCCAACACTCCACCTATCTACTATTGGCCAGACAAACAGACAGCTCTGCCCCCAAACTTACACTATTGGTTGAACCACTGTTGATGGTCGGAATTCCCAAACAAACTGAGAAATGTTTTGAAAATGCCACAGAGACACAGTGTTCACACTTTGTAGAGAAAATCAACCTCAAATGACTTACTTTTTCTTTGCATATTAAATTTAAAGTTGCGTGACTGTGGTTTCTAAGTTACATGATAAGGGGGTATTATGTGTAGAGTAGTTAGTTGTACGTTTTGTACATTTGTACATTAGAAAACTATTACAAATTACATTTTTGGTGACAGAAATAAAGCTGAAATAAAACAAAATATAAATGTTACATAAAAACTGCCTTGGCAACTAACTGAAACAAGTTTAAGTTGAAGAACTAAAATTACTAAAAGTAAAATTTTAAACTAAATATTAAAATATTACTAAAACTAAAATAAAAATGAAAACTGAAAATAAAAAAGCTAATTATAAACATTAATAAATACTATATATATAAACTAATACTAAGATATCACTTTTTAAATATATTTTGCATAGTTCATCAACAAAATTGCATCACTGTAGTCATTTTTAGTAGCTAGCGTGTAGCTATACTTTAAATTATGAGTTTGAAGCTTGGCAAGCTCCTGTTCAAATTAGCTTTCCCAACACTGTGCTAACCAGACCAGGCTGGGACAAGTAGACACACACACACTCCCTCCAACCCAACTCATCCTCCCTCCATCCCAAGAAACCAGCATAATCTCTGATTCAAGTCCTGAATGACATCTCTTCCTCTCTCTCTCTCTCTCTCTCTCTCTCTCCAACAGAATGACCTCATGCCGGAAACCAAGCGCTCCGCCACCCTGAGAGAGAGGAGGCCTTTTGCTCCTGAACACATTGGGCCCCTCGACAATCACCACGGAATTTTTCTCACCCAGACAGGCAACAGATGAAAGGGCGGGAGGGGAAGCTAGAGAGATGGCGGAGAGTTATTGTACCAATAAGCAACCTCGCACATCACGACAATCATTTACAGCAGACATTCGCTCGCAGACATTCCGCTAATTGACAATCTGACACATTGATTCCCAAGTAAACAACTTGAATCATATTGGCCAGTGTAATAAATTATGACTATATCAAGTCCGAACTGCTGCTAAACAATTAACAATTGACGCCGTAGGGTGTTTTAATGAGGTTTGTTTCCCACAAGACAAGTGGGACCAGAGCTCAGGCAGAGCTCCAGAAATTCTTCTCACCATCCAGCCACTAACAAAGGTTTCTCTGAGGTAACTACGATGACCTCACTCACTTACATTTTAAAATGCCCTTTTCACATGGTGTGTTTTCTTAAATCTTTGGGCTCCCAGAGCAAAGCCACCTCCCTGGAGCCAAAATGTCTGGCGAGCTCCACAGAGGAACAAGCAGCAGTTTTACACTGACAGGTCCTGTCGAGTTTAGAAATAAAACCCTCATCCATCAAGTTCTTCACAGTCTTGAGTATCATCGGACAAGACTGGTGTTGTTCGCAATCACCCATTACAACAATGTGCGGAGTGTTCAGTTCTGCGTGCCTTTCCCTCATATAAAGGCTTTATTTATAGGCTCTATCTGAGGTAACTGAAAATGTGTATGGCTCAAACAAATGTTAAATTAAGATTCTGCGGTTGGTGCATTTGATGTGCTACAAAGTTGGCAATGAAGAAGGGAAGACTGTCAGAACGTTCAAAGGGAGACGTCTTACTAATGGCTTTTGAAAGTCGATCTTCATGGCTTCAAGCGAGGCTCTATTGAATTACTCCGTCTGTGCTTAAAGTCAAGCTGCATCAGCTGCTAGCTAATTACTTTTGACATATTAATGATAATGTCACTTATAATTTGCACTTTCAAGAGGAACATTTTGTTGCTCATTAGTCAACGCTCAGGAGACTTATTTACTCGTTAATATTTCATTTAAGTATCGTCTTTGTCTCAGATCTTTCTCCTGCAGTTCCTGAGGAGAATAAAAGTGAATGTGGCAACTGCTGACATAGTAAGCATATAGAGTTCAAAGGCATAGCTCAGATAATTTGGCATTGGAACTTTTGACAAGAGCTTTTGAGTGTTTATTGAAAATCTGTGACTTTTGATCACCGACTCTCATATCTCCATAAAATCCAAGAGCAGAGTATCTTCTGAAACTCTGAAGTTTAAGATTACTGTGGTCTTTCAATCAAATGAAAAGCATAGGAAGTAGGAGAGATACTTTTCAATTTGCACTCCATTTGATCTTATTCTGTCTACAAGAATAGCCTGATCTCATTAGTATTCATTCGTATGTAGTGTTTACATGTACATTTTGGATATATCCTGAAAAATACATTATGCATATTGGAAGAACCTAAAATGTAGGATTTACATGGGCACAGCTTTTGAAATGCTATAAAGAATCTTTATATTAACTTTTTTAAATAAATATTTGTATAGTTAGATTTTACCATCATAAAGAACATATAAAATATATTGATTTTCACTTTCACTTTGTCACTTTAGCAGTAACTGTAACTATATGTGATCATTTTATGGTGTTTTTTTATGGACTCTGTATTTTTGTCCCATGGCAAGCAAGACAAAAATTAAATGAGTAAAGATTAAATGATGACAGAATATTCATTAATTTTACATTTTTAGGCTTGGGTAAAGTTATTGAATCCTTCTAAACAAGCTTAATATGTTATCGGTCAACCACAAAAATAAAAAAAAATTAAAAAAAATCACTACTGTTCAAAAGTTTGAGGTCAGTACGATTTTTTTAAGTGATGCATTAAGGATGCATTAAACTGATCAAAAGAGACATTAAAGACATTTATAAAGTTACAAAAGATTTCTATTTCCAATTAAGTGCTGTTCTTTCGACCTTTCTATTCATCAAAGACTGTATCACGTGTGAAAATCTGCGACTGCTAATGGATCATGTTGGCACAACATAAAAGAGATCTAATTTGTGATTTTTCTTTTTGGACTGTAGCTGTCGAATCCCCCTGAACTGTAAATAGACTATTGAGCACTCACATTTGTATCTGAGAAAACAGTGAAGAGCAGAGAGAGAGAGAGAGAGAGAGTTTCTCATTTACTGTAACTGTGACACGTCTGTAATGGAAGCAAACCAATGATTAAATAATCATCGGCATTTATGCAGTTCCAGTTTTCTTTTCAACAAAGTTACTCTCATCTGGATACGCACAAGTTCAATATTCAGGTGGAAAATATTCAATCATAGGAATGAAGTCAAACCCTGGCCTTAATGTAACTCTATGACACAATGCCTGTGGAATTTCACAACATAGAACACAATGGATATCCAGGGCGCATGCCAGAGAGAAACACTGAGACCCAAACATTCCACCCTCCTTCCCACTGTATGCAGCACTGCTGCTAGAACTGCTAAATCAAACCCCTTGTATTTAATAAGAAATCATGATGCTGTGCTGGGAGAATGAAATATCTATCAAAATGTAGAGTAACAACTGTAACCATCCTAAAGTTTTGGGTTTTATCAGGTTCTGAATTATCACAATGCAGGTCTGAATGCTTAAAATAAGTTATGGTTGATATAAGGTGAAAACTGACTAATAAAAAAATAAATAAAGGAATATACTATGGAAGCTTATTTCCACCACAGGATAAATTAAGCAATTAGCTTTTTTTATTTTTTTTTATTCCATGGTGAAAAAAAAAGTCAGAATTGTGAGATATAAACTCAGAATTATGAGATGTAGACTCAGAATTGCAAGAAAAAAATCTGTATTATGAGTTTATCTCATTATGACTTTTTTCTTAGAAAAAAATGGGCTTCAATGATATTCTTTGTTAAAGCCCGGAAAACAACTTCAATTTGAAGTAAATCAAAACATACACTATCAAAGAATAATACTAGAGTAATACGTTCATTCAGCAAGGATGCACTAAATTGATCAAAAGTAAAACAGAAAAAAACTTTTGTAACAATATAAATTACTGATTCAAATAAAGCCTGATCTTTTGAGCTTTCTATCATAGATTCCTGAAAAAAAGTATCCTAGTTATAGGAAACTTGTAAAACACCTACTTTAATATAAAGAAATATGTTTTCTATGTTGCATAACAAACATTTTATTTCTTCAGAATACATGACTACTTTTGCATGCCATGCTAACTATCTAAACCTTGTCCCCTTCCTATATACTTAGAATATTCATTTAGCACTGTTCAAAATTCATCCCACTATTACTGCTGTTTAATATGAGATCTTTAAAGTGTTAGCCTGTTTGCTACAGCTTTGCTACATGCTACAGCTTTTGTTTAGGTTTACTTAAGTGCTAAAACAATGTGTAAACGATGACTACTGTGTCTAAATCCTCTGAATTCCTTCGTTTATAGCAATCTGTTCAGTTCGTTTTGTTAATCAGATACACTAAGGTTTCGAAGTAGATTTCTCTTATGGTAACTGCCATATGCTAACTAACATTTCAAAAGCTAAATCAACAGTTTGTTTGCCAATCAAGGTGTCGTTAGAGCAGTCGGCAACATTGTTGATCAGTGTTTATGTAAATGAGGTTTATTTTCAGGTGTAAATGTCAAATTATCCTAACTGGAGGTTGTTTAGAGCTGTTAAACTGCATGTTTAAATGCTAATATGTTAAGTTAGCATACATGAGCAGGCTCCACCTATTTACATTTATATACTGAAACCGTTTAGAGCTGTTAAACTGCATGTTTAAATGCTAATATGTTAAGTTGGCATACATGAGCAGGCTCCACCTATTTACATTTATATACTGAAACATGAATAATGTTCTGAATTACATATATGTGGAAAAAGTCCAGCAATCACTGGACATTACTTATTGGCATTTTGATGCTTAACGGTTATTCATATAATGTAATGTTTGCTATGTTAGCAACCACTTGAAGGGCAGTCTATCAGAGCAGGTTAGACTACATTGCTATTGTTGGCATAGATACCCCTGCCTATGCATAGTCTTGCATTTACATTGAAATCATCAATAAAGATGAGGTTATTTAGGGCTTATATAAATTATAAGTGGAGCGTAATTATAGTGGGGCCCTCCTGAAAGTGTGGAGAGCCTGAATAATGAAGAATTACAGTCCTTTGTCTCTTTTTTTCCCTCTTTTCTCTGTGCAGTAGTGTGGTTTGAGTCTCATGTCTGAAAATGATGGGGTGTAGCATCTCTCTCTCTCTCCTACACATGCACTTTCTCTCTCTCTCTCATTCTCCCTGGAACATCTAGTGCCAGCATGTCCTCGATTCACCTGTCTGCCATACTGCAGCACTCTTAAGGGAGCACCGCCCCTCTGTCTCTGGCTTTTTCAAAATGTAGTCACGCTCTCTTACTACAGTCAGACAGTCAAGCTTTGCTTCCTGCTGCCTACTACTGCAAAACTGGCAACAGCTCGGGTTTAAGTGATCCTACTCCTGTCATAACAAGCATTTGTCCTGTAGTATTAAATTTTTTAGTCTTTTTTTTTTTGGAAAACAATGAATTTAGGCAAAAACAAACAGGATGTGATACAAAGGGAATTATATATATATATATATATATATATATAATTTACATCAGACTTATCAGCTTATTAAACCTGGAAGTTTTAGGACTTTGAAAAAGGTTAAATGGTATTATATGAAATGAATGAATATGAAATGTTATATACATGTTAATATTACAAATAAATTAAATACCGGTATATAACAATTACTAAACAGGGTCACTGTCTATCCAAGTTTATATCTGAGATAATATATTCCTAGTTAAACATTATGAGATTATGTTGAGTAAGATGTTAAATATACATGACTGAAATCATTATGCATCTTGCTCTATGTCTCACTCTTTAAATATCATTCTAATTTAAATGGGTGTAGTGGAGATGTATGGCCTCTAGTTTCTGTCTGTCTTTGTCTTTCTTGTCCCATGTCCTCCAGGGCTCAATGGGATGTCTGCAGACTTGTGACTGGCGGAGGAAGAGTGCAGCCCTCAGTTTTGTGTCTGTGAATGTGTGTGTGTGAGAAGGAGAGAAAGAGAGAGAGAGAGAGAGATGGGGCCTTGGAGTGAGTTAACAGAGCGTCTGTGTGGCGCTGCCGGAGCTGCATTCCCCATCACCACAAGGAACCCACTGACCTGCACACGCAGCCACGCCTTTCTCCCAAACTACACGTTCACACAGACACGCAGACAACAGAGACTAGAGCACCCTGCTGGAGACACATGGAAGTTTCACTTTGGTCTACTTTTTATTTATGCTTTTTTTTTCTTTTTCAAAACGCATCATTTTCAATAATTATTATTTCACAAAAGCAGCAGAACTGAAGACGACAGTTTGGTTTGCTTATGGCAAGCATGGTTAAGATTTTGGTTGCCCTAATATCCTGATATCTGTCTGAATATTGTCCATATACACTTTTGCTCATATTTTCATATGCACCTTGTAGAATTAGCAAAATGTTTATTCATAATTATTATTTTCATTGATTTATGTTATTAAAATATGAGGGGGTCATAAAAATTGCATTTGTTTTGCATGGGGGCTAGTTGTCACACAAGGACCATATACAATT
>NW_015544177.1:685304-693894 GCF_001515605.1 Sinocyclocheilus anshuiensis
GTGTGTGTGTGTGTGTGTGTGTATATATATATATATATATATATATATATATATATATATACATACATACACATACACTGTGTATATATAAATAACGTAAATATACAAAAAATATAATGAATTATATGATTTAAAATATATATAATTATAAAATAATATCAATATTATCATATATAATATCATGAATTATAAAAATATTATAAATATATAAATAAATCTAAAATGATATAGTGATTTTTATTTATTCATAATCTATTCTTTTATTTACTGTATTTTTATTTTTTTAAGTATTAATTTATTTACTCATTATTATAAAGATTCTGCAATGGGGTTGTAAACTTATAAGCTTGTAAACTGTATCACAATAATGGTAGTTAATCACCTTTTTTTGCTTTGTTTTCCACATCTGTGCTTTCCTTCTTTGTGCATCTCCTTTGAATGTTATCCAAGTGTAGTTTGTTGCATCACCTTCTTAGTTACTCTCTCCCTCTCCCCCTCTATCCTCTTTCAGAAACCACAGTTGCAGTGTAAAAGCGCAGAAACACAGACACTCTGTGCATGAACAGGGCTTCTTTTCTTCAAGAAACACAAACTGTTTTCTTAGCCTCAAAGATCCAGAACAATTTGGGTCGTACCATATACAATTATTATTATACATGTATAATATATATGTAAAATAATAGAGAAAAAAAATACATATATATGAGAATTATCATATATATATATATATATATATATATATTATAAATGCATGAATTATCTTTTCTTTATAGAATGTTATCCAAGTGTAGTTTGTTGCATCACCTTCTTAGTTACTCTCTCCCTCTCCCCCTCTATCCTCTTTCAGAAACCACAGTTGCAGTGTAAAAGCGCAGAAACACAGACACTCTGTGCATGAACAGGGCTTCTTTTCTTCAAGAAACACAAACTGTTTTCTTAGCCTCAAAGATCCAGAACAATTTGGGTCCTAGTGGACAACAAAATCTCTATTACATCCCCATTTCCCCCGTCCGTCCAGCTCTGACTCACCCACATACATTCACACTTGCATGGAGTAATTCAGGCTTGTCTATCCATCTCAAGGAAAACTTTAGCATTTTCCAGTCAGAGGACAAAAGCCGCAGTGTGCACGCTCGTACAATGAATGTTTACTCTCGCGAACGGCTTCGTTTTTGCCTTGGAAAATTCATGCTCGTCCATGTGCGTGGCTAAAACTGAAAGATAAGTTCCATTGCAAACCACACAGCCATGGAAAATAAATAGTCGCACAGGCTAGCTCATACATAAAGCCAGACTGCAGCTTTGGCATGGGCCTAGTGCTAACATAGCTAATGAATCTAACCCTGCTGGGCACCCGCTCGCTTAATGTAATTACTTTACAGACTTCATCAAATTGGAATCAAATTTCACTCATATGCGGGATGGCCTGTCTCTCGGTCTGGATGACCAGTAAGAGAGTGAGTCAAGCTGTCTGACATTGTATCAAGAGTTACTGCAATTAGCAGGATTAGAGAAAATGTGCTTGACAGACTTTCATGACTTGGACTGAAAGGTCAGGTAGAAAATAGGTGGAATGGGGCATGAGGAGACAGCTGACAAGATCTGATGTGTCATGTTGTTGTCGGTGACATTATGCTGTCGGCACGTGTCGCATCATTAAAACCCATTAGAACAGGTGCACACCAGTAAATACTGCCTTCATTCTGTCACATTCAGAATGCATATGCAAAACTGTCCTGATGTTCACCCACTTTTCTTGCCAATGGTGTTTGTACAAACAAACTGAAACTCTTTGTTACTTTTCAAGGTTAGAGCAAACCCAAACTATTAAACTTTGTAATTCATCATCAAAATTTTTCTAAAATCATGCCTTTTTTTAAGGAGAGGTGTGCTATTTTCTTCTAAGCGATTTTCACTTACTGGACGATTTACTCTTTGACTTCCACTGAAGGAGGGACCTAAGCCGAGCAGCATAGTAATACCCTGGCAACCATGCAGAACACCATAGCAACTGAATACTAACAGCCCAATGCCTTGACAACCACTCAGAAGACCCGAGCAACCTCAGAGCAACTTCCTCGCAGCTACTCAGAACACAAAAGTGAATGGCATTTCAGTGCCCTGGCAACCACATAGCAACACCCTGGCAACAACTCAGATCACCCAAGCAAAAGCATATCAATGCCCTAGCAAACATCCAGAAGACTATAGCAACCACATAGCAATGCCTTGGCAACCACTCAGAACTCATTGGCAACAGCTTACAGAAACCGCATAGTAACAACCTGGAAACACCCAAGCAACAGCATAACAATGCCCTGGAAATGACTCACAACACCCAAGCCTGCCTAGCAACACCTTGGCAACCAATCAGAACATCCTAACAACCAGATAGCAATGCTATGGCAGCCGCTTAAAACATCCAAACAACTGCATAGCAATGCCCTGGCAACAATTTAGAACACCCAAGCAATCGCCTAGCAACATCCTACCAACCATCCACAACACTTTAGCAACTGCATAGCAATGCCCTTGTAACCACACAGATCAACCGCATAGCAATGCCCTGGCAACAATTCAGAACACCCTAGCAACCACATAGCAATGCAAGGGCAGCCACTCAGAACACCTGAGCATGCGCAGAAACTCAGAACTGGCAGTCACTCAGATCACCCAAGCAACCGCATAGCAATATCCTAGCAACCATCCCGAACACCTTAGCAACAGCCCGGAAACCCCCAGAAACACCCTAGAAACCACATAGCAATGCCCTGGAAATCCTCCACAAGACATTTTCAATGTATGCACATAAGCACCACTAGTAATCTACAATATGGATAGCCTATTTGCAGTCCAGTCTCTGCAAGTGTTTAAGAATATAGATTATGCTGTATTGTATACTGCATAGCACAGAATACTTGACAGCATGTATTGAAATTGACTGCATGGAGCTGAAATGGAGTCTGATAAAACATTACTTTGCTGCAGTCAGATATGTGCTGTGTGAATGCATGTGATTTCCTCAGGCTGGAGCTACATTTGCCCTGATGCCAGTGCAAAAGTTGGGTACACAGTGTTCCCAGTCATCAAAGCAGATGCACGGAGGGGGTGAAACGCTTGTGAGCCGCTGACACTGTGCAAGACTGGAGGTTATGTGTGTGTGTGTGTGTGTGCATCCGAATGTATATGCTTGCCTGTGTGTTTAAAATTGCTGCTAGCACTCTTATTCTCACAGTTGGTTCTGTTATTTAAGCCATCTTTTAACCTTTGCCCGCATCCCTTGGATTCTGGTACAGTATGCCGAGTTCTCATAGTGACATTTAAGCTAAGCGACTGCTGTTATACCATAGGTGAACCGTGAGCTTCACGCACATGTGACCGTCTAGCAGGTGGTTTGGGAAAACGTTGTGCAACCTCATTAATTCAGGGCTTCAAAGAGCAGCGAGCGCTATTAACGCACGACGATAGCAACCGTTTGGATCTCCTGAGGCACTTCCCACCTCAGAACTCAATTCTAAAAAGGCACACGCACTAGAGAACTTGTGGCGGTCTCCATGGCAACAGCTGGCTCTGGTGTGACTATGCTCCGTCAGAATTCCGGATGGATGGTCCAGGTTGTTCCCACGCTGCACGGCGAGGAATGCCTCTTTCACAAAATGCTGTGCGTGGCATCCACCTAGAGCGGAAATCCATTGTTAAAAATCGAAAATCGCAAGGTTAACCCTTGTTGATGTTTGCATAACTGATATTGCATCTAAAATCGCACATTTTCTATGTATTGAATCAATATACATGTATTTGATGCTCATTAGAGTATCACATCAGAGACAGCAAAAGACAGAGGAGATTGGTCATTGTTAATTTAGTATCATTGATATACTATTATAGTTTTTGTTAGTATTTTGAATTAGACTTTATTTTATAACTTATATTTTCATTCAGCATCAGCATTGCATGTATATGCATATTAGCTGGGCTAGCCTGCAAAATATCGTTTGTTAGCATGTTCTAAGCTACATTTATGGTACCATTGTTGTCAAATTTTATCTCTGATTTGAAATATGTGCAGTTTACATTAAAAAAAAAAAGCTACTTGTGGACCTTACAAAGATAGCCGCATAGTATTATTTAAAAGGACTTTGTTAGCTAAGCAACATGCTAACCGCGAGTTATTGAAATCAGTTCTACAGTCTTGATTTTGCAGTAGTTGAACTTATGGCTGAAGAGCATTTAGCCCGAAGTATAGTTTTGCTTGCAGTGTTTGCGCTATTTCACTCCACATAAGCTAGGCCAGCCTGAAAAATACAGGTTGTTAGCATGTTCTAAGCTACATTTATGATGAATCTGTTGTCAGATTTTATTTCTGATTTGAAACATGTGCAGCTTACATAGGAAATAACCTGTGGATGTTAGCAAGATGGCCACAGAGTGTAACTTGAAAGGACTTTGATCGAATTGTTAGCTTAGCAACATGCTAACTGCAAGTTACTCCTACAGTCTGCCATGCACTGCAGTTGCTGAGTTGGTGCCTAGAGTGTCACTTATGAGGTTCCATTTCAGTTAGCATGCTAGTTTATAAGGCAGCTACCTATATGCCTACAGACAGTAGACAGCAAAGCAGCTCACTTGGTATGGAAACAAAGCCAGTCTCCATCCATCATTCTCTCTCGTATCATCATTTCTTTTTCTTCGAGCATAACAAACAACTGAGTAACCAGGCCTGGACATTCTCTCAAAGAGATCTGCGGCATGGTTGTGTGACATTTAGCTCTGATCTGGGGTCACAGATCCCCTCTCGGCCCTAAAAAGGGCATGATTGGCCTATCTCTGCCTCACAGACAAACAGACCAATCGAGCTCAACAGCTGACCAAGTATAGAGACGGCCTGACATGGGCCTCCCCCCACTGCCAGCGGCAACAGATGTGACTTCACAAGTTCTGTCAATTATACAGGGTTCTTTTAGCTGGCTGCAGGGAAGTGTGTTCATATACATAGGTTCAGTGAAATGCCCCTGAAAGGCAGGCAGGAGTGAGTCAAGAACAGCTGGGCTCTCATCCTGACACTAATGTTTGCTTTAAACTAAGTCTTAATCACAGTAAAAGGATCAGCTCATCTCTGGTAAATTAGCCACAGTAGATTTTTACAGATTCTATCATCATATCATTGATTTGAGTTTAAATTGTTTTATTATGTAATAAAAAATACATAAATGTAAATGTTTTTAATTAAAAAAAAAATCTCATACACACATAAGAAAATAATCCCTAAAACACTACACAAGACAATGCCTAATTCAAAATACAGGTAAAACAACTGCAAAAAATCAATAGTCCTTTGTATTAACAGTATTTGTATGGACTTTTCTTAGCGTGTATATATATATTATGTATTAATTCCTGAATGTAATATAGAATATATGAATATATCATATTTCCCGTATTTTTTATAAATATTTTTAAATGGTCAAAAATGCATATCGTAATATAAAATATTTAATAATTACCTTCTTTTATATATTTATGTTTGATATAAATACACACACACACACACACACGTGTGTGTGTGTGTGTATATATTTCAATGGTCAAGGTAAATATATATATTGTGTGTATTATATTATATTATACACACACTCACACACACATACACACACACACACAATAACCAACTCAAGTTCATATAATAACACCTCTTCAGTGTTCACCCAAAAATTTTTTAGAAAGGAAATAAATTAATACAATAAATAAGTAAATAATAAATTATACATTCCTCTTCAGTGAGAGGCATTGAGTGGTTTAAAACATTAATAAAATATTTAGAAATTGTAATAAAATAAAACATTTATAAAATATTTATAATATATATACCTGCACATGCCCAGCTGGAGAGAACATAAGTGTACATGTGCCAGAGGTTTTGTTGAAATGCTGCAATCAAAAATGATTGCTGTTGCTGCCACACCTGCCTTTTGTAATAATGATGTTGATGAAGATGCTACAGACACTTTTCTAAGGAAAAAAATAAGCTGACAGCAGCTTTACAAATCTGACAGCAGCTTACCCATAGCTGATCGTTTTGGGGGTTGCTATAGAAACTAAATGGAACGTACTCACCAGGTGCATCATGTTCTGACTCCAGAAGCAAGACTGATGAGGATGTTCTCAAACACACACCTGCACAGATCACCTTCTTACTGCCAAAAGAAATCCACTGCAAATGACTGAAACTGATTACCAGATTTTCAATGGTCAAGGCCTTTGGATCACAATGTATTATGCCTAAAAACATGGTAATACCATGGTACTTTCATGTAACTGTAGTTAATGTAACTTCCCAGCATTGCATTTACACTGCATTACGATCAAACAGCACATATAATGGACATTATGTATCTTTACACGTAATGCAGGGAATGAGTCCAGTGACATCCATATTGTTCAGAAACGAGGTCAGTTTGTCCTGGCACGAATCCTTCTCAGCTATCGGAGGTAAATATTTACTTTTGACAGACCACAAATGAGCCCCACAGTGAGGAATCCTTCTTGAGTCGCTGTTTTCCCATATTATCAGTTTCATTTAGTTTTGTAGTTTTCAATGGAAAGAATTTGATAATGTGAGCATGGTTTGTTGGAAACATTGTAAATGTAGATAAGTATGTGATTTTACATAACAAATATTTGCTCAGTGTTACTCAGTAATTTAATGTTACTTGAGGAGGACTGGGTGTTCAGATCTTGACCTTGTTTTTTTCTGTCATGGCTGAATTTGAGATGTAAAAAAATATGAAAAGCCTAAAACACATAGCAGAGATGGGATCAGCAATGGCATTCAAATAAATATTCGACAGTATTTATGAGAACAATTATACATGCATTCTAAACAGGTCGCTATGAAAGAAGGTCATACCTTTTCAACTGAAGCATGTTCTTAAAAATGTTTTATAATTTGCAGCCATTATTATTGAAAGTTTGAACATTTGATTTTATATGGATGAATCCATCAAAGAAATGTCTGGGTCATATTTCACAATAAACATTTTAATTATTTTTTTAGAATCTCTGCAGATCAGTCTGAGCCACAGCAGATTACTATAGATTCATTTTTTTTTTTCTTGATCTTATTTTAAATTATATTTAAAACAATTATTT
Source organism: Sinocyclocheilus anshuiensis (assembly GCF_001515605.1). NCBI lineage: Eukaryota > Metazoa > Chordata > Actinopteri > Cypriniformes > Cyprinidae > Sinocyclocheilus > Sinocyclocheilus anshuiensis. The sequence goes on from NW_015544177.1 coordinate 692,454, forward strand.
AGATAATGACTTTTTATTATAAAAATTATATATAATATTTTAAAAATATTTTTATTTTAACATTTATAAATATTATATTTGAATAATTTATATTTTAATAACATTTCCCTTATTTGTAATAAGTATCAAAATAAAATAACCTATTTTTAAGTGTTTGTCTGTGTTTATTGCAAACAAATGCAATATGCAAATGCATAAGCGTATTTTTTATTTTATCGTTTTTTTATGTTTTTCTTCTGCTTTTTGGTCAAAATATGAGATATAACATGCCAGTTTTCGTAAGAATATAGTGATGTTAGGAGGGGCTCGGAGGAACACATCATTGTTTTGTGATTTAAATCTGTGGCCTTATTGCATAAACAAATCGACTCTGTTGGAAACATGATATCCCATGCTGATGTAATGATGATTATTCCAAAGACATATGGGGCACTGCCATTAATCAGGCCTTACATCATTATGACTGTATGCAGAAGCCTCATTTCCCTGTAACACGGTTATGAAGTTATGATGTCATAGGTGTGCAATAACGCAGCATGTGTGTAATGTGTCCTTTTAAGAGCGTGCAATTGCATAAATGCATGTGTGTGTGGATTTACATGTGTTTTGAGGGGGATGGAAGCAGCTGGGGACATCAGGCTTCTCTCCGGTGAGATAATTAAGCTGTAGGAGTGAATGTGGGGCTGTCAATCCCCCCTCATCCCTGTTGCTCACTAATTACCCCAACTAGGTGTCAATACTCCAGGGCAATGAGTAGGGCTTGCATGTAAGAAAGAAGCAAAAGCAGAAAAAAATGATTAAAGGATTGATTAAAAGATTCACAAAAACATATAATACAGACTGGGAAAATGCAATCTGTCTTTTTATTATTTAGTGTATTTTTTTTTAATTATATATTTTACTTTTGCTTTGTAAACTTTTTGAACACAAGTACACATCCAACCTGACATAAAAATACCAGATAAAATTAAGCGGTACAGTTTCACATATTCTGTATGATAAAATGTACCAAATACTGTTCTAAAGTTTGGAGTTGGTGAGTATTTTTATTTATTTATTTATTTTTGTATGTAATTAAGGCTACGTCCACATGAAGCCAGAGCTTTCCCTATCCGATCTTTTTTTTGACCTCATCTCAAGAAATATCTGCGTCCACACGAAACCACGAAACCGACACAAAACTATATAGTATTCATGCCAGACCAGTATGTGGCGCTGTAATTCTGCCACAGAGATACACTAAAAATGGAGAAGAAGACTTGGACTATGCGCATAAACCTTGCGCGCGGTATACAAACGAACATGGAACAATACATGTATTAATCTCTGCTAATATTAGTTAATAAAAAGACAATCGTTCAGTGTTTCTTCATGTTTTTGTTGCTGTTACGTGACGTAGCGGTGTCTGACTAGGGGCGAGACATGGGCTGATGACGTCATC
>NW_015544177.1:693982-710958 GCF_001515605.1 Sinocyclocheilus anshuiensis
TTCACTCTCCCAAAACGCCGGATCCGTCTGGACGAAACGCCTATACGATACAAAATGTATGCGTATACAGCTAAACGCGTCTCCGTGTGGACGGGGCCTAATACTTTATTTCAGCAAGGATGGATTAAATTTTAAAATCAAAAGTGACAGTAAAGACATTAATAAATATTTGCTTTTTAAACTTTCTATTCATTAAAGAATCCTAAAAATCAAATTGTCCACAAAAATATTAAGCAGCACAACGTGACACTGAAGACTAGAGTAAGGAAAAATAGGAAACAGTTATTTTGTAATAATATTTAACACTATTACTGTTTTTTAATCGAATAAATTATATTATAATACAATTAATATATAATATTATTAAAACAATATAACTTAAAAAGGCGCATATTTGTCTCTATTTTGTAAATATCAAAGGCAGTTTTGGATTAATTCTGATATTGCACTGTATGAATTCTTGTAGTAACCTGGTTCTTTAAAGGGGTCATATGATGCGATTTCAAGTTTTCCTTTCTCTTTGGAGTGTTAAAAGCTGTTCGTGAATAGATAAGATCCCTAAAGTTGCAAAGACTAAAGTCTCAAACCCAAAGAGATATTCTTTATAGAAGTTAAGACTCGACCACACCCTCCTAAAACGCCTCGTTTAAACACGCCCCCACATGTCTACGTCACGATGTGGGAAGATTTGCATAATGCTGCCCAAACGTTCACGGGAAAAAAAAAAGCGTAACTTTGATTCTCGCTGTAGTATTGTTGTTGCCGTCATCATGTCGTGAAGACGCTGTGTGTTTTGTTGTGAAAGCGAAACTACTTTGTTTGGCCTTCCAAAAGAGGACACAACTAGAAATCAGTGGTTAAGTTATATTTACAACACTGTTCCAGAACAGTTCAACCAAAATATTCGTGTGTGTGCAACGCATTTTACGGAGGACTGTTTCCCGAACCTGGTAGAGTAGACTACAATGCCGGCTGTTCTGACTCACAGTCTGTAAGTACGTTTTTTATATTTAAAGAATTTGCCACTGATGATTCAAACGCGAGTTTTGAGCAGTGTAGAGTAGCGCTTGTTGTTTGTCGTTTCTCCGATCACAAATGCAGACATGGTTTTATGTTTACGCGGCATGATTCGCAACGCAACACGTAAAAAGACAGTATAAGTCATTATAATCTGTAATTATGTCCCCACTGGATGCAACAGATGCCTCGTTTATAATGGGTTTATTGTTTTTGTCTCGTCGCACCAGGACACGGCATCACAGTATGGTAAGGGGCGTAGCATTTCCGTCACACGCTTGAGGTATTCGGCCAATCACAATGCACTGGATAGCTGGCCAATCACAGCACACCTCGCTTTTCAGACCGATGAGCTTTGTAAAAATCGACGTGTTTCAGAAAGGCGGGGCATAGAGGAGAAATAGAAATGTACAGTATGTGGAAAATAATGTGTTTTTTGAACCTTAAACCGCATAAACACATTTCATTACACCAAATACACAAAATAATGTTATTTTTTAGCAACGTCATATGACCACTTTAATCTAATTCATTTTAGATATCTTCAATTCTTCCCCCTCAAAGCCATGGAATTGACTTAAGTGACAATGATGCAGTGTGAAGACAGTGTCCGATGTGGGGGGTTCAGCAGGGACCATCTGTTCAGACCCCCCTCTAAGAACTCTACAGGGGCCTTCCAAGGACATTGGGTGGTGGGGTAATGAGTGTGTCCACAGGCCCTCTACAAACAAACAGAAGGCACTCGGAAAGTGCATGGAAAAATCTACACAGGTGGACAGATGAAATCACAGAAAGCTTGAAATAGAAGCAATAAAAATCATAATTCTTAAAAAAATGGGTTTTCACAGTGATGCCACAGAAGAACCATTTTTGGTTCTCCATGGAACCTTTCACTGAACAGTTCTTAAAACAACATTTTAAAAATCTAAAGATCTTTTTCCAGTAAAGAACCTTTTGTGGAATAGAAAGATTCCATGGATGTTAAAGATTCTTTCTGGAACCAAAGATGCTAATAAAGAATTTTCATTTTTATGAGCATATGCAACACTTTTCTACCCAGAGTGGACAGAACATTGCAGCAGGTTAATGTCTCTGTTATGCTCATAGACTGGTAACAGGTGTCTATCCCATTGTCCTCTTTGTCCAGAATTGAGACAGAGTCTCAGAATGGCCAGACAATGAAGTGGTGTCGGACTCATGAATATCTGAGAAGTGAGTTTGAATGTGGTCAGTGGGGGGCGGAGAAGTGTATTTATTAAAAATCTATTTCCATATGCTTTGGAGTCATTCATCATTGATCGTTTACTGATCTATTTATGCATGTGGCACGTTGGGTTCGGTTAAGAGAATTGGTTAACATTGAGTTTAACATATGCGGGACCATAAATCACAGCCAGATAACATTGGGTCAAGGTATGCAGATGCCGGAGAAGCATTGTTTTGTCTGGAACAATGTTTTCGTCCTACAAAAATCTTTGTAATGTTTTCATTGGAGTGTCTGTTACGATTTAAAAAAAAAAGACACCGTAGCCAATTTGACAACTGCATTATTACATATTCTCCATATAGCTTGGAGGCACCACTGCATAATGTAATTAAACATGTAACAAACTAATTACCAAATGGAGTGAATTATACGGCAAAGTACAAAACAGTTGCCTCAACAAGTACAGGAACAATTCAATTGTTCAGTGACATCAACAACCACCAAAACCCCCTCTAGGGACTGTAATTCAAAGAGTGTGAGGAACACTCTGTTTCTAGGAAATGACCTTTGTCTAGGGATACAATTTCCTGGAATGTATGATCACTGGTGAAGAAGGACCGTCATGTACTGACAAGCAGTGTCTTAATAATTCTAATGAACCTGTGTGTATTAGCGACCTGAATGTACAGGGACTGTTTTGCTCAAGTGGATGTGGCTGATGCCCATGAACCAATCTTACCAAGAGTTTCAGACTGTGGCTAAATGTGACAAAATCAGCTTTTTGAATGAATGACTCAAAAAAGTCACTAGTTGTGTCCTAAATGACATACTATGCAATATGCACTTACTGTATTTATTTTTTTTTTCAGTTTAACACGTTAAAAATATTGAATGCAACTAACGCAGAGGCGGAGCTAGGATTGGCCACCCCACTCACAACTGCTGCTTCTTTCCCTTTTTTCTTGACAAGGATTGCATTTATTTATACGCAGAACGTCTTTATGACCACATCAAACGGGAGACTTTCAGATGCACACTCCAACTTCACCTCAGCGCCAGGCGCTAGTCAAATGAGTGCGAAAAAGGTACAGGTGACAAGAGAGCTTCAGAAGAACAACAGTGAACCATGGTCAGATGAGATGTTGTCAGGCCGTATGTCAGTAACAATGACTTTTCTTTCCCTGTCAGCTGTTATACTGTGCTAGTAGCACATGCTTGTTCAATTGCACGCACAAATGTGGCAGCGTGAGCTGTAGCCTGTATCATTTCATATCAAAGCGCGAAAGAAACTACCAGCATGCAATTTCGTAGTTATGTCATCAGTTAAGTCATTAAGTTACCAAAGTCATTAAGTTACCAAAAAGTCAATTAAAGCTGCCTTAAATTTATGCATGCAAGTAAGCATTTGTTATATGTGTTACATTTAAGAACATGTCTCTGAAATGGTTTTCAAAACTGTCCTGGAGCAGCCCAGTCTCCCTCATCTAACACACCCGATTCAACTCGTCAGCTCATTAGCAGAGACTTTAACACCTGAAGTGAAAGACCTGAAGAAAATACGATGCGTGTCAGATCCGCATCATCAGCAGCAGCAGCTCTTAAAGCAGCAAAAATAACCTAATAACCAGCTGCTGTGACGTCTGTTAATCAAAGAACAAAAGAAAAAAAAAAGAGGAAATCAATAACTCTTGTAGCTTTAAGGATTCATCTTTATTTAAATTAGAATTTAGTGTTTGGTAACTTTATTCAATTTCTGTATATTTCCTACTTGCTGAAGGGCACTGGTAGCTAAATATGACATTTATTATAATGGGTTTATGTGAAAATTGTTTTAAGTTCACTTAAATTAGAAGTTGTTATTTTTTAAAGTCTAATAAATGTTAAAATTGATAGCTCTCAATTATACTGTAATGTTGAATGGCTAGTCAATGGTTAAATATTAGGAAAAAACAATTTCATAGACATCAGTAATATTGGTATCAGTGATACTGGCCTTCAGTCATAACAAAAGATGCCAAAACAAATATTAAAAATATATGTCTTTATGTTTTTTTCTACATTAATTTGAAGATTGAATGTGAAATTATTGCAAAAGTATATTTAAAAGCTTTAATGTTAGGTGTGATTAATCGAGATTATTTTCAGAAAAAAAATGTGCAATTAGTTATTTTTAATTGATTGACAGCAATAATCGAATTTGAAACACTGTTCGATGTGAAAGATTTGAGAACTGTTGTATGAATTCAGTCAAGACAGTGACATTTATATGGCACAAAATCAATCACTACAGCGACAGCAAATCCATTAGAACAACAGTAATATTCAAGTTTTTTCAATTCAATTCAAGTTTACTTGTATAGCGCTTTTCACGATACAAATCATTGCAAAGCAACTTTACAGCAAATTAAGTTTCTACAATATTTAGTGGTAGCTTATCAGTGGTGACTGTCAGTTAATGTACATATGGCAGAAATGTACGGAAAAATCAATTAAAGACGTAATCAAACAGACGATGAACACTATTAACAGCAATTATTATATGATGCAATCAAACTTATAGCAAAATGTGGTAGTTCTGTATGTTGTTTCAGGGTTGGCATCATCTGAGGTCCTCTGAGGGGTTGGCATCATCTCTTCTCAGGTGTTCTGGATCCAGACTGAAGCTTATATAACTTCATATATTATTATAATATAACTTCAATCATTAGTCTATATACTAAAACTTGAATCTGACCAGTACGTTTCGCCTCCTGTTTATTCTTTACTTTGAATTCGGACATATTCTTTTCACATACTGTTTTTCGCCTATTAGTAAGGAAGTATGAGATGTCATTTGGCTGCTGAATGATACTTTTTCTTTTATGGATCACTGCAATTCAAGTTTGAAATATATCAGATTAGGTTGTAAATGTAATTGATTAATTTATTGCAAAAATAGCCTTAAAGCATACTGTCATAAAGCAGAGAATCTAAGCAAGGATTTAACCATTAATTTAAACAGAACAGCTGTAGAATGTTGGACATGGACCACTTGCACCAGCACAAACAGCTCCATTGTTAGTATATATGCACATACAGTCCTAAAGGTTACTTTGACTCCACCTATCTCTTTATGTCTATTTTATTAGACCATCTCTGCCAGTCAATGTTATTGTAAGAACAGTTGTGTCCGCAATGGATTCCATGCCCAGTGCCAGCAGTCCATTATCACCATTAGACAAGGGCCTTGGTGTACTGGTTTGTACTTTAGTGAGCTGGCTCGACTCCACGTAGAGGAAGATTCATTATGGATGGTCCCAGGGTGCTGAATGCAAGCCTGACCCCACTACCACCCCCACAGGAGTTTGTGCCCAATGGACCATTATGATGTCCTTGGAGGCACCGGACCATGAATTTATGGGCTGTGTTCCTTACTCTCTGTTTCCCAGTGTTCCATGATGCTATTCTGTTCTGTTTAGATGAAGCAAAAAAGTATCTGTTCCAAAAACTTCAAATAGCAACACTGAACTCATTAGCTGTGTGAAGCTGTGTGACAATATGGCAGAGACAGGAATACCGTGTCCTAAATATTTTAAATGGCTTCCTTTCCCACATCTACAGTGGTATGAAAGTGGTTTTGTCTTAAACCACTGAAAATAGCCGATGACGCCTGATGTCATAATAGTTTAAGTCTGTAACATTATACACCAAAAGCATTGAATTATCATTCACATTCTACAAGTGTATAAAGTTAGACATAAACAATTACTTAAATTAGCAGACTAAAGGTCAACATCACGCAGTGGCAATACATACAACAATTAAATGGCAATTAAACGAACAGGAAAAAAATCACACACGGCGCGCCGCAATGGACGTTTCCTGAATAGCGATTTAGTTTTTAAGGGATAGTTCACCCAAAAATGAAAATTTGATGTTTATCTGCTTACCCCCAGGGCATCCAAGATGTAGGTGACTTTGTTTCTTCAGTAGAACACAAGTGGAGATTTTGAACTCTAGCCGTTGCAGTCTATCAGTCGTATAATGCATGGCAATGGTAACAAAATCAATGAGTAAAAAAAACACGCACAGACAAATCCAAATTAAACCCTGCGGCTCGTGACGACACATTGATGTCCTAAGACACGAAACGATCGGTTTGTGCGAGAAACCGAACAGTATTTATATCATATTTTACGTCTAATACACCACTATGTCCAACTGCTTTGAGCGCGCGCAGGCATCCGTTGCGTGAGGTGTGTACGCGCTCTGGCGTAGTTTACGCAAGCGCCGGAAGTGATCTCTCGCGCGTATACGTCACTCATTGTTTACACAGTGCACAGTCATTGTAGGTATGACGGCTAATCAAAATGGTACTTACTTGCGCTTATCCGGATTGTTCAAACTGACTTAAAACTAAAAGAATACTTTCTTGGATGCCCTGGGGGTAAGCAGACAAACATCAAATTTTTCATTTTTGGGTGAACTATACCTTTAATTGGTCACGATGCGTCACTTGCGTCTGGTGTAAATGTGCTAAAACTTAACTTACTTGTCTATAATGATGGCCATGTTCGAAACACTGCTTACGTCACGATTCACTTAATGAATCTTTTGTTTTGAATCAATGCTTCGAAGCGTGTCAAACGTCACGTCAATCACGCTTCGTTGCGTCATACGTTTCGAAACATCAGTGATTCGACGCTATGGGGCGGTTTATCTCAAATTAATCCAGGAACCAGTATTACATACGACTGTAACCGATTTAAGTTTATTGAATTCTAGTAGAGGTTTGTGGTTTTGTTTGTCAGTGAACCAACACACTTGCATTTACACTGCTTAAGGGGCCATTCACATATCGCGTTTTTTGCGCGCTCAAGTTCGTTATTTCAAATGAAGACACGCGGCAGGCGCGCTCATAATGGAAGCGACGCGGTCGCGACGCGCACCCGGTGCGACGCGCTCATTTTTTCCAGGCGCGTCCGCGCCGCATCGAGATAAAAACATTTCAACTTTTCAGAATGCCGAAAGCGCACCGCAGGTCATGTGACAAGAATCAACCAATCAGCTTCATCCTTTCCCGTAACAACATTGAAAGCTCAGTCAAGATGAAGGAACAGCTGATCATAGCTGTACAGGGATAGCCATTTTTAAATAAATTTAGTAGCAGAGCTACTGCAAGCGATTTTTAGTGCTGCAAATCCATTTATCCTTTGCTGAAACTCCCCAGTCTTCATGGAGAGCGGATGTCATGGTTGCTTAGCGACGGCAGACGCCTCCGGAGCGCAAGCGCTCGAACGCTTTGGGAAAAAAGTAGAAAGCGGCGCGCCTAGCGTTTTCCACGCGTTTTTAGGCGCGATATGTGAACGGCCCCTTAAACAGTAGATGTCTTCAGTGTGCAGGGTTTCGAGCGCTTCGCAACGTTTTTTGATTCGAATTTTGATTCGGAAAGCCGCGCATCTCTCATCCATATACAAATACATTCCATTGGCCACAAAAAAATCCTTCATAAATAACAAGAAAATGTGTTATTAATGTCTTTTAAAAATCACTCATGGAATAGCAAAGTGTTCTCTCTACTCAGTATGCGATTTCGGAAATCGGAAATACTGTTTTTTGAATACTATAGTAGTGAAGTAAGCATATCCTGAGATGAGAATGGTTATTATACTCTCTGCATCGGGATTTATGGGTTCAAACACCAACAGATGGTACGAGTCCGTGGTAATAAAACTGACCAGTCCAAAAGGTTAGAGGACAGGGCTGGTGGCTATTGACCCCAACCAAAAAGGTCATGCGGTCACTGGCAGCTAAGTGGAAGTAGCTAAACATACAACAACTCAGCAAATGCTTTTGTCTCCATTTCTTTTTTCAGTGCTTTATCCCTGTATCCCAAACACGTTTCGGAGGCAAAGCGCAACCAGTCGAACATTCTGTCAGGGAGGTACAGAAAAGTTAGCGGTGGTCTGTATGGAAAGTATCAAAGGGGAATGCTTTACTCCCAGCTGAAGACTCGCAGACAGCAGGTGGAGTCTGGAGGCAGCGATGAGGTCTTTGAGGCCAACAATTTTCACATGGGTTTGTTTTAGTGTTTACCAGATTTAAAAACTCCCTAGCGCTAGCACCCACATGCCACGCACACTTTTAAAAAATAACGTTTCTTTATTGTACAATGAAGAACCTTTAATGTCCATGGAACATTAGGTTCTTTATAGTGGAAAAAGGTTTTGCATTATTAAAATGTTCTTCACACATTGAGTTTAAGAACTGTTCATTTGGTTCTTTGAGGAGCCAAAAAGGGTTCTTCAGTGGCATCACTGCGAAACCCCCTTTCAGAACCTTTATTTTTTTAGAGTAAACCCTGTGAACTCTCGGTATGAAAAAAAAACAGTTTATACTCATAAACAAACAATAGAATCACAGACTAAGATGGACAATGGTGGCATCTCCCCAAAACTGTATTTGTACTATATCTATGATTGAGCTCTATTGTTTGGGCTTTACTCTATACTTCAGAAATGTTTTCATCAGCAAACCCTAGAGCCGATTCCGCCCGGCCCCTCCCATCGGCACAGAGCCGCACCGTACAGAAATGTTATACCGTATCTCTGCATCCTCAGAATCAGAGAAAAGTGTGTCATCGAATATCATGAAGACAGGCACAGGCGACACAGGAACATGTGCAGCCGCAAAAGTTTCTACGGCAGTGAACCAACACACTGGGGTTACACAAGTGTCTGTAAGCTGACCACCCATTTGTGACCTAGTTTCAAGCCTTACGTGAGAGAAATATCAACACGAGAAGCAAAAACTCATTCACACTGCTGACACAGACATTCATTTGTTAGCGACACTGCCCTCTGGTGTACAAAAGCAGTAGCTCATAGGTGACAAAAACAAATTGGATTATGCAAAGCAGGAAACAAATATAATGTGTCACATAAATTCAGTCTTATATTGACTTACATACAAAATTACCAACGTTTTATATACAAATGCTTCAAACTCTGTGCTCGCAATTTTTTTGTTAATGGTAATACATTGCGTGTTATAAACTCTTAAAGCAGTTGTTGCGTTATTTTAAAATAAGCTTGTATTAGATGTATTTAAATACATTACTCAGATGTTACAACTTTCATGTGTGCATCAGACAAGGCAAAAAATTATGCAAACGCTTCAGTCCTTACAGTAAAAAAAACAACAAAAAAACATACATGCTTTATTGAGAACTATCCTACAATCTATCCTCTTGCTGTGAAGGCAGGTGTCACTGGTTCTGTTAAAAGGAACATATGATATCATTTATTTGTTAAAATAACCACAAAAACTCATTCATATCTAGACATGTTATATCTATAACTAGATCTATTATATTTTTTAATGAAAGTGTGTCATGTTTGCCTATTCAAAACTCATTGATTTGATGCTGGATGTTTTGGGTGGTTGCCAGGTCATTTTAATAGGTTGCTAAGGTGTTCTAAGTTTTAAGCATGTTGTTATGCGGTTGCAAAAGTAAAAAAAAAAGAGATATATATATAAATAATAAAAAAATATATATAAATTATATATATATATTAAAAAATGTAAACTAAAAAAGTAAAAAAAAAAAACATTTAAAAGTGAAAATATAAAAATAAAAGATAATTCAAAATAATAATATAATAGGTTATACTAAAACAACCCACATCCGAGTTAGTTTTAGGAGGTTGTTATGGTGTTCTTTGTGGTTGCTTGGGTGTTGCTAGGGTGTTCAGGATGGTTGCTAGGTGGTTACATACTAGCCAAAGTCTCTCATACAATAACTATGGGGTTTTTATGCTCAAGGTCAAAAGTAAATCTGATTGTTTAGAAAGGTAATAGCACACTTCTACTCAACAAGCCTCAAAATTTTAGGCATGAGCAGCATATTTAAAAAGCACCACTAATAATAGTTAAACGGTGGATTATAATAGCACTGTGCAGTATAGGTCAAGTTAAACAAAATCACAAAATAAAATACCTGACTTTTAATATTCATATACTAATATGCATTTGCAATTTTACTTTGAAATTGTAAGCATATTCATTTGTAAATTGAACTTGAGACCTTTGTTAGCTATAAAAGTAATCAAACTGTATCTAAAGTAAAAGGAATTCATACTGCATGTACAGTAAATATTGTGCACGTGTGTGTTGGGGGCTCATGTCTGATCATGTCAGAAACACCAATAATCATGTGCACCAGTGATTGTAATCATAAATAGTAAACTAGAATGCTGAGGATGCCATTATATGTCTATTATATCTTCTTGGTTTACATACCATCCTTAGACATCTGAGTTTCGTCCATGGTGTTCTCTTCTTGTCCCCATCTATGAAACAAGAAACAAATAAAAATCAAAACAAACCACCAGATCTTTCCAGGAAAAACTGACAGTAGCCTAACAACTGGTATCTCTGAGATTTTCATCTTTTTTCACAACACATCCACACCCCATTCATTTCTAAAGCTTAGATGCAGGTTTGGAACTGGTATGTCTACTATTTGACTTGTGTTGAAGCCTACTGTTCATAAGACTTCCATCTATAATTTGCTTTTAATTATTACTTTTATTTTCAGTGGAAAGGTGTTATTAAATCAGGGATTACTGTTTTGAAAATTATATAAACATTTTTGTCATAGACTCTTTAATCTCATACACAATGTGTACTATTACCAACAACAATCTTCCCTTTCCCTTCTAGCCAGCGGCAACAGGTGTGTCAAACCACTGTCGGTTTACCTTTTATTGTCATTCTACCAAACAAGACAGCCGCCAGGATCAACGTCAGAATAATGAGAGCAGGCAATAAAATCTTCTCAATGTCCTGACTTCTCTCCGGGACACGACACCAACTTGCTGTGTGATTAAATAACAGAATTCATATGCTTGTATTGTGTAAACTGGTAATACAGTATAACTGAAAGTGAAACCTATCACAAGTGGCATTACCAACTACATTTTTATTAGCTTGACATTACTTTAGATATTTTCAAAATAGTATAGCTTTTCCAGTACAAAACACTACACTGCAAGTATTTATCCCACCTTAATGTGTTTACAACGGTGTTAGCTAAGTATAAAGTATTTAGCAAAGTATTTAAAAAACATTAGCTTAAATGTAATTGAACTGCATGAAAGTATGCATAGCTGTATAACCGGTAAAGCCGCTAACTTTTCATTAGCGTGACACTAGCGCTGTTTTCAAAAAAGTGTAGCTTTCACAAGCTAAACTACAAAACGCTACATTGCTATTTTTCATTGCATTATTTTGTGCCTAGATTGTAGTCAGCTAGTTTTTTAGTAGCTTGTATTATAGCTACATGCAAGTATTTTTAAAAGATTTGCTTAGTTGAAATAATGACAAAAAATAAGTAGCTGTATCACAGCATACTTAACTGAATTTTCAATAGTGAGACACTAGCTTCTTTCAAAATAGTATAGCTTTTCTAATAAAAAGCTACAAAATCCTACATTGCTATTTTGTAATCACACTATATTGTGGCCATAATGAAAGTGTGAGTAGCTGAAGACGATATGCTATTAACTCTTTTCAAAGTATAGATTTTCCAGTAATAGCTGTATGGGGGATGCTACTAACTCTAAAGCTACATGTATGTTAACATGATGCTTGTTTAGCTGTTTTCAAAATGGTGTTGCTTTTACAGTAAGAATCTACATTACAAAATGCATTATCACATTGTATTGTTGCCACAACTTTAACTACTTTTTAGTAGCTTTACCCTTTACCTAACTTTACCCTTATGAAAATTAATGATGGTTTTGTTATGGTAAAAGTGTAGTAACCGTGTTTTTTTGCCGTATTAATTACCATTTATATAACCAGTTTTACTACAAATACCATGGTTAAACTATGGCTAGTATAAACCATGGTTAATTTGTGGTTTATCTATAGTAACCATGTTTTTTTGGTTTTATTTGTAAAACCATGATTAATTTTCGTAAGGGTAACGTAGCTTGACTGTAGTTGAACTACAAGTCTCTCATCTATTGACATCCATTCAAACAAAACGGCCTCTGGTCTCCTTCCCTGTGTACTGACAAAGCGGCAGCGTTAGCATTAGCCATTAAACTTTTTCGGCTAAAGGTTGCAGGCTTGCCTTCCAGTGACTTTGGTGCTACTAACTCAGCTACATTTCTATTAGCATGATGCTAGTTTAGCTGTTTTCAAAATAATGTAGTCTTTACAGTAAAAACCTACAAAATACATTGCTAAATTTTCATCGCATTGTATTGTTGCCACCATGGCCGTAAGTCATTATATACACTATAAACACTTTTAAGGAGACAGACATGTAGATGTTTGCGAAAGACGTTTTCTCTGTTTTGGAGCGATGATTATTTTTAAATCATACCCTTTCTATTGCATCAAAATTTGTTAATACTTTACAATATTTAAGGGTGGATAATTTTATCAGTTTATTGCAACAGTACATAACTACAATAACTTTGTCTAGTGCTCTTATGAAAGTTTATAGCATTATTTGTGAAAATTTAACTATACTGAATGACATAGCATAGACTTCTTCGTGGCTAATTTTTTACGTATTTCATTTCATTCTGTAACCTACTTGTTCTACAGATCTGTGTGTACTAGTGTTAAATGCTACTGTTTTTGACAGCGTTGATAACGTTTATGACATATAATATCATGATAATTTTTGCGTTTCCCTTACCGAATGTCGTATCCTGTCAGCAAAAACCTGTCCATGGGCTATTTTGATTGAGTTCAGCTTAAGTGCCGGTGTTGATACTAAAACAAACAAAAAGCTACAAAATAAATAAAATTAAACCGAAATTATTTCCAATCTTTTGCAAATAATATAAGATAAAGATATCGCTGACTGTAAACTGCAACTTCATACTTTATTAACTTTCTAAAGTGTTCAATTAAGTGGAAAAGACAAGTCCAAAAACGCTTATAATAGCTGGATCTGGCAACACGGAGGCTGCGCCCGCGCCCTCACTCACAACTCTCTCAAGCCTCTTTCAGTCCGCCAGCGTCTTGCTCGTACCAGGGACGCTAAACATTCTTGCAAACTGTCTAAACTGAATTATACATGTCATGCAGGCATTCATATGAGGAGTTTAACAGCAAATTAGTCGTTCAAAGAACAAATTTTATTTTTGAACATGAAAAATTCACAGAGGTCCGGACCTCGGTGGCCTTATAGCTGGTTACAGGCCTGATTGCCACATCTCTACATACCAGAGGCGTTTCCTCCAAGGAGGCAAGGGCAGTGTCTCCTCAAAATATTGAATAAGAAAAAAAATTTGTAGTACAAAAATAAAACAATGCCACTATTACAAAATATAACATTAAAAGTCATGCTATGGGCACTGCATAAGGCCGTTCAAGGATTTTATGACTGCCATGTCGCGGCCACGGTGGACGCTCACAATCTCTCTGCCTGTCATGTTACTGCCACTGAGACTGTTCATAGTTATTCTGCCTGTTCTGTCACAGCCAGGTGGTCTGTCCATGTCTCTGCTCTGCCATGGCCTCCTGACCTATGGTGGTCTTCTGCTCCGCAGGCATCACCTTGGTCACCTGCTCCGCTCTGGTCGCCTGCTTCACCGGCTCCACCGTGGGGATCCTCGGTACCACCTGCTCTGCCCTGGTGGTCTTCGGCTCTGTCCTGGCTTCCTGCTCTGCCAATTCCACCCTGGTCTCTGGCTACGCCCTGATTCCCTAATCCTTCATGGTTGCTCCACGGTTCAGGTCCTCCACTGCTCCATGGTCCATACCCCCCACTGCTCCACGGCCCAGGTCCACCATGGCTCCACTGCCCATGTCTGCCATTGCCCCAGATCCACTACTGCATCATGGCCTGCTGCTCCAAGGTCAAGGCCCTCTACTGCTCCACGGCCTAGGTCAGCAATTGCTTCATGGTCTAGGCCGCCTCTGCTCCATGGGCCAGGTCCACCATTCACCAAGGTCTTGCCCTCTGCTCCACAATCCATGGTCTCTGTCACTGCTGTCACCATGTCATGATCCAGGTCCAGTTCTCCTGCATGGGGCTGACTCTCTATTCTGCCCCCTGGACCACCTCCAGTCCTCCACCCTCCCAGACTCTTTGTTGGTTTTGGGTGGTTTATTAGGGCATTGGGAGCTGCCCTTACAGGGGTGGGGGGTATGTCATGGTTGGTTTTGGGTTTTAGTTTATGTTCATGTTTTCATGTCTTTTAACATGCTCTTAAGTCTAGTTTCCTGGTTTGTCATGTCATGTGTTTCCCTTGATCCTGCCATGTGGTTCTTTTTTCATGTGTTTTGTTCCCATTGGTTCCTTTGTTGTATGTGTCATGTGTTCAGTGGTTGGAATATGTCATGTAACCCCATTTGTTTGATATATATATATATGTATATAGCCCTTATGTTGCCATTAGGTGTGTTCAACTTGAAGCAGCGCTACGCAGACCAATCGGCGTTTGACATCAAATTAACGCGAGAGCGATTCAAAATCTTAAAGAGTTGTCTGCTCTCCAATCGCTCTCGCGGTACTTTGAGGTCATAAGCCGATTGGTCTGCACAGCGTCGCTTCAAGTCGAACACACCTATTGTGTCTGGTCTAGCTTTGTGTTGTGTAACTGCTGCTTGGTGAGTCTTTGCCTGTGTTCATGTTCAAGTTTATTTCATGGTTTGGTATCAAGTCAGGTCTTCGTTTATATTTGTATAGTTCAAGTCTTCTAAATAAAAGCTGCACATGGGTTCAATAAGCTTGCCTGCAGTGGACTTTGTCACAAGTAGCTAGACTACAAACATTGTTATATTTTTCATTGTTTGTGCCCACTTTTTAGTAGCTTATAGTTGCTGCATATTTGCATGACTATAGTTGAACTTGAAAGTATTAGTAGCTGTATCACAGGTGACGGTACTTACATATGAACTTTTCATAAGCGTGACACTAGTTTACTTTGCCCATGATGTAATTAGTAGCTTATTAACAAGCTTGTAGTGTACTGTAGCTACATGAAACTGTTTTTAAAAGTTTACCTGTAGATTAGCTGAACTACTTGAAATTATGGGCAGTGGTGGAAATGAGAACAATACATTCAATAATAAGACACAATCAGGAAAAATTTGTAACCAATCAAATGAAATCAGTATCAACAAAATTCATCTTTGCACTACAGAGGTGGCACAGAAGAATGCAAAAGTGGCATTTAGGTTTATTTACAGGCTGTTTAACATGGCTCAAAGGTGGCATGAATGCACAATAATGTTATGAGATTAATGTTTTAAATATAATTTTGAAATTATAAATATTAAATTATTTAAATAACTGAAATTATACGCAGCGACTGTCTATGAATGGGGGATTGAAACGCTTCATTGTGATTTATTCATAAACAAAACACCGCTGTGTTTGCTTGGAGATGCGCAGTGGATCAGTTGTTACTTTGTTTGGAAATATTTTCATTGATGAAACAGAGAAATCAGACAATAGTGTTCCTAAAAAGTAAGTCACTTAAAGGGGTCCTATTATGCTCTTTTACAAAGTCTTGATTTTGTTTTGGGGGTGTACTAGAACAGGCTCTTCAATTTGAGCACGATTTAAACCTGGATGATTGTAACCACTCTAAGTTTGTCTGCCTTGGGAAAGCTAGAGTGTCTCCGACATAGTGATAACACTCGTTGTCTTCTCTAGTGCAGCTCAACCAGGTCTCGTCCCATTCGTCGATATTTGTGATATCACAAATCCCGGAAATTATGCATTGTAGTCCAAACGAGTCATTCGTTGTAGTTTGTGAAAAGTGATTTCTGTTTAATAAAATATCTCCTTTTGAAGTGGACTTTGAGCTTTGTAACTTTGCAGATCTTTTTTATGCTCAAACAGCAACATTACTAACAAACTAACTGACTAACTAAAGTTGAAAAAGTGAATAAGCATAATAAGACCCCTTTAATATTGAACTGCTGAAAATCAGTATCACATGTGCAAACTCCCTTTATAATCATTAAAAAGATGTCACTCATCTTAGCTCATCACAATCTCACAATAATCAATGAAGCTCTATACCGCACAATCAATCTTTTATTTACATCGCGTCTACATTGTTATACTGAGAGGATTCACTAGCTTGCACAACTCAGCAATTCTGGTGTTTTGAGCGGTGAGTGGATTTTTACTAACTTAAATGCCTCTGATTAGCCACTGTGTTCAAGTCAACAGATATGTCTGTGATTGGCTACGTTGCTCATTGCTGCAAAAACATGTCGTAAATAGAAACCCATGATGCAGAGCGCATTTGCAAATTCTGTTTCACCAATATGCTATTATTGGTTTCAGCTGAGGGTGCACCCTCTAGAAGTGTGGTAGATTGTCATACTGTTTTCACTCTACAAGTGTCTCATAAATGGAAATGCAAGATCTTTTCAGGCTAGAGGACATTATTTTTAGACGGAATTTACATACAAATCTAGATCATTTGAGATACACTAACACAGCTTTACCCATATCAAACTTTATGTTCTCGCATCTGATAAAATAAGATGTTCAGATTTCCTGCAGTCTGCAGGTATTATGGCCAATCACAAAAGCCGACATTGAACAGTCAACCATAGACAAAACTATCCAGCTACGTTTTATTATATATTGCGCTACGTTATGTGAGGAACTCTGATTGCTTTCGTATGCTATTGAATGAATAAGATATATACAGAAATCCCTTTCATTTCCCTAACCAGTTGGAACTGGAATGCCGCCCCCCCCCTCGAAATTCACTCCCCG
>NW_015544177.1:711295-726006 GCF_001515605.1 Sinocyclocheilus anshuiensis
CCCGCATACCCCATTTCCAACCCTGATTATGGGTAGCTGTAGCTTGTCGGTTAACAAGCTACAATTTCAAAAGTAGCCTCTGCAACGATCTTATCACCTTTACATATGTACTTACAACACTGCAAGTCGCACTGAAGTACAGGGACTGAAAAGCGCACATCTACCCTCTGGACCTACAAACATGAAAACACAAGACCATCCACATCAATAATTACCACTGACAAAAATCCAACAAGATTAGACAGCGCTGTTACTGTCACTCTGCTTTGTTGCCATACCTTGATGCAGACACACACTTCGCACGCACTTTTAGACAAGTTGAAAACTGTGTGCTTCATTTTGTCCTAGAAAACAAATAAGACCTGGCATGACATCAAACAAGCTTAAACAAGACCGCTTCAGTGCTTTGAGTTTTCCTTAGAACAGACCCTTTTCTTTCTCATGTCATCGGGTATGAACCAGGTGAAAAATTTTACTTTGACAAGGGAATTGCCTTCAGTGGAGGCCTCAAGGCATGGTTTACTAAGATGAATAGGAGTGTACAGAGAAAACCATTAAAAAAAAACATCCATATGACATCATGTACATTTGCTCTGAAGTTATTATTACTGATCCTACAGGCAGATTATCCTGCTCAATGTTCCTTACCACAGAAAGGGTTTGGAATTTGTTTCCCTCGATTGGTTTACACTGAGGGGAGGGTTTCATCTCACAGACAGAAATGGAGAAGCTGGCTTTGACCCATGTTGAAATCTCTGCCCACTGCTGACCATCTTTGGATGTAATCTTTGCTGTCCAGACTTGTCAGATAAAAGGATATTTAGATTTAAACAGTGTGTAACATAAACATCTGTGAAAGGTATTGTGCTGATATACCTGAGAAATTTCCTTTGGCAAAAGGACACTTTATCCATGCCCCCACTTCAGTGGTAAACTACAACAAAGAAATTGTCATTACAATCAATTCCAAACAAACCCAAAAAGCTATTTTCTGTCAATGACATCATTCATTTAAAGGAACGGTTCACCCAAAATGTAAAATTCTGTCTTCATATCGAAACAACTAAATTCCAAATCATGAGAAGTCATTTGATAGTTTTTGTTTTGTTTGTATGGTCCTATAAATATGGCTCAAGAACAATGTGGATATAGTGCATGAGTCATATGGACTACTTCTATGGTGCTTTTTTATCATTTTGTAATGTGACAGTTCCAGTCCCCATCCATTTTCATTGTATGGAATAGAGCAGCTAGGACATTCTACTACATATCTCCTTTTGTGTTCTTTGGAAGAATAAAAGTCATATGGTTTGGAACCTCATGAGGGTAAGTAAATAATGACAAAATTTACATTTTTGGGTGAAAGCAAATATGCAATAAAAAACATTCAACCTTTGTGCAAAGCATTGGGTGTGGATCCACGGAGGAGAATATCACCTGAGGTGAAAACAGTAAAAAAAGATGTAAGGGTTCCTAACGATCAGCAGCTATTACGGCACATGTAACAAAAAGGAACAACTGAACATACTTTTTGCCCCTCTGAATGAAAAACATTTCCAAGGTCTTGGCAGCTTTTCCCTCCATCAGCATGGCACAGAGAAACTGACACTTTGACAGGACACAGCGGCTCCCATATCAACTCTTCCTTATTGAGGTCATAGGTTATCCCAGACCACAGTTCTTCTAAATCTGTTACAGAGGACAGTGTGGGTATTTTAAAGTAAAATTTGAGCTTTAAAATGTCCATTTATAATATATGTTTTTTAAATTCCCATTTATAATATTCATGATTTATCCATAGTTATTTAAAGGGATAGTTTGACCAAAAATGAAAATGTAAGGACAAAGCAGTTTAAACATTCTTCAAAATATCTTCTTTTGTGTTCCACAAAATAAAAAAACTGCTGCAGGTCTGAAACAACATTGAGACTTATGTGATGGTGAATTATTGATTTAAGTGCTTTAGCTTCACATACGAGACCACTGGCAAGCTAGTAATTTGGAACACTATGTAACAGGAAATAGTTACTCCCTTTACAAATCCGACAAGTGCTAACTAGTACAAAAAAATCAGATTCAATACAAGCAAATGCAAATAAGCAAGCCAATGCAAGAAAGTATATATTTTTTTGTTAATCAGTTCAGCTGTTGGTGAAAGAGGTTTTAAGGTGGGTCTCAAGATTAACTTAGAAATTGCCATTTGTTTTAAAATTTTATACCTCACAATGCATTTTTACAGTGAAAATCGAGAACCTGAAAACATCTAAGACCTTTGTTTTTAACACACCAATTTTTACTCACTGTTTTTAAATGGACACACTTGAACTCTCGGTGCATCTACTCTAGCAGGCCAACCCTGAAATAAAAGACAGTGGAAATCAACAGTTCCTTTAACTGTCGGATTCATGTTCAAAACTTAATTTTCCGTAAAATAAAGCTTTCATACCTCAATGCACAAACAGGGCAATGGTTTGGAATAATGAAGCGTTATGCTACTCTCTAGATATTGTGGTTTTATCTGAAACACATGCAAAACACAAGGGTAAAATGAAATGATGCAAAGTCTTCTAGGAAATGCAAAGGAAATGTGCTTGCCGTTCTTACTGTTCTGTGTGCCCCTTCCCCTGCACAGATGACATTGCGTTTATGGCAGAGCCTGAGGTTGTAATCTGTGTTCTCAGGAGCATCAGTTACTTTCACTGTTAACATATTCCTGGCTTTATCTACAGTGTACACCAGCTTCCCAGCTACAACAAAATGACAATACAGTTACAGATTTACATACTAACATATGTATCTGTGTGTGTGTGTGTGTGTGTGTGTGTGTCTGTCTGTCTGTCTATGTCTGTCTGTCTATGTCTATCTGTCTATGTCTGTCCATCAGTCTGTCTGTCTATCTATCTGTCTATGTCTATCTTTCTTTGTCTGTCCATCAGTCTGTCTATCTATCTATCTATCTATCTATCTATCTGTCTCTCTCTCAGTCTATCTATCTATCTATCTATCTATCTATCTATGTCTGTCTATCAGTCTCTCTCTCAGTCTATCTATCTATCTATCTGTCTGTCTATCAGTCTCTCTCTCAGTCTATCTATCTGTCTGTCTGTCTGTCTATCTATAAATGTAGTGACATCATGATAATGAAACTTACTGATACACTCTGTAATTTCATCTCTGATACCTTCGTGACTGCATTCTGGCATTAAAAAAAATAAAAGGGTATTAGATGTTAATGTTATTCATGTCATATGTGACTACATTGTGTATAAACATTATTTATAGACTGCTGACAAACACAATACTGATACCGGGAACAAGGTGTCTTTGTGTCCACATAGCCTTACAGTAGTTGGGAATCGTTTTGAGAGTCACAAAAACAAGCTGTCCAGGTCTAACAGGAACACACTTAAACTGCACATCAACCTAGAAGCAGAAACAGAGAATACAACATCTGACAACCATGCAAGGTAGGAGATTATAGTTTTGGTGGTACAATGATATGTCATTGATAAAATTCTCAGTGGTAATGTTAGAAATCTATTTGCATAGTGTAACCATCAGGTAAGCATCATATGTTCATACTGTACCTGTTTTCCTGTGGCTTTTCCTTTGCCAACATGGCCAAAGGTATAAATCTGGCAATGTCCTATCATCCCTGCAGAGTCGGCACACACCGAAACTCCACGAATATCACCTGGAAAAACATCAAAACTTTACAAGAACAAAAAAACATCCATTTAATGGGTGGTGCAAAGAGGTGACATCGTTTTGCTGTTTGCCTTTAATTAACATTTCAGGTTAAATCAACAAGGTAGTAATTATTAAGACATATTGTGTTTAGTTAATGTTAGACCTTTCAGATTAGAGTATTTAATTAATAACTTATTGTTGTGAAAGTTGTCGTTTTAAAAAGATGCAGTGATGTAGGAATGACTCAGTAGTTCTACCATTGTGATTACAAAACATTCTAACAGCGGTTGTTGAAGTTTTTCAGGATTACTGCACCAGACAAAAAAAAAAACACATTGAACATAGTGGGGTAAATTGTCACAGTGCAAACATTTAACAATTTGTAAAATATACAAATATCATCCAAAAATTAGGTATTTTACAGAAATATGGAACCATTAATTATAGTTATTAGTAAATTGTATCAATGTATAACATTTAAAACATATTAGCCTCATCAAAAGCATTTCATTCATACAATGTGACCAGAATAATACACACCAGTAACATTCACTGATGCTGCGATTTTGAGCTGGAGTGAACATTTCCTCCCCTCACATGCTAACACAGTAGACAACATCACATTATTGAACACGGCGCTGCTAACAGCCTGATTCCTGCAGTGAAATGCTGACAGTGGAGCTATAAGATAATGTGACAAATATGTTAGGATCATAGATTACTGCATATATAGACAGACAGACAGACACAGACAGACAGACAGACAGACAGATAGATAGATAGATAGATAGATACTTACAGTAAGCTCTGGGTTTACACTGTAGACCCTGTATGTAGAGATCAAAACGAATATTATTTAAAGCACTATGCCGAATCATGATAGTGTAAATTACTTTCCTATTTATGCATGGTCCCGAACTGCTTTATCATTTAACAGGAAATGTGACTGTACTGTAAGGATAGTAAAACAAGGGGTTTCCCACTCATGCCTTAGGAAGTTCCTGGTTGGAGCAAATATAACAAGGCTAGCAGGCATATGATGTAAGTTTAGTGTATCCTCATATCTAATTACAATAATCAACAGAATACAAAAAAATTAACTTTGTCTATGTCTGATGACCTAGATGAGTGAGAGTGGGTTATTTGTGTATGTCTTCTTCTGTAAGACTGAGACAAATGCTTTTTTAACATATCTCGTATAACTCGCTGGGTTTCATTGTTACAAATGATATCATATTTTTATGACTCATAATTTAAACCCACTCAACCTGCCACTAGTTACTTTTCTGGCATAACAGAAATAGCTCATATAAATAAGCACTGACTTAATTAAGTTAAATATTAATAAATGCACTTGTCAGTTGGCAAATTTCATTCAATTTAATTTATTTGTCTTTTACAAGTTAAATGTCTCACACCTGGCAAGCAAGATATAATTCCTGAATATTACTGTTAAACTTTTGATAATTAAATTATGACTGCAGCAATGTTTTACTCAAGTAATGCCAAGGTAATATCAAGTTTTAAGAGAGAGAGAGAGAGAGAGAGAGAGAAACGAAAGACCTTATTAAATTAATCTTATACAAAACAAAAACATTCTAAACAACAGATTAGCCTATATTTATTTTTAGACTACATAAAAATGTAACTGACAAACCTCAGAACAACTCCAAACACAGTCCTGGTTCCTCTCAGTCCTGTCCATATGGACCTTGTGGTTCTGGAGGATGAGGAGCAGAAGAAGAAGCGGAAGATATTTCATGTTCGGTCAGTTTTGTCACGCGCTGACGTTTCTGTACAAACTTGCTTTGTTGCTGTGAATGACTTGCTGTCACAGTATGCAGCACTTTGAATATCAAACGGGCATTGACATATAGAGGGAAATTGCTCCCGCCCACTAAAACCCAGATAAAGAAAGAGAAAAAAAACCGTAGTGCAGCTTCCAAATCTCATCCATGATATCAATCAATCTCTCTCTCTCTCTCTCTCTGACACCTATACCAATAATTACTGCAGTTAATAATGGCAGTTTAGGAAATTCATAGCACCTAACGCCCCAAACCCCCATAAAAGTAACTAACAGCGCTCTCTTTGGCATTTACTATCTCATAACGCTCGATTAAAGTTTTTTACAGGCGCTTGTAATAAAGTTTAAGTAGAAACTGCATAACTGTACAGTTCTGTAGAAACTATATTTGTCGCTAGATGGAGACAAATAGCAACAGCAGACACGCCTTGCGGATGCAAGAGTGAATGTAAATGTGGATTTCCTACAAAAATACCAGTTACACAGTTACAACATCATTATAGTTTTTTTTCTTTCTTTCTCTCTCACAGGTCTTTATCACTTTCTTATGCGAAACGATATTGCCAAAAAGCACAAAACAAAAGCAACATGGATCTGGAGACTGTCAAGTTTCAAGAATTACAAAAACCAACCAGTCTGTCTATACTGTATACAGGTGAGAAACACTTAAACACATAATAATAATAATAATAACTGTTAAATTATTTATATGCTATATGCTAGTGCAAGGGGATGACCATACTGTTCCTACTCAAATTATTTGTAGTTGTTTTTATATATAAAAATAATTAGAATATAGATTTTTAATTCATGATTATTATTAACAATTATTATTGACACGTATTAAGGTCTTATAATATACATTATATTATTTATTATTATTCTTTCAGTTGCTATAGTGCAAGGGGCTGATATGATATATGGGATATTGTTGGTTCCTACTCTAATTATTTGTTGTCGACCATCCTGAAAAATAATAAATATAATTCATAATTATAATATATATTATTAATTTATAATAATAATAATAATAGTAGTAATTATTTTTATTATTATCAATTATTATAAACCGTGTATACAGGTGAGAAACACTTCAATAATAATAATAATAATAACTGTTAAATTATTTATATGCTATATGCTAGTGCAAGGGGATGACCATACTGTTCCTACTCAAATTATTTGTAGTTGTTTTTATATATAAAAATAATTAGAATATAGATTTTTAATTCATGATTATTATTAACAATTATTATTGACACGTATTAAGGTCTTATAATATACATTATATTATTTATTATTATTCTTTCAGTTGCTATAGTGCAAGGGGCTGATATGATATATGGGATATTGTTGGTTCCTACTCTAATTATTTGTTGTCGACCATCCTGAAAAATAATAAATATAATTCATAATTATAATATATATTATTAATTTATAATAATAATAATAATAGTAGTAATTATTTTTATTATTATCAATTATTATAAACCGTAATTATTGACACTTACTAAGAACATTTATTCATTTTTGCATTATTATGCTATATGGTAGATAGTGCAAGGGGTAATTATATGGGATACTGTTGGTTCAAATTACTTGTCGTCTTTCATGAAAAAAAATGACAATTGTAATATAGATTTTTAATGTATTACTATTATTACTAACGATTATTACTATTAACTATAGTAATATAGGATAATTATAATATTGTTTTCAAATGTATTATTATTATTAATTCAGGATGGTCTACCAGAAAAAAAGATGACACGCATGTGCGTATGAAACTAAACCAACAGCATCTCATGTAGATACTGATCACCCCTTACACTCTCTGTCTAGCCCCTCGCACCTTATTTTTTGGCGGGCGTTGTTTTGTCTTCTCTCCCCTGCTTTCAGTGCTCCTCTCTCCACCCCCTCTTGGGCGTTGTTTTGTCTTCTCTCCCCTGCGTTCAGTGCTCCTCTCTCCACCCCCTCTTTGTTGTTTCTCTCCTCTAGCCTCCGCTGCGCACGCACACGCACACGCACACGCACACACACACACACACACACACACACTCTTGCTGGGATCAGCTGCGCGCTCGCTGTAGTCTGTGTGTCCCTTCCCCCCGCGGCCTGGCTGCTGATGAGATGAGTGGAAGATGTCGGTGTCGGGGCTGAAGGCCGAATTAAAGTTCCTCGAGTCAATTTTTGACCCAAACCATGAGCGCTTCAGAATAATCGACTGGAAGCCCGATGAACTGAGCTGCCAGTTCAATGTGACAGGAGAAAAGCTGCTGATTATTCATTGCAACATCACGGTAAGATTCATCAGCCGTGTGTATCTTACAGGCGAACAAGACAAGGCCGAGTGAAATAACACCACCCACAACCCCTTTTTGACTCGAATAAAGCCGTCATATAGCAAATAAACCATTTAGGCCGACCAGAATCGATTATATCCTCGGATGTCAAAATCACGGCTAAACAAGTATGCACTGCTAGCACGAGCTACATTTAGCCTGCTAGTTGATTAGCTAACCAAGTTAACTGCGTTTGCTCTCGCTTTAACTTTATTAGCTATACAAACTCGCTATATAGTGTTCAGGTTTGCTTGGTCACATCAAACACATACAGCATGTAGGGGTTGTTTTATTCCGCGTTTGTGGGATTTTGCAGTTAAGTTAACGTTAGTTGGCAGGTAATTAGCTTGTGTGCTAATTTGGCTAAGCGGATACTTTAGCTAGCTAAACGACGTTTTGGACAAAACATGTTTTTTTTGGTCTTGCAAAGCCGACTTTGAGATGCTATTTTGGAATATTTAAAACGTAACAAAACATTTTATTGGTATAAACAGCTACGTATAATGTTGGCTAGCTAATTCAGCAATGATTAATGTTAGCTGGTTTGCCGAAGTTCTTAAATTCGCGAGGCCTCTTAAGAAATAAGTAGATTTAAAACGACACAACTGTTTATTTAGTTAAATCTATGGTGATTTGTTACAGAGTAACTGTTAGCGTAATTTATAGTTGCGTATCGAAATGAGTTATAGGTGGTATTAACAATATTGGCACATTTTGAAACTTCGTATTTGAGCAATTCCTGCATTTTCACAGCTTTTTTTAATGAACAAAATGTGCATATATATGAAGTGTATATTAAGTGCACTACATTGTCAAGGAGACGTAGAGTGTCTTTGAAAGCACACTGCAAAACGACGCCACTGCAGTGCAACTGGCTGCTGTTTTGTTGTTATTGAGGCCAGTTAGTTTGCTGAGTTTAGATCTTGATGTTTGAGGTGCTGTAAGATCAGTGTGTGGTCCTGACAAGCAGAAGCAAATCACACCGCCATCATTTTGGCTCTCCCCTCGACGGGAGACACGGGGATGGGAGGAGATTTCTAACTAGTGGATGGGAACATAATGTTCACATGATTTTACATTGTACCTCATCTGCTCAGACATGCACTTCTCTGAAATAAACAGCACTGCACTGATCTGCCATGGTCTCTTCTGGGTTTTCATTAGGAGAGAGAACCTGCTGAGTTTGATTCATTGGTTTGGCAGCTGGTAATGTTGCTGTTTATCATGCAAGTGTCTGAACGGATATGCTCAGTAACCTTGTGAAAGGACAAAGGGTTTTGATACAGTTCTGAAGATGATGATGTTGTAACTCTTGATATTTTCGTAGGAGTCTTACCCTTCAACCCCACCAATATGGTTTGTTGATTCAGATGACCCAAGTCTGACTGAAGTCCTTGAACGACTAGAGGATGTCAGAAAAGGCAATACTTTGGTAAGGAGGTGTTTCTTCTCTCTGAGATTGTAATGAGATGGGGGAGGGGAAAAAAAAGAAGTATTTTTGTACATTAAAGTTTACAAGTTTGGGGTGTTTTCATTATTGATAAAATCAAAAGGAATGTTTCCTGAGCATCAAATCAGCATATTATAATGATTTCTGAAGGATCATGTGACACTGAAGTCTGGAGTAATCGTTGATGAAAATTCAGCTTTGCATCACAGGAATAAATTACATATTAAAATAGAAAATAGTTATTTTAAATTGTAATATTTCACAGTATTAATGTTTTTATAAAATAAAAAGCAAACTTGCAAATCTTATGCTGAGTGATCTGAAAGCATTATTTTAATTTCTGTATTAAAGGGGTCATATGATGCTTTTTTAAAAGATCATTATTTTGTGTATTTGGTGTAACAGAATGTTGACATGCTTTAATGTTCAAAAAACACATTATTTTTCAAATACTGTACATTATTGTAGGTCCTCTATGCTCCGCCTCTCTCAAACGCTTCGTCTTAACTTTGATAAAGAATATCTATTTGGTTTTGAGACTTTAGTCTTTGGATCTTCAGGGATCTTATCTATGCACAATCAGCTTGTAACACTCCAAAGAGAAAGGAAAACTTGAAATCGCATCATATGACCGCATTAATTTATTTTTTAATTTTACGTTGCGATAATTGCTTAAGCTTTTATCACAGTATTCGGTATTATCACGATATTGAAATAAGTTGCAACAAAGTAGGGGTGCGCCGATTGATCGGCTACCGATCACTATTGGCTGATAATCATTTTGGGATGATTGATCGGCGGTCTCTAAAAAGGCCGATCTCAAAAAACCAATCTCAAGCTGATGACGCGCCTGCCGTCAAAGGTTTGGCACAACATGCAGCTGCACGTCTCAGTCTCTGTCCATCGCGGGTGAAATAATTCTAATGCTGAAGGTGAGGTACTCGCCTTCATATGTCTTAATTAAATAACTTATAAAGTCATTTGAAAACCTTGTGTGAGACGTAATTTCACAAACGGCGTGAGTGAATCACTGCACGCGCTCTCTCAAAATACGCAAATCACCACACATCGCGTCTGTCTATAAGCGAGCTGCACGCTGCACAGTTGACACAGGAATTGTCACTTGCACAATCGAGGCAGTGTCACATCGTCACTAAAGTTTATAAATTGCATTACTTTTTAATTCTTGCCATTGTTTAACCATTCAGCGCTCGCGTGCTCTCCTGAAGACCATGCGCACTCGCAGCGCACACACATAATGCCAGGTTCACATTACTCCGTTTGCAGTGCGAATGTGGTGCATATTTTTTCCGCGCTCATGTTAACAGATCAATAAAGCGTTCACTGCACACAGTTGCAGTCCGGCAGTGCATTCAGGGGCGGTGCGTCTGCAGCAGAGCAGAAAATGTTTCCACACCGAGTCTATTGCTGCGCTGCAAGCACTGAATTAAAGTGACAGCGCATTGTTTGCAGTAAATATGAACATGGATTGACACAAAAATGTAGTAATTACACTAAAGGGACAGAGCACTTTTAGATAAACAAGGCAATAATAGATGGCACTCGTGGAGGTTGTAAAACAAAGTTCTTCATGAACTGCAGGATTGCTTGTAAAAGATTTCAATGCAAAAGAAAAGGCAGTAGGGCTGACTATTTCTGTCAATGGTAAGTTTGTGATAACGTAAGAAAAGTAGTTTAAAAGTTTTGCCACTTGCTTGACAACTTAATATATAAATCTAGAAGTAAATGCAAAAAATGTTTGGATTTGAAATCAAAATAATGGATAAATGTTGTGATTGTGGTAAACAGCCACGGATCAGTAGCGGACTCCTGTGTGAAAGCTGCTTCTCCTCTCACAAGAGACACCTAACGGGAATTCCCCCAATTTTCAAAAATGAAATTCAGGCCCTGAATAAATGTCTAAAAATCCTGATTGGAGTATCAATATAAATAGTTCTAAATTATAAAAAGAAGGCTTTAAAAAGATCGGTAT
Source organism: Sinocyclocheilus anshuiensis (assembly GCF_001515605.1). Classification (NCBI taxonomy): domain Eukaryota; kingdom Metazoa; phylum Chordata; class Actinopteri; order Cypriniformes; family Cyprinidae; genus Sinocyclocheilus; species Sinocyclocheilus anshuiensis. The sequence goes on from NW_015544177.1 coordinate 722,578, forward strand.
CAGTGATCGGTATCGCCAGATACTGCTTTCGGTGATCGGCCTCAAAAATCCTGATCGGAGCACCCCTACAACAAAGTGTTGTCATTAAATGACAGGTTTAATCTTTTTTTTCTTATAACAAGAATATCTAAATATTTAAATACAATGAAGCAATACACAAATGTATAAAGTAAACAAATGTTTCAAACAGATTAAAGTGCAAAAGTATTATAAAGAACAGTAGGTAACACTTTACAAAAAGATCTCATGAGTTAACCTTAGTTAATGTGTTAACATTAACAATGAGCAATAGCCTTTGTTACAGAAGTTATTATTCTTTGTTAAAAAAAAAATACAACTATTCATGTTGGCTCGGTTCCATTTAATAATACAGTTCAGTGTTTCCCCTGCCATTATATTAGGGGGGCGGCCCGCCAGATCACAACAGAAGTCATTTAAAGTTGCATTTCCAATAGAACAGGTCTATACCTTGTTCTTTTATTAAACAAATGAAATAGCCTTATGTTATTTATCTTATTTACACGACGGCATGTCATTTCGGTCTCTACGTTACTTGGTCACGCTCTCTGCATCACGCACAGCGGAGTTACGCCCCGATGTGCGCACACACGTGCGCGCACACAAGTGAGCACACTCCCACTAGTATTTGTAAATATTAAGCCATAAAACGACTATTTAAATGTGAATTCTGCATGTCTCTGTGTTAATGAATGGCGCAGACGTGCGTTTTTGTTTACCACTCGTACTGAAGCGCGCGCGACGCTTCCAGTGATATTAATGTCTGCCGTCTCACTAAATGAGGACATAAATACATGAACAACATCTCCAGAACTGCTCTTAGAGTCACTTCATGAGCATTCTTCAGTGTTTTAATTGTAATATTAAATTACCTTTATTTTTCAAAAAATACAATTTGTTTAATTTTCATTACTTAAAAGATGGATTAAATGAATGTTTTATGCCTTAAAAAAATTTAAATAAACAACACAGAATTTCTAAGCAAAAAATCATAAGGCTATTGTAAGAATAAATGAAACTTGTTTTTATGCTTTCAAATAATTAGACATGCTAAAACAGTATTTGGTAACAATAAAACATAAGGTTGGAAAAAATAAAACATTTCATAGGGCCCTAAACATGTAATTTTTGTTAAACTTTTAATATATTGATGTTAAATTGTTTTAAGTTTCATGATTTTAATTAATTAGACATGCTTTTTGATTAATAAAATTTAATTTAACCATTAAAAATGGTTTAAGTAACCCCCATGCAAACCCCCCATCCCCGACCCCCGCCCAAAGCTGTAAACCTAGGGGAAACACTGCAGTTACAACTTTTGATTATAATAACGTTATTAAAATTTGAAATTAACTAAGACTAATAAATGCTTTAGACAGTTCTTCCATTGGCAGTTTGTTAACTAATGAATTAAGTAAGGAATAATTGGCGACGGGCCGTTGAATTATTATAAAAATAATTTTATAATAATTATTTTTCTAATAATTCAATGCTTATGCTATGGTTGCCACACCTCAAGACATTGATCAGATGATATTTTTCAAGGCATTCGTCCGGTTTTTGCACTTAAAACACTATTGTGGGTAGGATTAATTTCTTCCACATCTGTTGCTAATTCCAAAACGTCATTTTAGACCTAGTAAAGGAGGCTTGAGCCATTGATAGCAGACTAATGCAGATATTAATTAAGTTATTAGACAGACACAGAGAGAGAGAGCGTGCATATTACCACTCTGAGTCTGTGTCTCTCAAAATTGTTCGGCAGCAGTGTCTCTACTAACATTGAAACTTTTAAGTTCATTTTCTTCACGAACAGCGCCGTTGTTACCTCGCTTGTGAGAAATATCATGTAGCTTTTAAAATAAAATCGCCAGAGTAGCGACAACAACGTTAGCGCGTGTATGTTTCTGTACTGTAAGTTATGTATATGCGTCTGTGAGGGAGAGAGAGTGGGAGAGATAGATCATGTGCTTTACCTACATAATAAAACGTAATTATGTGGCAAAACATGGAAATGATTTGTCGTTTTTATCATATTGCTTGCTATATTTATTTGTCTGGCCAGTGTTGTTGTGGGTTTTGGTTATTGTGCTGTTGTAAGACCTTTGAAATAACAGAAATCATTTGGCGAAGTGATATGGACATGTAATGCGGTCCAGAGTTGCTTGGAACTACTTTCGCTGTGCGTTTCCCTGAAAATAATTGCACATCTTAGAACATTCATCAGCCAATCAGATTCAAGCATTCAACGGCCCCGTAGTATAACTAATATTAACTAATAGAGCCTTAATGTAAAGTGTGACCGAACAATAAAGAATCAAAACATTTTCAAACAATATCAAGGGCATGTTGTAGTCCAGATTAAAATGTAAAAAATTTTGAAAATATGTAGCCTATAAAGTCTAAGTCTTTAAGTATACAGTGCTGTGATGAACACCACTGCGAATACAAAAATCTGAATGGCCGTTTGACAACAAAGTACCACGAGAGCGATTGGAGAGCAGATGACTCTTTAAGATTTTGGATTGCTCTCGCAGTACTTTGATGTCATACGCCGATCGGTCGATGCATCTCGAACAAGCCTATTTAAATCCTTTTCAGAAACAAAGTAGTGCAGCTGCTTTGGTTACGGCTTCATTTCTGCTGTTCCATCAGCGCCATCTGCTGTCAGTGAGTGAATGTGCATTTTCATTTAGTGTGTCTCTTTCTCTCGTTCCGCTAGCGCTTCTCAACCATGTTGGGCTTGTTTACATCAGAGTGCGCATGCGTCTTTGACACAGCATACAGCAGTGTTGTGCATTTTAACCAGTTGATGGGAAAAGTATTCTTAAAATGCATTCAAAAAATCAGAATAATTTGTAATAAATAATTATCCACGGTATTTTGAAGTGCCCACAATAATAATATCGTGCATGGATATTATCATGAAATATTGTATTACCGAATACCGGCAAATGTCTACAAGACTGTCAGGGTGATGCAATTATCCTGATATCATGAAAATTTTAAACATGTGTTGGACAACATTTTTGAGATTATTAATGTGCACACCACACATGTTTTTTTTTTTTGCAGACCATGAGACATTTATATAGTCAAACTTTTATTGAAAATGGTATGTTTTTTTTTTTTCCCTTTATCATGGGCAATCTTATTTGACATTCGTAATCATGCAGCCTAATCCATAATGAACCCTAAATCCAAATTTTGGTCAGTATAGGGCAGGGGTGCCCAACCCTGCTCCTGGTGATCGACTGTCCTGCAAAGTTTAGCTCCAACTCTAATCAAAGACACCTGCCTTTAATGTTTAAGTGATCCTGAAGACCCTAATTAGTTGCTTCAGGTGTGTTTGATTAGGGTTGGAGCTGAACTTTGCAGGACAGTCGATCGCCAGGAGCAGGGTTGGGCACC
>NW_015544177.1:726131-745792 GCF_001515605.1 Sinocyclocheilus anshuiensis
ACGTATACGTAAAGCGATTGAAAGAACGGAGAGGAGGACGAAGAATCTCCAACGACAACTGGCAGTGCTACATTTGCTACAAGTGCCTGCACTTCAGCGTCCATCCATCTATCGCTGTTCTCCATACTTGCGAAATAAGTTGACACAATGTTTACAGTATGTTTACACTGCGTTTTAAATCATGGCGGGTGAGGGCGTTTTCATACGCGTTTGGCCAATCAATGTCTACTTACGTCACGATTAGTACCAGTTGTGCTGGTTAGACCCTGCTCCGGAGTAGGAGCTAATTTGGTTCTCGAAAAAGGCAGTCCGGTACTAAAATCGCACCCAGTTCCGGCGGTGCGAAAACGCCAAAAAGTGGGTAGTTCCACAATTAGTTCTGGTACTATGAAAAGGTTCCCGCGGTGCGAAAGGCCCTTATGATGCTTTTTTTCTTTATCTTCTGAACACACTTTCTGACTTTCTTTTCTATGCAACCCAATGCTTGATAGTAGATTAGCTCTTTTATAATACTTTATTGGCCAACTTTTTACCCACTATTGTCTAATAGAGTTACTAAGCATTTGTTACCACATTTTTATCTTATGCAGCTCCTACAGCAGCTGAAAAGGCTGATCTGTGATTTATGCCGACTCTATAACCTGCCCCAGCATCCTGATGTGGAGATGCTGGATCAGCCTCTTCCTGCTGGACCCATCAGTCAAGACAAGAAGGTAGACCAAATCAGCACAGACCTACATAGTCTTATTACACTCCTTCCTTTTCCCTTTTTTTTTTTTTAAAGGCGTGTGAGCTGATGCAGACTTTTTGTCCTTGTTCTTCCCAGCATGGAACAACAGATGAAGTGACATCAGAAGAAGAGGAGGAAGAGGAAATGCCAGAGGTAAGCTATAGGGAATGTGATGGGTTCCTCGTGACTCCAGTTTTGACAAGAGGACTAGTTGATACCTAACACTTTCTTTTGTTTGTTGCTGTGGCAGCAGGATATTGAAGATCTAGACCACTATGACATGAAAGAGGAGGAACCGGTTGATGGGAAAAAGTCAGAGGACGATGGCATTGAAAAGGAGAATCTGGCCATTCTGGAGAAAATCCGCAAGAACCAGAGGCAGGACCACTTGAACGTAAGTGTCCATTCGGTAAGGTCACTTTTTTTTATACAATTTTGGGGTTGGGTGGAGCAATATTGTTTTTAATTATGCAGTATAGCAGTATCCTCTCTTTATGATGTGTAATACAATGCAATAAAGCAAATGTTTTATTTGCAAGTAGGGTCAGCTTTTTTTCTATTTGTAAAGCCTGTAATTTATCCACAAGAATCATTTGAAAGTTTGTTTCTTACAGTGCTGTATATGTTCCCTAAATGCTTCATTGTTGGTCTTGTAGGGTGCGGTGTCTGGTTCAGTTCAGGCCTCTGACCGCCTCATGAAGGAACTCAGGGAGATCTATAGATCACAGAGTTATAAGACAGGTAACTTTAGTTGTGCAATACAGCATTGACATTTCCATGCTTCTGTTCCAAACCTAATGAGTTGACTACTGCCTACATAGGCTGCTGCCTTCTAAGGAAGCATCTTCACTGGTATGGCAGTTCCTTTGGCCAATTTTTTTCCAGTACAACTTTTCGGTATTAAACATGGAAAAAACAGTGTCGCTTTCAATTACAATTACAATTTGAAATTGTACTATAAAGTTGCTGTCCAGAGTGTTCTCGTTTTTACTCTAGTTTGACCTTGACGGACGGAACAGAAGAAATAAGCCATAGAAGATTTTTTTTAGCAAATAAAGCAGAGCCCCTGAGCACACCTACCTATTAGGCAGTCGCCGTGAACCAATGGTAGTTTGAAGGTGTTTACCAGCTGGAACAAACTTTTCTGGAAAGTTCGCTTTGGTTTTGAACTCCAAACGAACTTCGTTTGGCCTGATTTTGTTGGAAATGACATCACACCAGTTTGTTCTTTGGATTCACTTGAAGTATATCAGGGCATTACGTTGCCCTACCTTTTGCGACTGCTACTTTATTGTCAGGAGTGCGCCTGTGATGCCTCAACATGGTTTTGGAACACATCTCTCAGTTTTCATTAGTTTTGTCTTGTTCCAGGACTGTTACAGATCTGTCTGATAAGTTTGTTTACCATTCTGTCTGTTCCAGGTATCTATTCAGTGGAGTTAGTCAATGATAGCCTGTATGAGTGGCATGTCAAGTTAAGGACGTAAGTATGGTTGCATAACATGAAATACCATGTGGGCTATGATGATTTTAGTGTTTATGTCTTTACTGTGTAAAATCATTCTCGTGTTTTTTAAGGGTTGACCCAGACAGTCCGTTACACAGCGACTTGCAGGTTTTGAAGGAAAAAGAAGGCATGGACTACATTCTCCTCAATTTCTCTTATAAAGTTAGTGGATTTTTTTTTATTTGTTGTACAAAAATACTGATTGAAGATAATTTGATTTGAAAGGAGAGATTATGCAACTGAATTGCTGTTTTCTTGCTTGCTGATGGCAGGATAACTTTCCTTTTGATCCTCCCTTTGTACGGGTTGTGTCTCCTGTCCTGTCTGGAGGGTGAGCATGAGCACTTTTACCTAGTAAATAAGTCAGACTAGCCTTTCTATGCTATTAAAAGATTCTAAAAGTAAAGATTTTACTACATTTGATGGATGATTATATTCTTTCCCCCAAGAATACCATTAACAGATGTATTGTGTATAATGCTGTCTTTAAAGTTTTTTTGCATGAATTAATCTAGCATGTAATTGTAATTTAACGGAGAATGAGGGCTGCTAATGTAATTCGCCTACATTTTATTTATTATTTAGCATTCTTTTTAATACCCCATATATTTGTGAAAGGCCATAAAATAATTTATAAAATATTTTTAGTTTATAATATAACTTAAGCCGGACACACACTACCATTTTGGCCTCGATTTGGCCATCTGAGATACATTTTGCAAATCCTAAAAGATTGCTCTAATCCTAGGCTAAAATCTGTAATCTTTGATCGTTAGTTTGACATGTTTACCGACAGCAGATTAATTACTGTTTCGATCAAATTTTACCTCCGACAAAATTCTGGCCGTGTCAGAAGATTTGCCACACAGTCCTGCAGTGTGACTTCTCCTACGACAAACGTCAAACTGTCTTAGTTTTTCAAGACAAGCCATGTTTAGAATTAAAGCTAGAGATTTCTTCTAACCACCATCAACTCTGGCGCTCCCGTCCGCCGCTCACAGAGTTTCTACAGTATGTAATGTAGCCTTTGCTCTGATGAACACCAGTTGCGCTGCTGTTTTCATGTGGGTGTGTAGTGCTGCTTACACTATCTTCTTAAATATGCTGGTATTGCCGCCATTCATCGACTTTTCATGATAGCCAACATTTCAGCCCCACATGTAATGCAGCTCACAGTCACTGAACGTGTATGATTTGATAATGTAAAATTCCAGACAAGTTTTCTTATGCGCATCCGTTTTTTAATGCATCTTGACTGTCGTACAGTCTGACGTTAATGACAACTGAGATCCCACAGTGTGACATGATCATCATGTTCGTACAGTCTGACAAGTAACAATCGTAAAGGACTATTATAAATCGGACAGTGTGCGCCCGACTTAATACAAATAATGTTCATTTTCATAATCACAATCTGAAGTGAAATAAATGGTAATTTGCTCTACCCTGCTAAATAATAAATTATATATATATATATATATATATATATCTCTCATCTAGCTATGTTCTTGGTGGAGGAGCCTTGTGTATGGAGCTACTTACAAAACAGGTTTGAATTTTCTGAATTCTGTAAGGTTTGCACATTGAAATAAACTAAATCAGAAATAAAGATATAAATCTGATCTCATAGGGCTGGAGCAGTGCCTACTCAATAGAGTCAGTCATCATGCAAATCAACGCCACCTTAGTCAAAGGGAAAGCCAGAGTGCAGTTCGGAGCAAATAAGGTTTGTCCGGCCTCCTCATAAACAAACAAAAATAATAATAATAATTGCTTGCAGAAATGTTGACCATTTCCCTTTTGTTTTCTACAGAATCAATACAATCTTGCCAGAGCACAACAGTCATACAAATCATTGGTTCAGATTCATGAAAAGAACGGTAGGTGGAGAAACCGTAAAACGAGATGCAGAATTGATGCACTTCGAACTGTTCTCAGATGTTTTTTTTTCTGACGTTTTTCCTCTAGGCTGGTACACACCTCCTAAAGAAGATGGCTAGGAAAATCATTGATCCACTTAAACACTGCAAACATGGGATATCTGGTCAAAACTTTGCTTTATTTTACTAATGTTTTCACCTCTTCAGCTTGAGTATGATGCCCCCTCCTGTAAGTGGAAGCCATCAGGGGAAACGTTTGCCCTCTTGCTGTCTGGAATGCTCAGAAATTTGCATCGTCCTTTATCTTCTGCAAGGCTGGACTCTTTGACCAGATCCCATGACGTCTGGATTTCTGTCTGTTTCTCATGCTCTCTTTCTCTCTCTCTCTCATCTTTTGTCTTCTATACTGATGGGACGTTCAGAGCCTTGGTACTAATAAGGAATTCAACATGGCGTTTCAAAATGGTCTGATCAGAGAAAGATGTTTTTTCTTTTCCCCCTTTCTCTCCTTTTTTGTTGCTTCCTCACTTTTACTGGAGCTTGGCTCTGTTCAGGTTTATTACATAGATGGAGATGCTCAATGAAGATGCTGGATCTGATCCTCTCTGTCTGCTTTTAAAGGACGTTCTTATGGCCATGGACTTTAAATGGTGGTTTACTGAACTTAAAACAGGATATGGATGCAACTAGAGACAATGTGCCACTGCTCTTGTATCTATAGAGACTTTTTTTCCCTCATGCATTCTGAGCTAACATGTAATGGTACATTTAATGCTGATGTCGTCGAAGAATCGTTACTTGCCACAATTATATGCGTAAGCTTCCTAAGCAACCCTAATGTTAACGATAACAGCGAGGACGAGAGGAAGGGGCGCTTATACAACTCTAGCTCAAGATCTCGTTTTTCCAACTAAGGATGAATTCCACTCAGTTTCCTCAAGCTTGCTTTTAGCATGTGGCTGATCTGACCAATAATGGACAAATGCGAGCTTTGGCTTTGAAAAGGCGAAGCGGAACTTGCTGTCGCTCCATATTTGAACAGAGCTCCACTTGTATACTTGTAAATGGATTTAAGGTGTCTTAAATGTGTTTATGTGAAGTGGGGGAATTAAATTAGTTGTTTTCACACGAGGACTTGGGGACTCAAAATGGGGAAAAGGTTGATGTTTCTCAAAATAACGGGGGTAATATCTTACAAATTGTATTTATATAAGTGATATGAACATAACTTTTTTTGCCACCCTTAATTGTCATTTTCATAATTTCTGCTCCATTAAAAAAAAACTGTTACAGATTGAGACATTTGAGGTTTACATTACTAATGGGCCTCTCATGATCAACAGTACTTAAACGTAGAGTTTTTTTCATGCTGTCAGTTTCATTTTGTGAGCATTGATGGATTAAAAGAGTGCAAATAATACTTTTCTCATAGCACGACACTACAAGAGCACTGTTTCTTTCCATGCCTGATGGACATTTTTCACAATACTCAAGGTGTTATTTTACCTCTTGGATTTGAACATCCAGTACAAAGTCTTAAGACTGGTCAATGCTTCAGCGTTCATGGCGAAAGAGAAGTTGTCTAAGTACACCATACCTCTTTTTTTGGGTTTTTTTTTTTTGCAGTGTATTATAAAACTGGCTGTCGAAGACTCGCGCATTTGAAGGCATCTCGCAATTTTCATGGAAAACTCAGGAAAATCCATTCTGTTTGAAAACTTTTTTTCTTTTGGTCCGTTTGATTTACCTATCCACTTTAAGAACCTTCTCTAGTTCCCGAAAGCAAAGAAAAGTAGGATCTTAACAGCTTCCTGTGGTCGCAATTTAGTATTTTATGATGGAGTTTAGTTCCATCGTAAGAAGTGTTGAAGGCCAATGGTGATCAGATTTCCATTATGTTTACTGAATTTGAGTGCTCAGTCAGATGTAACTTATGTTTTTGTTGTCGTTTCTCACCCCTCTGACTTCAGCTTTCAGTTGTAAATATTTTGGGACGTTTGGGGTTTAGTATTTGCACAGAATGTTGTGATTGTGTCTCTTGGATCAGTCCCGAGTATGAACTTCGTCCCATAACAGGCAGGCTCTTGGATATGTATCTTTTACATGGATGCAAATGTAATTTTTCTCCAATCACATGTAAATGTAATTCAAGAGAGTCACTGCAGCAGGAATGTCTTGAATAACTCAAGTATCTGCTTTGCAAGTTCAATCTGCTGTCTTGTTTCAGAGATGTGCTTGGTCTTGGGTTTTCATTGAAGAGATTTGAAAAAGCAGACCTCTGAATGGTGTTCCTTTAGAGGGTTATTCATCTCCGAAATACATCTGAGTTCTCTCAGAGTTCTTGGCCTGGGCTTGTCTGCATTGACCAAGGTTTCTGTAACTGATGAGTCTTTCTTCAGTTTCCTTGTCCGAACAGTAATGACTTTTTTGTTTTTTCACAACGAACGTGAACCTCACAGTAACCAATAACAGAACTCGTCTCTGGTGCCATCTCATGGAATGGTTCTTGAAGCTCACACTGTTGGCATGCTTTGTTTTTTTTTATTTTTTTTTAGGTTTTTCCATTACAAGAGAATTTTGACCATGTACAGTATATTTGTAAACTTGCATCAAGTTTATGAATAAAGAATTTTACGAGGAGCCTTGTTGGGGTATCTGTGAGTGATCTGATTGATGCATTTACTCAAATTTTTTTCTCTTTTGTGTCAGTCTTCACGAGAGTACACAATGCAAGCATGTGGTTCTGCTGACGCAGGAGGTGTTCTGACGTAGAACCCGGATGTGCTACACCTTGTTTGCAAGCAGAGGAATGCACACGCATGGGTCGTGGTACTGTCGTGAATGCACATCGAAGACTGACACGGAGAATAAATTGTTGAATAAAGTTATTTTGGGAGGTGGTTTTGCGCACAAAAAGTATTTTCGAAGCTTCATAAAATTACGGTTGAACCACTGATGTCACATGGACTATTTTATCGATGTCCTTACTACCTTTCTGGGCCTTGAACGTGGTAGTTACATTGCTGTCTATGCAGGGTCAGAAAACTCTTGATTTAATAAAAAATATCTTTGTGTTCTGAAGATGAATGAAGGTCTTACGGGTTTGGAACGACATAAGGGTGAGTAATTAATGACAATTTTCATTTTTGGGTGAACTATCCCTTTAAAAACATTATCCCTGGCAGCTACAAGATTTGGTACTGTTGGTAAGAATTAAGTTATACTAAAAGTTATACAGCTGTGATATTTGATCTGTGCACATATTTGAGATTATAAGAATTACAATTGCCTGGAGCTAGTAACTGATCATTTTAACACTCTTGATATCTTTAAATATCATCCAGCCTTTGACAGTGTAAATCTATTTATGGCACTATTGCTGTTGGCACGTTTTTTAGATCATAGGATGCCAGGTATATTTGTAGTATTTTGAGCTATAAATGAAAATGTAAGAAGTTAAAATTGCAATTGCAGGTTGCAACTTCCTTAGTTTTAATCGTAGTTAAGGTGTCAAACTGGAAGATTATATTAATTGAATTATAATTCTTCCTTACCACATGGGGTAGCTGTTTGCCTTTTTTTGTGTGTGCTTGCAGTTCCTTCTCTCTAATTAACAATGAGACCGAAAGTTTGCGTGCTCTAGGCCTATTATAAGTTGCAGTACAATACAAACTTTATTTCATTTTGTTTTGTATTGCAATTAATAATTTGTTTGCTTATGGTCAATGGAATGCTTAAGCTAAAGTCATTGGCGATGGACCATTGACACTGGTACTCAAATCCACGACTAGAAAATGAATACATCCATTTACTGTATAACTGAGCATTAAGGTAAATAAAAGTTGCATGAGATGATAATGATAAATAAAAGATAAATGAGAATGGGTAGTTGTCCAAAAATTAATTTAGTAATGCACCTGCGTTGTTGTCATGCTGTCAACTTTCAAATGCTGTTTAATTTTCTCTGATTCACAATATAAAGAATGCATTAAAATTATTCATTGTTATTTTTATTTATTTGTTTGTGCAAAAACTGGGTTGACAAAATGTCATGGAAACCTTCAAGTTAAATTCCTTGTGCGTAGGTCTTGTTTTAACTCGAGTAAGACAATGCACATTTAAAGCACATGACACTAATGTTATGCAATAGCCTTTTACAAGCAGAACAGAACATGCACTGCTATTTGTCTTGTGAAATTTAGTGTTTTATTGAGTTTTATAGGCACTAATTAACTTTTTGGCCACATTTAGACAGGCATTAAGTGACTTTAGTATAGTGTCAGTTTTTTCCACCTGGTGATCTAACACTTCATAAAAATCTTCATAAACAGTTAATTACTTATACATTGTGTTAAACAAGAAGAATCAATCTTCGCTCAGATTTCCTTTCGTTCTTTCTGCCTGTTACATAACTGACTCGAACAATAACCCGTTTAGTTCACTTCTCCCCTGGAATGCTCTTAATGGTGGGAGTGTAGCATGATCTTCAGTCTTTACAAATCCAGACATTTAATCTTGGATATCATGTTGACATCTAGCGTGTGTAGCGCAAAATCAAAGAATCTCCCTTTTTAAAATGCCATTAAAAGTCAAATATAATAAATTCCTGTAATTCCCTCATGATGTTTGGCTGGTTATAGAAAAATCATAGTTTCAAAACGGGGTCCAAAGATCTTTGACTGCTATTATCGTGGCATTATCTAACTAGCCTGCCTAAAGGAACCTGATAGGCTTTTGCTGTGCTCACTCATTCAAAGGAACCTTTCACCTAAATGCATTTGAAAAGCTTGTAAACGTTGCACGATAAATCTGTTGAAGGTTTTGGATGCTACACTGTGCTGAGGTAAATTTTGAGGAGTAGTTGCAGGTTGTCAGGTGAGGTTTGAAATATTATCAAAATATAATTCTATGAAAATAGGATTTGATCTGGCAAAGAAGCTCTTTCGTCATCGGTCTATAGATCAGATTTCAGATTTAAATTCTGCTTCGTTCATTATGTAATATTTATTGCTTCTATATTATTTATTTTTTACTTTGTTAAACTAAATTCAACTTTACAGAACTTTTTCCATTATAAGTGAAAATTGTATACACGAGCTGTAAAAGCAGCCAGCAATTAGGTCTTCATTTTTGGTCATTTTCATTTTTGCTCGTGAAAACGGTGTTCAAAACCAAATTACACATTGTTGATTTCAGAAAATGTCAAAAGAATGTGATGTTTTTACTAAGAGGTGAATGTACACTTTGCAAGGTATTGTTTTAGCATGTACTGTGAGCTTTTTTACAGATGTTGCAGCATGTGTAGTGAGGTATTGCTTAACGTTGACATATTTAGGAAGCTCTCAGCACGTAACACTACTAAACAAATAGAAAGCCGATTCAGATACTACTCATGTGCAAGGTGAGAACCTTTTACTTTTTTCCTGAAAATGTGGCCTATGCCACACACATGTACATTAGACTGCTTTGTATTTAAGTGTCGTTATAAATTAAATGGTTTTTACAAGGTACAGGGTTGATGCTATGAGTCAATGCAGTTTCTGCAAAATGTTAATTATTTTACCAAAATAAGAGGGATCATACAAAATGCATGTTATGGTATGTCACACAAATTCTTTGGTTTTCAAGCATCTTTTGCATATTTGAACCCTTTCCAACAATGATTGTATGGTTTTGAGATCCATCTTTTCACACTGAGGACAACTGAGAGACTTACTTGCAACTATTAGAAAAAGTTCAAACGCTCACTGATGCTCCACAAGGAAACATTAAAAGCCAGAGTCACGGCCACACCAGGCTCATCCACCACTCAGCGCACATAATGTAAAAAGCAAATAAAAAAAGGCTGCCTTTTGTTTTTCCTTGTCGTTTCTCTTCTGTTTTCCTTGATTCTTCATTATCCATTCACTGATTTCTTCTGTTTTGTTTTTAAAGGTTGTGAACGAAGATGCACCGTCCAGCACCTTTCGGTTTGTTGTTGGTTTTATGTGTATTATCCGGAATAGACGGCGGTAAAGTGTTGGTGTTTCCACTAGATGGAAGTCATTGGGTCAACATGAAGGTCCTGATCGAGGAACTGCATAGCAGAGGTCACAATGTGACAGTGCTTAGAGCCTCCAACAGTTGGTATATCAAGGAGGAGTCTCCCTTCTACAATTCCATCACCATTCCAAATACAGGAGGATTTGACGAGGAGTTTTTTGGTTTATTGATTGGCCGTCTCTTGAAGATTAGAAGAGAAGGGTATTCCATTTGGAGCCGTCTTCAACTGGAGTACGAAATCATCATGATGTTTAAAAGCATGCATGAAGATATGATGCAGATGATGGAGAGAATGTTGGAGGATAAAGAAATTATGAAATCAATCCAAGATGTTCAGTATGATGTGGTGCTAGCAGATCCAGCAGCCGGAGGTGGTGCAATCTTAGCTTACAAGTTGAATATTCCTCTGGTTTTCAACGTTCGATGGACCATTCAGGGAGAGGGACATTTTGCCATTGCTCCTTCCCCTCTGTCTTATGTTCCTGTCCCAGGAGCAGAGTTAACAGACAAGATGTCATTTCTCCAACGTGTCAAAAATGTTATGACTTACTTATTCACCTGGTTCCAGCTTGCAGTCATTGCTGACCCCATCTTTACGTCTTTCTGTCTCAAACATTTCGGCCCCAGTGTTAATTATTTCTCCCTTTTCCAGGATGCAGATATCTGGCTCATGAGAAATGACTTTACCTTTGAGTTTCCACGACCCACAATGCCCAATATCGTATATATGGGCGGCTTTCAGTGTAAACCCGCCAAGCCACTTCCAGCTGACCTTGAGGAGTTCGTACAAAGCTCAGGGAACCATGGAGTCATCGTCATGTCTTTAGGCACCCTTATTGCTCAGCTTCCACAAGATGTCACCGACGACATAGCGGCAGCTTTTGCTCAGCTTCCTCAAAAAGTGATTTGGAGATATACAGGACCTCAACCTGTGACCCTTGGTAACAACACCTTACTTGTAGACTGGCTCCCCCAGAATGACCTGCTTGGACATCCCCAGATTACAGTATTTGTGGCACATGGAGGAACCAATGGAGTTCAGGAAGCCATTTATCATGGGGTGCCCATCTTGGGTGTACCTTTAGTGTTTGATCAGCCTGACAATCTCTTCAGAATGGAAGCGAAGGGAACAGCAAAAATTGTAGATATATTGCTGATTCTAATGTAATATTGATTGGCTTCATCCAACATTAATCATATTACAATTGGCCTGGCTGTTGTGCACATGCTCAAAAAGACAGAGGTAATCCAATTGTACAACTGTCTAAAAGTTGTAATTCCATGATATATTCGGAAATGGGAATTTCTCTTTATCACTATATTTTGTGAAATATAATTTACTTTATAACATATTAATTAAGATTATATTCTTTCTTATTGAAGGTTGTGAATGAAAATGCATTACTCCACCCTTCTCGGTTTGTTCATCCTGTTATCTGCTCTGTCAAGCTCTTATGCTGGTAAAGTTCTGGTTGTACCTGCAGATGGAAGCCACTGGATCAATATGAAGGTCCTTATAGTGGAGTTACATTCAAAAGGTCACAATATCACTGTTATCCGACATTCTAGTAGCTGGTACATTGAGGAACAGTCTCCTCTCTACACTTCTGTTACTATGGACACTAGAAAACATGATGACTTTATAGTAAAGTTTCTCCCCCATTTACTCCAGAGACAAGAAAGATTATTTTGGAATGAAATGGCACTTGCTGATGAGTTTTATAGCAGATTTAGAGAAATTCAACAGCAAATATGCTATATGACAGCTACAGTAATTGAAAATGAGATCTTGATGAATTCACTGCAATATTCTGCTTATGATATTGTACTGACGGATCCTGCTTTTGGAGCTGGAGTGTTACTGGCACACCGTCTTAACCTCCCTCTTGTGTTTAATGTCCGCTGGACTATGTACAGTGAAGGTCACTTTGTTGTAGCTCCATCTCCTCTCTCATATATTCTTGTTACAGTGTTACAGCTAACTGACAAGATGACATTCAGTCAGAGAGTAATGAACGTGTTGACATATATTATGATTCTTTATAAAAGTTCCAAGTACTTTGCTTCTCCTGACCAAGAGTTCTCCCACAGGTATTTTGGGCCTGATGTTGATTTTTTCTCCCTCCTCCGGGATGCAGACATCTGGCTCATGAGAAATTATTTCACTTTTGAGTTTCCACGACCCACAATGCTAAATGTTGTCTACATGGGCGGCTTCCAGTGCAAACCAGCTAAGCCACTTCCAGATGACCTTGAGACGTTTGTGCAGAGCTCTGGAGAGCATGGGATCATCATCATGACATTAGGAAGTGTTTTTGGTCAGCTTCTGAGTGAAATCAATGATGAGATTGCTGCAGCTTTTGCTCATTTGCCTCAAAAGGTTATTTGGAGACACACAGGTCCACGACCTGCCAATCTTGGTAACAATACTCTGATTGTGGACTGGCTCCCCCAGAATGACCTGCTTGGACATCCACAGACTAAACTGTTTGTAGCACATGGAGGCACCAATGGGGTTCAGGAAGCCATCTACCATGAAGTGCCTATTGTGGGCCTTACTTTAGCTTTTGACCAACTTGACAATCTCTCCAGGATGCAAGCAAAAGGAACTGCAGAAAAATTGTAGATATTGCAACTTTGGACTGTGTTTCTTGAGGCATTAAAGGAGGTTTTGCATAACCCATCTTACAAGGAGAACATGCAGAGACTGTCCAAGCTGCACCACGACCAGCCAATGAAACCTCTTGATCACGTGTCTTCTGGATTGAGTTTGTCATGAGGAATAGAGGAGCTCCTCATTTGCGAACACGGTCTTTCAGAATGTTCTGGATTGAGTATTACTCTATAGATGTTGTTTTGACTTTAATGGTGACACTTTTGATATTTGCATTTGTAATTGCTTATATAATTATATATGTTTGTGTGGTTTTATTCAGAAAGAAAGTAAAACACGAGTGATGTACTAGCTGGAAATATCCGTTCATTTGAAATGTTTCCTTTTGTTTGATTATTTCCTGACAGCATGTGCTTTCGTGAATCTTAAAGTATTTTACATTTTTTGCTTTTAGTGTACAACAATCTATAGTATTAGGACTTGCTACAGCCAAGTACAAGGGCTAAAATCCAAGGGCCATCCCCTAAATTATAATTAATTTCATCTTTGTGTTATGATGGAGTCAACCGAATTGTGAATGACCTCTCTCTATTAGCTATTGCTGAACTCTTATCTGACAAAGTTCTATGAAGACAATAAAGAGGCATCCAATCATGTGTACATGATATGTTATCACTCCTTGACTTTTATGCATAGTAAGACTGTCAAATCTATCAGTAATGCAAACTACACAGACTTACAGATGTAACATCTAACCTTATTATTGAAGCTGCATTACTTGATGCCAAGGAATAAGTTAATTTAATTAATATACCTGAATAACTGTCCAACTGTGCAGAGTTTGGCCATAAAGTAGTACAAATCGAGATGAAATATTATATTTAACACTCAATTCCATTATATCTCTGGACAGTAGTGCAGATTCTCTTTATCATTTGTGAAATATCATTTATTATGTAACATTAATATAGCTATTATTCTTTTTCATTTAAGGTAATCAATGAAGATGCATCAATCCACGCTTCTCGGTTTGTTTGTTCTGTTATCTGCTCTATCAGGATCCTATTGTGGTAAAGTTCTGGTCGTCCCTGCGGATGGAAGCCACTGGATCAATATGAAGGTCCTTATTGTGGAGTTACATTCAAAAGGTCACAATATCACTGTGGTCCGAGGCTCAAATAGCTGGTATATTGAAGAGGAGTCTCCTTACTACACTTCCATTACTGTAGACATTGGTGAATTTGACAGTGACTTTTGGATGATGTTGCTTCCCCGGTTACTGCAAATCAAGAGACACGGAAAATCATTTTGGTCTGAAATAGAAATCGCTCAGGAAATTTTTAGCAGGTTTTCAGAAGTTCATCAACAAATGTGCAATATGACAGCCATGATATTCGAAAATGATATCTTGATGAATTCACTGGAGAATGGTAAATATGACCTTGTTCTCACGGATCCTGCTTTTGGAGGTGGAGTGTTACTGGCACACCGTCTTGGCCTCCCTCTTGTGCTAAATGTTCGTTGGACCATGTATGGAGAAGGTCACTTTGTTGTAGCTCCATCTCCTCTCTCATATATACCTATTCCAGCATTACAACTAACCGACAAAATGACATTCAGTCAAAGAGTCATGAATGTGATGGTTTATATGATTTTTATCTATCAAAATCCAAAATTCTTTGGTTATCATTACCAGGAGTTCTCCCAGAAGTATTTTGGGCCTGATGTTGATTTCTTCTCCCTCCTCCGGGATGCAGACATCTGGCTCATGAGAAACGATTTCACTTTTGAGTTTCCACGACCCACAATGCCAAATGTTGTCTACATGGGCGGCTTCCAGTGCAAACCAGCTAAGCCACTTCCAGATGACCTTGAGACGTTTGTGCAGAGCTCTGGAGAGCATGGGATCATCATCATGACATTAGGAAGTGTTTTTGGTCAGCTTCTGAGTGAAATCAATGATGAGATTGCTGCAGCTTTTGCTCATTTGCCTCAAAAGGTTATTTGGAGACACACAGGTCCACGACCTGCCAATCTTGGTAACAATACTCTGATTGTGGACTGGCTCCCCCAGAATGACCTGCTTGGACATCCACAGACTAAACTGTTTGTAGCACATGGAGGCACCAATGGGGTTCAGGAAGCCATCTACCATGGAGTGCCTATTGTGGGCCTTCCTATATCTTTTGATCAACCTGACAATCTCTCCAGGATGCAAGCAAAAGGAACTGCAAAAATTGTAGATATTGCAACTTTGGACAGGACTGTGTTTCTTGAGGCATTAAAGGAGGTTTTGCATAACCCATCTTACAAGGAGAACATGCAGAGACTGTCCAAGCTGCACCACGACCAGCCAATGAAACCTCTTGATCACGTGTCTTCTGGATTGAGTTTGTCATGAGGAATAGAGGAGCTCCTCATTTGCGAACACAGTCTTTCAGAATGTCCTGGATTGAGTACCACTCTATAGATGTTATTTTGTCTCTGCTGATTATAGTTGCTTTGTTTTGTTTCATGATTTACACTATAATAAAATATCTGTGCTTTAAAGTAGCATTTAAGAAGAAAATTAAAGCCGAGTGATTCAATATTTGGCCTAAATCTCAGGAATTAATGACATAGCCTTTGTTTCTATTTTCTTTTCTGAATGAGAAGATAATGTTTCTTGTATATACATATACAAACCTCTTTTTAAAATTAATCTTTTTATTTGTGCTCTTTTCTGTTCTCTTTGAGAATGTAAAATCAAAAAATCTGCCAAACCTCATCACAAATAATATGTTGTATGTTTGTTTAAGAGTGAAATAAACTGTACTTTGAGGTTTACATTTTTTTTTTTTTTTTGTTTTTGGTCTTGTGCTAAATGTTCGTTGGACCATGTATGGAGAAGGTCACTTTGTTGTAGCTCCATCTCCTCTCTCATATATACCTATTCCAGCATTACAACTAACCGACAAAATGACATTCAGTCAAAGAGTCATGAATGTGATGGTTTATATGATTTTTATCTATCAAAATCCAAAATTCTTTGGTTATCATTACCAGGAGTTCTCCCAGAAGTATTTTGGGCCTGATGTTGATTTCTTCTCCCTCCTCCGGGATGCAGACATCTGGCTCATGAGAAACGATTTCACTTTTGAGTTTCCACGACCCACAATGCCAAATGTTGTCTACATGGGCGGCTTCCAGTGCAAACCAGCTAAGCCACTTCCAGATGACCTTGAGACGTTTGTGCAGAGCTCTGGAGAGCATGGGATCATCATCATGACATTAGGAAGTGTTTTTGGTCAGCTTCTGAGTGAAATCAATGATGAGATTGCTGCAGCTTTTGCTCATTTGCCTCAAAAGGTTATTTGGAGACACACAGGTCCACGACCTGCCAATCTTGGTAACAATACTCTGATTGTGGACTGGCTCCCCCAGAATGACCTGCTTGGACATCCACAGACTAAACTGTTTGTAGCACATGGAGGCACCAATGGGGTTCAGGAAGCCATCTACCATGGAGTGCCTATTGTGGGCCTTCCTATATCTTTTGATCAACCTGACAATCTCTCCAGGATGCAAGCAAAAGGAACTGCAAAAATTGTAGATATTGCAACTTTGGACAGGACTGTGTTTCTTGAGGCATTAAAGGAGGTTTTGCATAACCCATCTTACAAGGAGAACATGCAGAGACTGTCCAAGCTGCACCACGACCAGCCAATGAAACCTCTTGATCGCGCTGTCTTCTGGATTGAGTTTGTCATGAGGAATAGAGGAGCTCCTCATTTGCAAACACAGGCATACAGAATGTCCTGGATTGAGTACCACTCTATAGATGTTATTTTGTCCCTGTTAGCAATTGTGTTGTTAGTGCCAGTTAGCATTACCTTTATCATTAAGCTGGTTTGGTACAAGGGATTTTATAAAAACAAAGCTAAAAATTAGTTATCAAATCTATATTTTTTCATGACATTGTTGATTTTTGTTTTATAAACAGCATTTCCTTGAATGTATAATATATTATAAAGCATAAATATATAAATATAATTATATGTTATGTTGATTTTTTGTTTTTCTTTTGCAATTATGTTATTGTTTTATGAAAATGGACTACATATAGCTAAATATGCATTAATTTTTGTTTATAGTGTTTAATTTGTAAAGTGTTCCAATATGTGTGTGGTGGAGAAAAACAAGGAAACAAATAATTGTCTGTTGGATAGTAATGTTGACTTGATGCACTAAGAAATGTAATAAACTGAAAATACAAAAAGTTTTAAAGTTTTAAAAAATGCCCATTTAAAAAAACATCAAATAGGGTGGATTAGACTATAGAGATTACTGTGTGTGTGTGTGTGTGTGTGTGTGTGTTAGGGCTGGACAATAATTCAATATCAATATGTATCGCGATATAATTTTTTTCAATAACGGTGATATGTTAAGAAATATATCGTGATATAAATTTTGGCCATATCGTCCAGCCCTAGTGTGTGTGTGTGAGAAGTGTTGTCTTTCTATTAGTTTTATTGTATTCTTTAATCCATATTTGCATTTAGACAGGAATGAAAAAAGTCTGTGAGGGATAGAAGTACAGTGTGTTCCATGTACTGTTGTTTAACAACATAGGGCCTACCAACTGTTCAGCTGATGAAACATATTTCTGAAGAAGAAAAAAATCAGTTGACAAAAACTCCATAAACAGGTTTTAAAGTTGTGAAAATTATATGATCTAGCACTTTTATACAGTGGGTGTCATTGTAAAGACTGTAAATCTGTCCCTCAGAGACTCATTTTCAATAGGCCTATGTTATATTCAATATGGCGTCCAATCTGACTAAGGTTAGTAGGCTAACTGGCTATTTTATGTCCAAAATGTCACTTAAGTAATTCTTCTAAAGAACTAGAAACGTTACAAGCTGTAGTCGTCACCTCCCTCAATATTTGTTATTACTCTTAATGTTATTCACAACTTGATAACTTTAAAAACTAATTTTGTCGTGCAATAAAAGTACCTCAGTACACTCTTCCAGTCAGCCTCGCGCCGCAGTGAAGCACGTAATCATGGCAAATTTGCTATTTGCATTGAATAGCCCTAAATTTAATTAAGTGAAAAATAAATTAAGTGTCTTTTTTTTAAATAATGAATTTACAAAGCTTAAATTAATAAATGAGGAACAGTTCTGAAGAACAGCCTGTCATAAGACTGGACTCAAATTAGAAAGTATGCCAAATTGCCAATGCTACTCCTAATCGCCATCTAGCGTTGGAAAAAAATACACAACGTAAATTCAATTTCATTGAGTAGGCTACAAGTCAGTTTTAAGTCGCATTTTGTGATTTGTGACGGAATCAGACTAAATATATGAATGTCTCTACAACTATGGGCACATTAGTCCCATGTGGATGTTTAAATCACATTTTATACTTACTTGTTAATTTGTGTACTAATAATGTCCAACAGTGTGTGCTTTACAGTAAATTGTCTCAGGTTACGTGTGTAACCATGGTTCCCTGAGTAGGGAACGAGACACTGCGTCCTCTAGGGGTCGCTATGGGGAACGCCTCATCGTGACCCATGTCTGAAGCATACATTGAAAAAACACCAACAACACGTTGGCCGGCGACAGCCATGACGTCACTACCGGTGCGACTATAGTATAAATAGGCGCCGGGAGAACACATCATCCACTTCTTCATCTGAAGCTTGCGTCCGCAGCATGGCAAGAAACCTAGAGGACGCAGTGTCTCGTTCCCTACTGTGGTTACATACATAACCTGAGACGTTCCCTTTCATGCGAACTTCGAACTGCGTCCTCTAGGGATCGCTATGGGGAACGGTATATCCACGCCACCATGCTGAAGGGAGTGCATGCCAGAAACCATGGTGAGCACTAAGTACCAACTCTACCATATTGCCATGGGAGTTGCCCCTGGGACGTTAGACGGCTGTCAGTGACATTATTCCCTACGGCCAAAGGCCTAGGCTACATACCCAAAAAAACATACCTGTTAGGGCTAAAACTCCTGGGCCCGGGGTAGAGCTAAAGGCTTGGAATCAGGAATAGATTCCTTTATGGGAATATGACCAAGAGCCTAGAATCATACTAGTCTTGGCCTGTCACACAGGGGCTACCGCACGTTCCTAAAAAGTTCAGAGGGGCGAAACCGGGGCATCAAGAAGAAAGCCCCTTTCATTTCCTCCCGGTGTCTGCCAGGTTCACCCACAGATGCCTCTCCGTCACTACCATGGCCGCCATGGATCTGCCCATAGCAGAGGCGGCCTGCTTAGTAGCACGGAGAGCGAGATCCGTGGTGCGGCGCTCCATAACTTCCAAGAGCTCATCATATGCATGGCAGGAGGATTGGGAAGGCTCAGCTTCTTCGCCCTCCTCAGACATTTCCTGCTCTTCCTGGGCTGAACCCAGCAGAGCACTGGCCACTGGATCAGAAGATGTTAAAGAGATAACATCATCCTCCAGCGGTTCATTCTCGTTCACAGCCGACGAGCGCGAGAGGGAAAGCCCTTCTTTAAACTCATCGGCCAGGTCCACCTGCGATCCCTACGAGCTCATTCTCCTCCGTGCCTCAGCAGCGGCGGGTCCTGAACCCCGGGGACTCATCGGCCAGATCCACCTGCGATCCCCACGAGCTCATTCTCCTCCGTGCCTCAGCAGCGGCGGGTTCTGAACCGCGGGAAGCAGATGGCTGCCCCTCTTTACTCGAAAAGAGAGACAAACGAGAACGGAGCTTTTTCATTGGAAAACGGATTGCCCCCTCGTGGACATCGCGTGCGTGCTCTTCGCCCAAACAAACAACGCATAGATCGTGTGTGTCATCGGGTGTCAAATAGTGATGACACGGATGTACACATCTTCTAAACGCTTTGCTAGTGCTCGCCATAAT
>NW_015544177.1:746921-755487 GCF_001515605.1 Sinocyclocheilus anshuiensis
GGTTATGGCCAGAATGATAACGTTCCTCGAGACGGCCTCGCGACGTCACTTCCTTAGTCTGCTTCCACGGCAAGTCAAGCCTCGCCGTGGCGCGATCCATAACTTCCAAGAGCTCATCATATGCATGGCAGGAGGATTGGGAAGGCTCAGCTTCTTCGCCCTCCTCAGACATTTCCTGCTCTTCCTGGGCTGAACCCAGCAGAGCACTGGCCACTGGATCAGAAGATGTTAAAGAGATAACATCATCCTCCAGCGGTTCATTCTCGTTCACAGCCGACGAGCGCGAGAGGGAAAGCCCTTCTTTAAACTCATCGGCCAGGTCCACCTGCGATCCCTACGAGCTCATTCTCCTCCGTGCCTCAGCAGCGGCGGGTCCTGAACCGCGGGAAGCAGATGGCTGCCCCTCTTTACTCTAAAAAAAGAGACAAACGAGAACGGAGCTTTTTCATTGGAAAACGGATTGCCCCCTCGTGGACATCGCGTGCGTGCTCTTCGCCCAAACAAACAACGCATAGATCGTGTGTGTCATCGGGTGTCAAATAGTGATGACACGGATGTACACATCTTCTAAACGCTTTGCTAGTGCTCGCCATAATGAATGAATAGAGATCGCTCTGCACGGAAATGCACGCTTCAAACAAAACAGTCAGTGAAGACGAAGAAGTGGATGATGTGTTCTCCCGGCGCCTATTTATACTATAGTCGCACCGGT
This sequence comes from Sinocyclocheilus anshuiensis, assembly GCF_001515605.1. Lineage (NCBI taxonomy): Eukaryota > Metazoa > Chordata > Actinopteri > Cypriniformes > Cyprinidae > Sinocyclocheilus > Sinocyclocheilus anshuiensis. The sequence continues at coordinate 747,634 of NW_015544177.1, forward strand.
AGTGACGTCATGGCCGTCGCCGGCCAACGTGTTGTTGGTGTTTTTTCAATGTATGCTTCAGACACGGGTCACGACGAGGCGTTCCCCATAGTGACCCCTAGAGGACGCAGTTCGAAGTTCCCATGAAAGGGAACATCCTATTTCTCCTGAAAGTTCACAATGTCGTGTCCATCACACCTCAAAGAAGAAATGACAGTCATGTTACAGACACAATAAAAATACTGTTCACAAGTGATACTTTGGATTTTTTTATGTCATTCTTGACATATTACATGACTCTTAATTCATCTAAAGTTTTTCAATGACACTGTTGTCTTCTTGGTAAACAAGTACACTAACATTTGAAAAAAATGTAGCTTTACTTATTCTATGCACTTCTCAGAACAATAGCATGTACAAGCTTAGACAAGTTTTGTGCGCACAGAGGAATCATTGGTATCAACTTTCCCACGCTCCCAGTGTGTTGCACATATTGGCAGGGCTGGGCTTGTTTCACTCCATTTTAGTAGGAATACAGTCAGTATTTTACCTGGTCGGTCGCATACTTGCGTTTTCATCGCCAGCTAATACACTTCGTGTGGTGAGTAAAGCAGACTACCTTAATTTTATGTAAACAGTTATTAAGTGTTGGCGTGTTTTGTGAAACTGAATTATAATGTATTGTAATCAACTTTCTTTCATCAAAGGTAAAAAAAAGAAAAAAGAAGATGCATTACCTTCCTGCCACTTTGTTAGCATTCTTGAGCATATTATCTCAAGTGTTTGGAGGTAAAGTGTTGGTGTTTCCATTGGATGGAAGTCACTGGGTGAACATGAAGGTCCTGATTGAAGAATTACATACAGTAGGTCACAACGTGACCGTGCTAAGAGCCTCTAATAGCTGGTATATCAAGGAGGAGTCTCCTTTCTACACCGCCATCACGGTTTATAATAGTGGTGGTATTGAAAAGGAACTGTTTGATGCATTTACAAAACATATCCTGGTCATTAGAAGAGAGAAACTGTCCTTCTGGACCCACCTCTCTCTGGCCTCAGAGGTTGGAACAATATTTGAAGAGATGCATCGCAATCAACTTGTCTTAATGGGGAAAATCTTTGAAAATAAAGACTTAATGGCTTCACTACAGACCGCAAAATATGACCTGGTTCTGACAGATCCGGCTTTTGGAGGTGGAGTTTTCCTGGCACGCCGTCTTGGTCTCCCTCTTGTGCTAAACGTCCGTTGGACGATGCATGGAGAGGCACATTACGAAATAGCTCCTTCACCACTATCGTATGTTCCTGTACCAGGAGTAGAGCTGACAGATAAGATGACGTTTGCTCAACGTGTACAGAACATAATGGCATACATGTTTTCCGTTTATCACAAAACCAGATTTATCTCCTCACACTACCAGTCCTTCTGCAATAAATACTTTGGATCAGAAATTAATTACAAATCCTTCCTCTGGGATGCAGACATCTGGCTCATGAGAAATGACTTTACATTTGAGTTTCCACGACCCACAATGCCCAATATTGTCTATATGGGCGGCTTCCAGTGTAAACCTGCCAAGCCGCTTCCAGCTGATCTTGATGAGTTTGTGCAGAGCTCAAGAGATCATGGACTCATCGTCATGTCTCTAGGGACTCTTTTTAGCCAACTCCCACAAGACATCACAGAGGAAATTGCTGCCGCTTTTGCCAGATTGCCCCAAAAAATAATTTGGAGACACACCGGACCTCGACCTGTCAATATTGGTGATAATACATTACTTGCTGACTGGTTACCTCAGAATGACCTGCTTGGACATCCTCAGACTAAAATGTTTATAACACACGGAGGCACTAATGGCATCCAAGAGGCCATCTATCATGGGGTGCCCATTTTGGGTCTACCTATAATATTTGATCAACCTGACAATCTTTCTAGAATGAAAGTTAGAGGCACAGCTAAACTTGTGGATATTGCAGAGTTGAACAGGACAATGTTTCTACAGGCACTGGAGGAAGTGCTGTATAACCCATCTTACAAGGAGAACATGCAGAGACTGTCCAAGCTGCACCACGACCAGCCAATGAAACCTCTTGATCGCGCTGTCTTCTGGATTGAGTTTGTCATGAGGAATAGAGGAGCTCCTCATTTACGAACACAGTCTTTCAGAATGTCCTGGATTGAGTACCACTCTATAGATGTTATTTTGTCTCTGCTGATTATAGTTGCTTTGTTTTGTTTCATGATTTACACTATAATAAAATATCTGTGCTTTAAAGTAGCATTTAAGAAGAAAATTAAAGCCGAGTGATTCAATATTTGGCCTAAATCTCAGGAATTAATGACATAGCCTTTGTTTCTATTTTCTTTTCTGAATGAGAAGATAATGTTTCTTGTATATACATATACAAACCTCTTTTTAAAATTAATCTTTTTATTTGTGCTCTTTTCTGTTCTCTTTGAGAATGTAAAATCAAAAAATCTGCCAAACCTCATCACAAATAATATGTTGTATGTTTGTTTAAGAGTGAAATAAACTGTACTTTGAGGTTTACATTTTTTTTTTTTTTTTGTTATTGGTGCACTTGATTTACATTTCCTGGTGTAAAGTACACTGTTTGTAGCACAGCGAATTCTCAAACTTAAATCTAAAACATCTAAGCATAATTTTTATAAACATAAAAATATATATTAAAGGCTTTTTAATTAAAGGCTTCGTGCCTAAGGCAGGAATTATCTAAAAAAACAGTTTTCATCTTTATGTCTGTACAGCCTTTACATTTATTAAAGGCTTTTATTAAGCATATAGAAAAGAAGAATGCTTGAGGAAAATACACTGCTACCTTGTAAGCACTGTATTTAAATAAATAAATAAATATATTATTTAACTATTACTATTATTTTGTCAGACTATGTTTTGGGTGGTTGCGAGTTAATGTTAAATTAGTTAAATGAAGCGATCATGATCCCTGTTGCTCAACCTTGAAGCTCATATTTTGAGAGGGCAAATAATATGCAAATAACACACTGCTGTTTTAATTAGCAACGGGAATAATATGCTGGAAGAACACCAGAGCATAATCAGACATCACAGGCTCCATCAGCATCAATAAACTTCTATTTTGTTCTTTTTGTTGTTCATTGACCAGTATCTTCTAGATATTATATTATTATCAAATACAGTACAATAAGTACTACAGCAGTTAAACAGTTTAAATAAATTCATTTTGACAATCCCTAAAATACCCAAAACATTATTTGCAACACTGCCGTTAAGTGTGCATTTCTCTGGAACACAACTTGCCTTTCTACTTGCATGCAAATTTCATCTGGTGTGGGACAGATGAGAAATGAAAAAGAGAAGAATATACCAGACAGATGCAGCCCTAGGCTACAGAATGCGGAACTCGGAACTTCCTTGGTATGTATTAGCATTTCTAACAGAAGATGTTTCCAACACTTGTTTACCATTGCCTGAATGGACTATGTCCGTTTTAGGAAACAGTTTTCATGCATCCATAAAATAAACTGGTAAAAACGACAGAGATATCACAGTTAGCGTCTATTCTGGTCAGAGCCAGTGTGAACAGCTTGCGCATGACATGAAGTGCCGTGTTTGCCCGCTCGGTAGGGTACAAGTGCAAACAATCACAAACTAGAGCGCAATGAGAGAGACACAACTGAATTTCTGTACAGTTGTCAAAATGATAGAATCGCGTTGTTTATTTATAATATTAATATTAAATATTAATAGTATTAAATCTTGAGTAATAGTTGTTTCTTTATGCATTTGTAATGAAGCTGGATTTGTTCAAAGAACGCAACATTTTTTTTTTTTTTTTTTTATTTTTTTTTTTAAGTATTGTACTTATATTTTTATGCCATGGTTTAGACCAAGTTTTGTTAACAAGATACTTTCTGCCAAATTCTGATTGGTTAATATAAATTGCAAGTAATAATTGCTCCAAAAACACATTATTAATATTAAAATGGTTTAATTAAATATACTTTTTCACCTTTACAAGGAAGCTTGTATTTACCCAAAACCTTTTTTTTTTCCCCCTTTCTTTTTTTACATTTTTTCATTCTTATTCTGTTAACATTACTGTCCAGTAGATGGCAGTAGACTGTCATACTGAGAGCTATACAGTATATTAAATTGTTTGTTTTGGCAGGGAATGGCAATGTTGGCACATAATAGCAGTGATAGATTTAGGTTTAATGTGTTGGTAAATATAAAAAGAGCAAAAAACTATTACTGTTATAAGATTTTTTTTGTGTCGGGTTCCCTACAGAGCAAGTAGCAATAATTACCCCCCCAAAATATGGTTTGTTGCAGCAAGACTGTTGTAAAACTCAGTTTAAAACAATGTCCCCCGTTTTTTTAAACATTTGAGAACTTCAAGCTCATCTCACACTTTAGATGTACCACCCTATTTTTATGGTGTCAGCAAAGTTGTCTTTTCAATGCATTTAGTTCATGTCAATCCATCTCATTATAACATTCATCTCACATAAACTATTCAATATTGTATAGTTAATTTTACTGAATTCAAACGTAAAATAAAAATACATGTAAATTACCTGTAAAATAATGTTTTACAATATTAAATTGTAAAAAAAAATATTATACAATTTAATTTATTAACATAGGCCTAATGTTAGAAACTAATATATGCAGTCACACTGTATTTTTACGATAAAGATCAGCTGGTAGCATAAATTCAACAAATTTCTTACTAAATAAACGAATTCAGCTTTAAGATTACAACAATGAACAATAAAAAAAAGTAAATTTTCTCCACGAAGCCCCATATAAAAGAATATGATATGATCAAGATCAAGAAGAATATGATCACCTGAGGATTGCGTCCATCTTTCTGGGATGCAGGCAGGACAGGGGTAAGTTCAAGCTCAAACCGTGCGCAACGTTTTGCTACGGTTTCTGGTTTGAACGACATGTTTCCTGGAAACGGTGTGCAAGGGGGGTTGAGATACGTTTTTTCTTTTTTGTGTGTCAAAAATGTCAGCCCAATCAGCAGCAACATGTCTATAAACCACGCGGTATTAAAGAGACAACTCGCAATGTAATTAACATCAAAATAAATTCACAAGAGCAAGTATATTGTTTGCACATATTTATTTACATTAAAGGCAAAATAACTGAAATAATAAGGGCACAAGTATAGATCTGGAACTTCTTTAAGTCTGTCTAAATATCATTTAGTTATTGTAATGTCTTCTGGTCCATATCCTTTCCTTAGGAAGGTGCGCTAGACACTGATTAATGTAACATAAAAATACTATACTTCTCTTTCCAAGGGTAGTGAATGTAACATCGAGCGTATTTTGCAGTATTAGGGTCGTTCACATGTCGCGCCTAAAAACGCTTTCTGCTTTTTTCCAAAGCGTTCGGAATGTGAGGCCACAAGAGGGCGCATCGAGCAAAATATTATGTATGTTTCTTCAAAGCCTAATAAAATAACACGACTATCTTTGAAAAAAAAGTGCATAATGTTTCAAATAATGTTTATAAACCAATTAATTAAACACCATGCATGTAAGTATAGTTTAATACAAAGGACCGAAAAACAACCACAAAAAGTAGGCTACTTTCTTCATTTAAAAACATGAGATACAGTGGGATGGGGGAAAACCGCCATTTCGTCTTTAGACATGTTTTTTAAAAGTTGAACTTGCATCAATTTTACATGGCTTTCTAAACATGCCGCTCTCTGCGAGACACGAGTGCAACGCTGATAGATGTCCCTCTAGAAAATGTGATAAATATGCGTTCTGTGTGAACCGCTTGGTTTCAGTTTTGACATAAACAACATCTTCTCCACATGTTCTCGTTTCCCGCAATATATGAATGAACAACGTAGCAGCGCCGCATCTAGTGGGTTCAACTGGATAGGCTAACAAAATCATTCAAATGCAATCAATGACACATACAATCGGCAGACCTTGCATTCGAATGCAACGTTTTTGCATTTGAATGTGGATTTTTTTTTTTTTATTCAAAATTCTATTTTTTTTTTTGACAGCCCTAGTTGCAACTCTTGCGTCATCGGAACAGGGTGTTCAACGCGCCACCGTTTCCGTTTAAAAAACGTTTTGCACCGTTTTGTCGGGGCTGAACGCACCCCTGGTCTGCTATCGCGGGAATTTAAGAGAACAGCGCCACCGTCTTCACGAGCCTCGTTTTAAACCGGATGTAAGTGTAGCGGCGGCATCTACTTACAGCGCTCGCTATTGCTAGGCGACGGGCTTTTTGCGTGACCCGATTCGAGCTCCATCCAGGGTCGCCTCGTCATTGTAGCGGCTCCCTCTCCACTCACATCCTCCTCGACAGCCCTCTTCTCTGCATCCCTCCACACACATTCCAGGTAGCCAGACGACCTAGAAAATGTCTTACGCGGGGAATCCGTTGGTGATCATATTCGGAGTCTTGATGCTGCATTCGGGCTCCGCTCAGAACGGTAAGGACTTTTAAAATGTGTTGCGTTTAAAGAACCGTTTCATCACATATTATAAAGGCTTTCCTGATGAGGGAACGGTTGGGGCACGTGCAGGTAATTTGCCTCGACCGCACCGGATAAACTCTCACCAATCCTCAGCATTGCTTTCGGAAATGCTCAGAACTAAACGGGCGCCCAGGGTGTGAAGGGTGACATTTATGTGTAACCTATTAAATATTTAGGTAAATGTGTCCTTGTAGGTTTAAATGTCAAAACGCATTGCAATTCCGCCTTAAAAGGCAGTTTATGTCTTAATAGCGGCTCGCCGTTCTACTTCAATACGCTCACAAATAGGTTACATTTGTAATATTTGGTGACTTGTCCCACAGGCCGCGTCTATTTGTGGCTCTTTTACAGAATCATTTGGATGTGTTTAGTTGGGTCATCGGCTGCTTGTCACAAACCCAAACCTGATTGATCCAACGCGGACCGATCAGAATGCAGAATTGTGTTTTCGCACTTGTGCTTGATTTGCATGCGGCAGGTGACTCAGGAATTCTCCCGTTTGTTCCTCCGACACAAAATGATCTGTTTGCGTAATATTCGCCCGAACTCGCTCGTCAAATAGAGGCCGGTACCCGCTTTGAGCACCGGTCCTCTGCAGCGCCGTAAATAGCAGCAGTCCATTCTGCTGCATGTTTCTATTTATAGAGCCGATGCAGCAGCGGTATGTATTAATGTCCTCCCCGTGCGCGCGGACCCATTACGCCCCATTCACACGGGGCGTCAGCGTTAACGCTTGACGGAGGGCGTTTCTGAAGCTTGGTGCTGACGACCGTCATAGTGACAATAGCCAATCACATTAGTCTTCTGGTGTTGCATGAACGCGATTGGCTAGCGTCTGAGCTAGGGTATTTGCATAAGGCGATCTGATTGGCTGACGCCTGCGTTGGCGCTTGAAAACTTTTCAACTTCTGCCGCGAGCAACGGACCCAACGCGACGCGACGGACCCACAATTCATTTCGCCAACGCTTGACGCCACTCCATTCAAAGTAAACGAGAGGCGTTGACGCTGACGCCCTGTGTGAATGGGGCGTTAAAGTCTTAAAGGGGTCATATGATGCGATTTCAAGTTTCCTTTCTCTTTGGAGTGCTACAAGCTGATTGTGCATAGATAAGATCCCTGAAGTTGCAAAGATGATTGTGCATAGATAAGATCCCTGAAGTTGCAAAGATGATTGTGCATAGATAAGATCCCTGAAGTTGCAAAGATGATTGTGCATAGATAAGATCCCTGAAGTTGCAAAGACTAAAGTCTCAAATCCAAAGAGATATTCTTTATCAAAGTTAAGACTCTGCCACACCCCCCTAAAACGGCTCGTTCTAACACGCCCCCACATATCTACCTCACTATGTGG
>NW_015544177.1:756197-765489 GCF_001515605.1 Sinocyclocheilus anshuiensis
GTGAGAGAGAGAGAGAGGGGGTCACATCACAGTGGAGTCAGCTGTCTTAACCGTGGCTTGTGTACTGCAAACACATACCAGCTTCATCACTGTGTCTGTCACGCGACTCTGTTCCCCTTTCGGGCTGTCTTTACATTTATTTTGAAAGATGAAGCTCGCGATTATGGTGAGGGGCGTTACATTTCCGACGAGTGCTTGCGGTGTTCGGCCAATCACAATGCACTGGGTCAGCTGGCCAATCAGAGCAGACTGCGCTTGTCGGAAGGAGGGACTTTGTAGAAAACGATGCGTTTGAGAGAGGCGGGGCATAGAGGACCTACAATAATGTACAGTATTTGAAAAATAATGTGTTTTTTGAACATTAAAGCATGTCAACATATTCTGTTACACCAAATACACAAAATAATGATCTTTAAAAAAGCATTATATGACCCCTTTAACGGAGGAGCACCGCGGTGCATTATGATGTCATGAACGCGCTCAGTTAATGAGCAGTAACAAATGACTTCATCTCCTGGCCATAACCTGTTATGAATGACTTCCGTTTGACTAATGAGTTCATTTTAGCAGCGTAAATCTGATAGATTATTACAGGACCTGTAGGAAAAATGAGTTAATTAAGCTTTAGATTGTAGTTCGTGTTGAATACCTAATTCAAGGTGACCCGCTGATTGGATTTGGTGGTTCTCAACCGGTTTTGCTCCAGGAGGACTCTGTTTTTACGATCCATCATATTATATAAAAAAGTATTTCTGTAATGAAAAAAAAAAATCAAACATAGGCCCAACCATATGCAAGTGCATCTGTAAAGTCTGTGTAAAGGAATAGTTAACCAAAAAATGAAAATTTGCTGAAAATGTACTCGCCCTCAGGCCATTCAAGGTCTAGATAGGTTTGTTTCTTTTTCAAACAGATTTGGAGAAATTGAGCATTACATCACTTGCTCACCAATGGATCCTGTGCAGCGAATGGGTGCCGTCAGAATGAGAGTCATAATGAAAACATCACAATAATCCACAAGTAATCCACACCACTCCAGTCCATGAATTAACGTCTTGTGAAGAGAAAAGCTGTGTGTTTGTAAAAAAACAAATCCATCAAGACATTTTTTTTTAACTTCGGACCATTGCTTCCAATATACCCATCCATAATCCATAATAAGGATGTTTTTCCAACTGTTTATTACACTAGTCGCTTTTCCCCATGCAATTATAATGAATAAGATCAAAAATAAAAGTACCTCAAAAGTATCGTAAAAGGAATGAGAGTTTTAAAAGCAACGAAAGCAATGTTTTGAAGTTAAAAACTTCTTATTGATGGATTTGTTTATTACAAACACGCAGCTTTTTGCTTCACAAGGCAGACGATTTTATTGCGCGATTCTGAAGTCGAAGAAATCGTTTGCGATAATGACAGCTTGTTTGCATAGCTTCTCAGTGAACTATGGTTCTGTGAAGTAAATGCTGCTCCATCTGAAAGCATGTGAAAATACCACATTTAATAACATATTTTTACTCCAAACTCACTTCATAACGTCAGTCGAGTGTTTGAAATAAATCCTTCTGTGAGATGATGTGGCTTCTTACACAGAATAAGGCACGCAACATATTTCATAGTATTTAAGCAGTGATAAAGGCATTGCATTATAAATATACTTTATTTTAATGAAAATTATAATAAGAACTCAGATAAACCGTATATTGCTGTAGTCGTGTGTTTATTAAAAGCAGTTGAATCTTCTGTTTATTCAGCTGCAGCGATAGGCATTTTCTGGGTTTCTTCTGCGAGGCGTATTTGGAGTTTCAGCACGAGAGCGCCCTCTGGCCTTTGGATGGAGATTTACTGCTGATCACAGAACCGTGCTTCACTGAAAGATACGCATGAAAATCGCAGCTGCTGTCGAATCACGATCTCTATTCCATTTCGATTTATCGTGCAGCCCTAGACTGGAGTCTTGTGGATTATAGAGTGCTGCAGCCTTGACAGCAAAACCAAGACTACTTCGCCACTGGTTCCCTTGAGATTTTCCCATGGGTTTTTCTAATGGGGTTTTTCAATTTATGAGTGAAATAAGGTCTGTGGTAAACATAACTTAATGATGCTTGAATGTTTTGCGTCTCATAAATTGAAAAACATGTTTTGACACCACAACTGCAGCACTCTATTGTGATGTTTTTATTAGCTGTTTGGACTCTCATTCTGATGGCACCCATTCACTGCAGAGGATCAACTAGTGAGCAAGTGATGTAGTGCTAAATTTCTTTAAATCTGTTCAGATAAAAAAACAAATTCATCTACATCTTGGATAGCTGAAGGGTGAGTCAGTTTTCGGAAGATTTTCATTTTTGCATGAACTATTCCTTTAATGTAGTCTGGATCATATTTTCTTTCATCTTGTGTAATTTTTGCCTGATTCGACTAGCTTCTAACAAGCGACATATAAATTTGTGCCAAAATTCTGTACTGTTTGGACGCATGGTCTTGGATGTCAACAACTAAAGATATGGGAAGTGTTTTCTTAATTTTAGAAGTTGATAAACCTATTTATTTTACTCTCCTGGGCATGAGTATATTGTTAGTTGCAAATTATAATTTGCATTTATCATTGTTGCTGTCAGCAACCCTCTCAGAACAGATCTGGGGTACATTTTTGGGTCACAACGCACTGTTATGCCCATTGCCTGTTTGTGAGGGGCCACGAAATCATATGAAGATCAAACCCGACACTTTTCCTTTCATCTCACTCACACGCTTTTTATCTCTTGCATACAAATGCATGAGCACACACAGACACATTTGAGCAAATGGATCATTTTGGCATAGCTGTCTTTGGTTACAGGCATAAGAGCACAACAGCACTTGCTGCCTTTAGGCTAACAAGGTTTTTGCTTCTATCTTTAGCAAGTGACTATATGCAATAGCATACATGCCCTGTCCACATATGTTCATTAGTTCCTGAAGCTTAGATGCACTTACATTGATGGAGACACCTTTCAAGTAGGGGTGCACAGTATATTGGTATCCGTCCATCAGTATCTTTAATGTCATCTAATGCTCACTTACAGTAAAAGTAAAAAAGTAAATATAAAAACATTTAATACTAATAATTAAAATAGCACTTAAGTAAAATATATAACAAATTATAATGTATAATTTTATATTAAAATATAAGTAATATAGTAAAATAATATTATAAAATATTGAAAAATAATATAATAAAACATTAACAATGAAATAACACTGTTAAATGCAATTTTTAGCAAATCTTAAAATTAAAATACATTTTCATACTTTTAATAAGGTTGTTATGCCTAAATTCACTTGCAGCATTTTACAATGCTTGCTTTTAGTGTTTTATTTTGACAAAATATTATAGAACTTATAGAATTTAAATATTCCTACTTTTAATTAAACCTTTAATGTTAACATTTACCCTTTTAAATTTTTTTTTTTATTATTATTATTGTTCCTTACACATTTTTTCCTGTTTCAGCTGAATGCGTCAGATTGCGTTAATAAAATGGATTGAAATACACATTGACTTTAAAGAATCTGCTGGAAGCTTGTTAGTTTTGAAGGTCAGGCACTATGTTAGTTTCCTTTCAGGTACACAGGAATGTGGAACAGGAGCTCCTCGTTTAGTTACGCCTCCTAATTACTGTGAGGCTCTTTTGCGATCATCACGTCAAAAAGAAAACATGCTTCTATAATTGTTTTTATCAATGTAGCATGTGGTACGTTCTATCACCCATGGAGTAGGAAGTCTGTTTAGATGTAAAAATCATATCTGGCCCTGCTTTATTTCTCATTATGCCCTTATATGATTGTTTTATCATCACATTATCAGGTCATTATCAGAATAACCAGCAGTAGGCTACTGTGTGTAAACTTACTTAATACCATGTTCTGATTAACATGATAATACAGTACAACCAGTAAAAAGCCTCTCTGCATATTTATGTTACATAACCTCTAAGGAAACATTTAGTATTAGTTGTGCTATTGATCTTTTTGTCTGTGCTTCCTACTAACACAAACCCCTATTTCAAACTGACCGACTGATTCCACAATACATCCTTAAAACTAAATAAATGATTAGTGTAGTAGTCACATTTGTTTTATATTTTTCTCTTCTGTTGGACTTTTTTGACTTTTGAAGGTTATATGTGAAATACAAAGTTTTATGTTGCAAGTGTCTACATTAAAACAAGGGTAGATATATAAAAATAGAAATGCAAACAAAACATCAAAATAAATCATAAAATAGTTATTTATATATGCATATGTATTATTATTTATAAATTTAAGTCACACTCCAGTAAATTAAAATATAGCTATATTTTATATGTATACACATTATTATCATTAGTATGATGCTTTGAGTGCATAAAACATTATTTAGTTTCACAAAACTCCTGTCAGTGGCATTTGTTCAAATATCATGTTTTTTTCAGAATTTATTTATGCTTATATCTTAATACTTTTTAGTTTTGCTTTTGACATCTTTTGAATGTGCTCTAATGCATTGTCTCTTTTGTTTTTTATTTCAAAACAGTTTTTTTTATTTTTTTTTATTAGAAAGTAGTGTTAATTGATCACTCCTTCAGTCTCTGCTCCGGTTTTGTTCCTATGTTGCTGTATTGTGAAATGCACACAACAAACACTTATTGCACTATATGACTGTTAACACTTAGCAGGGCTACATATCTGTGAATGCAGTCAGCTTATACAGCAGTTAATGAGGGGGCGGCAGACATGTATGCAGTGTGGTGGGCAGCTCTCCCTCTTCTTAAAGGCCTACCTGCTCAACTACTGTAGTATGCTTCTATGGAAACCGCCTGTCTATCAGCACACCCACACATGAATAATGATATTGCACTGAGGTGCTCTGAATCAGAGTGCTATTTAGACAGCACCGATCAAAGCTGAGCACTTTGTGTTTTCTGTAGAATCAATTGCATTATCTTCAAACCAGTTATGGTCGGAATAGCAGACTGACATACTAGTCGGCATTCTGCATAAATATGTAGCATGTATACTATGCACAGTATGCACGTGTGCATAGAATACCCAGAGGAAGTACTAAATTTGCTAAAATGTGCAGTACAAAATTATACCCCACAATGCAGTGCACTTGCCTTGACCCGACTTTCCATTTCCAGTGTGACAAACCAAATATAGTTTTTATTGGATATTTAAAAGTACATGCTTATTTCCTCTAGTTTATGATTCATGAATTATTGTAGTTATTTTTGTTATATATATATATATAGATATATTCAGCAAGGATGTATTTAATTATTCAAAAGTGACATTTCAAATGCTGTTCTTTTGAACTTTACAGTCATCAAAGAATCCTGAAAAAAAATCTAGTTTCTACAATATATATATATATATATATATAGCACAAATGTTTCATATTAGAATGATTTCTGAAGGATCATGTGACACTGAAGATTGGAGTAATGATGCTGAAAATTCAGCTTTCCCATCACAGGAATAAATTACATTTATTAAAATAGAAAACATTTATTTAAAATTGTAATAATATTATACAATGTCACTGTTTTTACTGTATTTTTTATTAAATAAATACAGCCTTGGTGAGAATAAGAGACTTAACATTAATATATTAATATAATAATATATTCATTTTATTATTATTATTTTAAGCCATGTTTTCAATGTTGGACAGAATTTTAAAACTCAGTGCTTTAAGATGGAAAAATCATGATAAAATATAGGTCATATCAGAGTTTTTACATTACTGCGGTTAGGATGAGGCCCTGACCTCATTTCATTTCCTATATATACAGTGGGTACGGAAAGTATTCAGACCCCCTTCAATTTTTCACTCTTTGTTATATTGCAGCCATTTGCTAAAATCATTTAAGTTAATTTTTTTTCCTCATTAATGTACACACAGCACCCCATATTGACAGAAAAACACATTCCGTACCCACTGTATATATACAGTATATACAATTGAATAAATAACTCTTTTGTCCAAGATCTTTTTTTTTGCACGTGGTAAAGAACAACTAAATTAAGATCACTAATATCTAATATCACTAACAAAATGCAATAATCAGTACTACGCAATCAAACATAATAGAAACAAAATCAGAAATAAAATGTATCAGTGTCCTAAATGTAAATGCATGTAATGTAAAAGAAAACCTTTTTCATTTTCTCATTCATCAATTGTGCAATTATTCATTTCTTGTTATATTTTTGGTTTGCAATTTGAGTTTAATCTTTTCTGTTTTCTGTTTTCCACCCACTGCCCTCTTACTGTCCTTTTTTTCTCTTTATTTGTCATGTTTCCCTGTCTTCCTGCCTCTGTGCCTCCCCTCAGCGGGGTTTGTGAAGTCGCCCCTCTCTGAGACTAAGCTGACGGGTGATACGTTTGAGCTGTACTGTGACGTTGTGGGGAAGCCCACACCTGAGATCCAGTGGTGGTACGCAGAGGTGAACAGGGCCGACAGCTTCTTCCAGTTGTGGGATGGCGCGCGCAGGCAACGCGTGTCCATCAACACAGCGTACGGTGTCAATGGTGTAAGCGTGTTAGCCGTCACTCGCGTCACCATCGAGGATTCTGGGATTTATGAGTGCAGGGCCAGTAACGACCCACGGCGTAACAATTTGCGGCAGAATCCGTCCACTACCTGGATACGAGCACAGGCAACAGTTTCCGTGTTGCAGAGTGAGTTAAACTGTCCCCTCTAGTGGTGTGGCCAAAATAAACCATCCGTCCCCTTGATTTTACCTCAATTTAGTGTAGTGCCATGGCCAGCGTTTGCTGTAGTGATCTTCCCTTTTCCTCTTCTTTTGTTGTAGTCTATAACCAGAGTACAAAATGGTCAGAGCACCATCCTATTAGATTACTCTTGCCCTAGTAGCTGCTACATATACAGGCAGTGACCTATTTTTGTAGTCCAAAAAAGCCCTTATTGAGTGTAAAATGACCTTGTCCTCCTTATTTGACCATGACAATATTACAGTTTCTGTTCCGAGGAATCCATGGAATCTGGTAAGGTACAGTGGTTATTGGTCAGCCGATATATGTTTTTCAATGTCCAATGGCTGATATAGTTGTACTACTCCTATCCTATAGGACTGTATCATATATGATGTACAGTGGAGTCCAGATGTGTGAGCTCACTATGCTTCCTTATAGAATTCAGTATAAATGATATTATCATAATATAAGAGAATGTTTTATGTGAAAAGCTTAACTGAAGCAGGGTTACTATCATTAACTGAAAATAAAACACTGTTCCAAACATTAACAAAAATTATAATAGTGTATCAGTGATGTTATAATAACAATGAACTTTGTTTCGGGATTTAGGATTTGGTTTGTGTTTGTCTGCAGACTCTGAGACGTTTATTATACATTTTATATTAAAATGTTACTTTGTTTTAAATGTCAAAATCCTAAAAGACCACAAGACCTTTTGTGGTCTTTGACTTTTGGACCCCACTGGATATAGCATATGAAATAAAAGAAAATTATTTTGTCTGTTTAATAATCTTGTCATAATGGTCAACCTCAGAACCATTTGATTCTAAATATGTTTTATATATATATTTTTTCTAAATATAATTTATTTGTATCATCTTTTTGTTCATTTTTATGTAGTATTTTTATGTAGTATTTCTCTGGCCTTGACCGATACTTCTGTGCTTACAGAACCATCAATTGAGTCAACGGATCACATGATTCTACCCATGGGTTACCACATCCCACCAATCACGCTTCAGTGCAACCTTACAACTTCCCAAAGCAACCACCATGAGAGCTTCTGGATGAAGAATGGGGAGGAGATCTCTGACACAAGGGGCGAAGCCAAGAGCACAGAATACAAGTAGGCTTCCAATATAGGCTTCTAGGTGTTAAAAATTTGGCATCATATAGTGATTTGCATCACCTGAGTTTTGTAAATGTATTATCTCAGTGACGCTCAGACTCTGGCTGAGTGTTTGTTGATGGCGCTCTGCTCCGCATTGCTCTAAATCCTGTGCAAGGCCTCTGTCTCTACCAACACGTGTTGGTAATCTCTCTGCCTGACTCCTAATCTAATCAGACTAACCATTTAGGAAAACACTAGTACTGCTAACATATAACCTGCATTAGATTTGTCTTTACCTGTGGGTGTGTTACTCTGAATCTTTTTATATTATGCCAAGGTACTTCAAAGAACACCTATGGTACCGTCAATTTAAAAGTGTAATGTGTTTTATCTTTTACGCAGACTTAATAAACCAAGGCCAGAGGATTCGGGCGAGTATATGTGTGTGTACACATTCGATTCGGCCCCTGCGGCAAATGCCACTATTGAGGTTAAAGGTAAGATTCCCTCAAAAAAAAAAAAAAAAAAAACAGAAATTTAATGGTCACTGGTTTCTTTCTATGACAAGGAGTTTGATTTTCAGTTGATTTGGATGAGTGTTGACATTTCGAGCCTGTCTGTGGGGACAGCCTGTCTTTCCATCTCTTCCACATAACACATGCGGAGTCAAAGCAGAGCTTGGACGCTCACAAAGGCCATGACAGCATGAATGTGAGCTTGGTTAGTTGAGTGGGAAAGGTTTTTGTTCACCAGGCAGTACAGTGTGAATGTCAATAAATTGTTTGCAATATTCATAATTAGTATATAATTATACAATTAGCAACATTTGAATAATCAATACCCTCATATCAATAAACAATCAATAATTACTAATTAAATCGCAATAATTGGTTAACAATAAAAATAAAAACAATACAGTAGTATTGGTATTTACCTTTTTTAAAGAATATTTTTATTTTACATTTTTAATAGTTTTTCATCAAACTTTTGACTTAAATATATATATTTCTGAATCCTGAATAATATTTGTAAATCTGGTTATACAATTATATGTCTGAATATATTCTCTTATATTAAATGAATACGAATAGTTATATTTCTGAATATATAAGTTTGAATCTATAAATGCAAGCCATGAATATATAAATGTAAAACCAAGTGTGTATATATATATATATATATGTGTGTGTGTGTTCTGTTTTAAATTTATATATCCATGATCATGATTTACATTAATTATAATACATTAATTTTATATATGGGCTGGGCTGATGTCTGGTATACACCCATTGCTGATTTGTACACTCACTGAAGTTTCTTAGTACAAACAAAACAAAATTGTATATACATAATATATAGTGTGTGTGTATATACAGTATGTATATATATGTGTGTGTGTGTGTGTGTGTATGTGTATATATATATATATATATATA
>NW_015544177.1:765750-767197 GCF_001515605.1 Sinocyclocheilus anshuiensis
ATATAAAAGTGAGGGATGCTCCGATCGATCGGCCGGAGATCGGTATCGGCCGATAATCACATTTTATGACTCGATCGGTAATCACTACACTTGGCAGATCTCACGAACCGATCGCAATTTGATGACGTCAATGCGTGAAGACGTACATAGGGACATAAATTATTTGGCGCAACAATCATGTCATCACCGGTGTGGAAATGCTATGACGTTTCGAGAAATAATGAAAAATTAGCTATTTGTCGTGTGTATGTTTTGCATGATGATATGATGAATAGATGGTTCATTTTTAACAGCAGATTCAGTGATGTTAGAGCTGATCTGCGCCTCACTGCACACTTCTGCGTCGCGTTACGGCTCCATGGGAACCGGAGCTGATCGCGGCCGCTCTAGTCAGTGCTTGTGTTTCTACCAGCTAGCAGTGGCATGGTTTCTGAAGCAGCTCTCCACGCTGCTTGGCTAAAAATAGTTTTTTGTGAGGTGTCACAGCGTGAAGGACAGAATGAAACCTCATCGGAGCCGTAAGGGATAACCGTAACATAATACGCTGATCGTGGGCTGCTTTTAAATGAACATTTATTTATAAAACAAAATATCTTCTTTGGCCATATTAGCCTACTCAATAGCATTAACACAGGCTTTACTCCTTTCAAACTTTATCTGGAATGTCACCGTTTCTGTCCCTGCAACTTCCCGATCAGGCGAACGAACACACACACGAAATCGTCTGGCTCATGAAAAAAATGTATTTAAAAAAAAATGTAGTTAATATTTGCAACATTTATGATTTATTTTATCCACCCCCGACCCGCCCGCAAATAATCCGAATGCATTTTTTTATTACCCGAGCCGCGGATTATCTGCAGCACCTGTGGATATAGGAAAAGCAAACTAAGTTTGCTGCGTAAATCAGATGGATTTACTGATGATGGACTTTGCTTTAAAGCGGGAGAAACGGGTTTCCCCAGTAATGGCTGTACACAAAGCAGCGCTGAGCTCACAAACGCTGCTTTATGAGACATATAACATGCAAGATGAAATGAAAATGACATCAAAAATTTTCAAAAGATAGTCTTCCTTCAGAAATACAGTGATATAAAAACACCCGTGCCTCGTTTTGATTTTTAAACGTGCAGTAAGTGCTCATGTTTATTCAAGAAAGCCTTTTGGAAAATCCTTCAGTTTTGATATTGTGGCGAGCGCCACAAATAAATAAATGTATGGGAAACACATCCCACAGCACAACCACCTGAGCCCAACTTCAGTCTACTCATCACCTTAACTTTAACTGTGTTTGTAGCCGGCGCCATAACCAGACTGATAAACAAACACAGACCGAAAGTTAACTACGGGCCAGGCGCGTGTGCCCGATCAAACAGTCTATATAAAGCTTGAAGCATCAGAATCGGCATCGGTATCGGCCGATCACCATGACAAGAAATCGGTACTC
>NW_015544177.1:767343-801138 GCF_001515605.1 Sinocyclocheilus anshuiensis
TGATTTTAGCAAATGGCTGCAATATAACAAAGAGTGAAAAATTTAAGGGGGTCTGAATACTTTCCGTACCCACTGTATATATATATATATATATATATATGGGTGTATACCAAAATGTCAGGCAGCCCAGATCTCCTTGTGATCATGTGTTTAATAATGGCCTTTAAAGCTCCCAGGCTGTTTGGTTTGTGTGTTGGAGATCATCGGCTGGTAAAGTGCCATGCGGTTTAAGCATGTCCTGGTCACCTCTTTCTGGTTATCCTGTGGTCGGCTCATAAGCACCAGATGGTGGCCTGCATGTCTGTGGGGGTGGGGATGTAAATCTGTCTCTTTTTCTCTCGCTTTTCCTATCTCTTAACTGAGGTATTTGGTGTCATTTTTTGTTAGACTGAATTAACCTTTAAAAAGTCTGCTGTCATGATTCATTATTTGACTTTTAAATCACAAAATGTGGATATGATTTACATGTGGATGTTTTTTTTTGCGTATTTGTGGGGGTACTTGGCATATGAATAATATGCCCTCTTTTGATGTTAATGCTTCAGTATACTCTGTTGGTTTCACTCACTAAGCCTTAGAGATTTGACTGTGAATCATCTCATTATGGTCCTATATATTCAGTGTGTATATTTAACATAACATAGCCTATACATGCATAGTCCTTTGAGATATTATCATATTAGATTTAATATGTCAGTGACAACAGCAAGTGTATATATAGTAATATTGTCAAGGTTTGGGATCGGTAAGATTTGTTAATGTTGTTGACTTTGAAGAAGTGCCTTATGCTCACCAAGGCTACATTTTATTTGTTTAAAAATTCAGTAAAAACAGTAATATTGTGAAATATTATTACAATTTAAAATAACCAATAACAGTTGTGCTGATTATGATTATTTTTATTGATTATTAACTCAAGGATTATTAAGGATTATTTTATGAATAGACCGCTTAAAACAAACAGCATTTATTAAAAAATAGACATCTGTTTATAACATTATAAATATTTGTCACTTTTGATTGAATTAGTGTGTCCTTGCTGAATAAGTATTAATTTCTTTAAAAAAAAATCTGAATGACCTCATACTTATAAATATCGTCTAATATCAAAAATATCTGAACTTTATTTATTAAAAAAGAGTTATGAGTGATGCACAATATATCAATACTTTATCAGTGATCATTAAATTCTCGGATGATACAGAATAGATATTGGTCAATATTGGGTATTTACTTGTTGCTTATTTTTTCTGTATTTACATTTAGATTACTTTTGTCATGGTCTAACAGTCACTCAAAGTCAACCTTTAGAAACACTAATAATTTAAATTAATATTAATTTGTCATACTGTTATAATGTGATGCTTACATTTATTTGTAGCATTTAAAATGACTGATTTTAGTTTTTACTTTATTTAAAAAATAGAGTGCAGAATTTTTTGTCTAGCATTTATTGGTTATTGGCTATTATATTTTGGTGCAAAATATTGGTCTCTTGGGCTGTTTAAATAAACCAATGAGATCTTGAACCAGCACTTAATACTCATTTAACCAATTTCAGAAAAGTTACAGCTTTGAATCCTGAGTAATTCATGGGTTAAATGTTAACTTGAATGCACTATAAATCTCTTTGGAAAAAAAAGGCCAACTAAATAAATAAATGTGAAGGAGAAAACGTCATTGTTTTCACTGCTCTTAGCATTTTCATCCAAATCGGCTTGTGTGGCAGCACATCAAATCGCTGTGGACTTAAGTTCTTGGTTTATTCCCATGCCTTAGGGCAATCATGGTATATTTTCTTAATATTTCCTGATCCGCATCTAGTTTTCAGCTTTATTTATCACACAAACATGACATTGCAAATGACACAAGAAAAAATATCCACGCAGTGATTGAAGATCAGGAAGCTTAATAAGGTTTATGCAATGAAATCTGTTCTGATAGTGATGGATACATTCTGCTCTCCTCTCATAGCTGCACCAGACATCACGGGGCACAAGCGCAGCGAGAATAAGAATGAGGGTGAGAGAGCTGTCCTCTACTGCAAATCTGTGGGTTATCCTTATCCCATGTGGACCTGGCGTAAACTTGATAACGGCATCAGTATGGTATGGTCATTTTGACAAATTAGTGAATCTTAAATCTTCTGTTTGGTTGTTTTAAAGGGACAGTTCGACCTCTTAGCCTCGAGTTGTTTTAACCCTGTAAAGCACATTAAATAAAAGTCCTAAAATCAAATTTTTTATGGCTCATATAGTATGATATAATGAGTGCTCATACTTGAAATTAAAAAAAAAAAAACTAAATTTTATTCAGATGCCCAAACTAAGCAAAAAATATGCAATTTTGGTGCTGATATTTATATGGCCAAAAAGTATGAAATTCTGATGGCTTGTAATGTAAATCAATGAGATTTTATCAGTTTAACGGACTACTTGCATAAAATATCATAGAAATATCAGTTGTCACTCTATATCTCCCAATAAAATGTCTTGGTAAGATTATATTTGAATGTTTAGCTCTGTAGTTTTTATTGTGGAGGACAAAACATATAATGCAATGCAATACAGTGATGATGAAATGTTCCTCAAAAGCCCGATGATCATATTTTACATGATTTTTCTAAAAAATGATGTATGGATAATCAAGTAAACCTAAGTTACTTTATGTCCAGTAAGTGTTCCTCTTGAAATATTAATAACAATATATCATTTATTCTTACAAACTAAGCAAAAAATATGCAATTTTGGTGCTGATATTTATATGGCCAAAAAGTATGATGAAATTCTGATGGCTTGTAATGTAAATCAATGAGATTTTATCAGTTTAACGGACTACTTGCATAAAATATCATAGAAATATCAGTTGTCACTCTATATCTCCCAATAAAATGTCTTGGTAAGATTATATTTGAATGTTTAGCTCTGTAGTTTTTATTGTGGAGGACAAAACATATAATGCAATGCAATACAGTGATGATGAAATGTTCCTCAAAAGCCCGATGATCATATTTTACATGATTTTTCTAAAAAATGATGTATGGATAATCAAGTAAACCTAAGTTACTTTATGTCCAGTAAGTGTTCCTCTTGAAATATTAATAACAATATATCATTTATTCTTACATTTACTTTATAAAACAAAAAGGCATTTTTACAGTTACACTAAAAGGTCTTTAACTCTCCCTTGTAGTTTCTGTTACTTGAGCTACCTTCAAACATATATCATTT
Organism: Sinocyclocheilus anshuiensis; assembly: GCF_001515605.1. Taxonomy (NCBI): domain Eukaryota; kingdom Metazoa; phylum Chordata; class Actinopteri; order Cypriniformes; family Cyprinidae; genus Sinocyclocheilus; species Sinocyclocheilus anshuiensis. The sequence goes on from NW_015544177.1 coordinate 770,574, forward strand.
AATAAAAAGTAAATATTTTTTTTATAAGAAATACTATTTGAGCATATAATCAGTGGCTTTCCTTCCCTGTCTTTCACCTCTCCTTATCTGTCACCGGTTTTCCTCCCACTCCATCAATCACCCAGGATATTGACAACTCCTCTGGCCGCTTCTTCATCAGCAGCAAGGATGGCTACACCGAGATGTCCATCATGAACCTAGACATCACCTCCGACCCTGGAGAGTACGAGTGCAACGCCACTAACATTATCGGCTCCAATTCCATGTCATCAGTTCTGCGTGTCAGGAGCCGCTTGGCCCCCCTGTGGCCCCTGCTGGGGGTCCTCGCCGAGATCATCATCCTGGTGCTGATCATCGTCATCTACGAGAAGCGCAAGAAGCCTGATGATGTTCCTGACGGTGAGTTTAAAAGGGTGGGTTACTGTCTCAATATGGACTACTGCTGTTAGGCTGATATTTATTTTATAAAAGTGGAGAAGAGATTGGTATTTGAAAAGAGATTTGTTTAGTCCAAGACCATCCTAAGCATAGTTTGTCTGATATAATACACCTACAATGGGCACAAAAGACACAGAAACGTATGAATGCATTTTCTTTCTAGGAATTGCACTTTAAATTAGGGCTACACGATTATGACAAAAATCATTGAAATTATAATTGCGATTTACATTGAATGATGTTTTGAATAGCTTTATACCATTGTTTGAAGCAACTGCATGCCATATTTTTATATGAAAATAAACAAACTGAAAACACTCTTCCTGAAAGCCTCAAATGTCAACTATACATTGGTTTGGGTTCGTCTTTAAATAAGAATTTAAAAAAAAGTAAAAATATGCATGGTATTATAATGTTATACTAAATTGCACCTTTGGACGATTACGTAATTGTGGCATCCGTAATTAGAAATTTGATTAATTGTGCAGCCCTACTTTAAATAGATATTGACTAAGAAACATTTTCACATTTTGGTATTATCTCAAGTTTAAAAAAGGGATGCCAAGGATTAATGAACTTTCTGTTCATTAAAGAATACTAAAAACAAAAGGTGTTTCCACAAAAATATTAAGCAGTACAACTGTTTTCAACATTTATAATAAAAATGTTTCTTGAGCAGCAAATCAGCATATTAGAAGGATTTCTGAAGATATCTAAAATAGAAAACAGTTATTTTAAATTGTAATATGTCACTATATTACTGTTTTACTGTATTTTTAAATACAGCTTCGGTGAGCAGAAAAGACTAAAGGATAATAATTGTCCTCCTATACATCTTACACAGTTCTTACTTAAGTTTTCTCCCACTGCGTCATGAACATTTGACTCAAGTTTATTGGAAAACCATACACTCTGTTATCTGATCCTGACCTGGTCTCTTACTTAATTCAGTCTGAGGCCATCCTGACCAAACACACACACACACACTCATTGCTCTTTTCCTGTAGGGCACCTGCGTTAGGTCATCTGGACTCTAATCTGATATTCGAGAGAAATATGACTCTGCAGTGTATGGGTAGGCAGTGGGCAGTGAATTATTGATGTGCGTGGAGGTGTAGTCCCACGCCACTTACAGCTCACCTACACTGCATTGCGAGGGAAAACGAGACTCAGTCAGTCCAGCACAATGTATTCCTGCATGCCAATAAATTCACTTTAGCCCTGACTTTATATAAAACGAACTCTTTATGTTTGAAGACTGTTTAAAGCAATGAAGATCGCTTTGGGATTCAATCATGTTTGCTATTTCTTACATTTCATTATTACCAATCGATATTCCTACCAGAACTGGTTTAGCACATCACAAACTGTGGGGAAAAAAAAAAAAAAAACACAAACTGTGAACGTCTTCTTGAGCTACACAGCGACGTTCAATGGGATGTTGTCTGTCCAGCATCGCCACCTAGTGGTTTTCCTCTGTATTGATTTCATCCTCATAGACAGAAACGACGAATTTATGCGTTTTGTTTGATTAAAATGTGTACAAATATAATGTTAGGTATATAAATTCAGTTACAGCTTCGTTTGTGCTACACATTTTGTGCAGGCGTTTATAGTTAATTGTGAATCACTGCACCATTATTTTAGCATTCAATTACTGGTTATTGGTTAATTAAGTCACTAAGAATTAACAACGTTAACACGTTTCTTTCTCTCTGAATGGCACAACCTAAAACACTGTGGTAAGTGAAAGGCCTGCATGCAGCTTGGTTGAACCTACCTTTATTGCCCATAACCACTGTTCTGCTGTACTTTAGCGTGTATATAAGTTTTGTTTGATTTAGGCTAGAAAGGGTTTTTATTTTGCCTTCATTATTGGAATGCTGTCTGTTTTTTGCTGTTTAACCTTCAAATGACCTTCATTTCTGTACATTTTCTTCACTTGAGTCTGTTCAAATGCAGTCATGTTGGCATGAGCATGAGGTTTTTCCTTCTATTTTCTCCTTTCAATTTGGATTGTTTAAAAAATCCAAAATGTGTGTGCAGATATATATATAATCGTATGTGTAATATATAAAAGTCATGTAATATTAAATATATAGGATCATAGGATGGTCACATAGGTAGTTTTTCACTCCATGGGCTGCATGGTTGTTTTTCTTATTAGTTCTTGTACTGTTATATAGTGCGAGCCTTTTAATTACTCACACCAAAGCTGATGGAGCGAAGTCTTTGTTCTGTGTTATTGTACTGTGCAACAATATCCAAAATATTGAAAGACAATATGGCATTGAGTTGTTTTTAGCTACTTAATGCAGTCAGTTTGCGGCATTCATTCAAGAATGTGAATATTGTGCCAACTGGAACCATTACAGCCTCAAACTAAAATTGTTGTTGTTTTGCTTCCCATTCTTCCTAAGATGACGAACCAGCTGGGCCAATGTAAGTATCAGATTTACATTTTAATTAAGACTTAATATGATGCAACTGTCCTAGATAACTGATGCCAGTGGATGTGTAATTTCTACAGAATGTATAGAGTATAAAGAAACCGTAAATTAAGGAAATGTAATTAAATACGAGCGATTGTAAAATGCTGGATTTGTATTTTGGATTGTGACACTCATTCTGACTCATTTTTATGATCTCACCTTCAAGGAAAACTAATTCCACCAACAACCACAAAGATAAAAACCTACGTCAGAGAAATACAAATTGATTTCATCATTACAAGGCGAGTATTCAGTTACACTGAGAATATTCATATCAGTTGAACACAAAACAAGATTGTAAACAGTGCTTATAGTAGCTAAGAAAACTAAGCCACAATTAAAAATGTAGAAATTACCAGAACGGGTGTAAATGAACAGAATATCATATTTTGTTTTATAATTTAATTGCAATGACTTATGCATTTGGAATGTAAAAAAACCTGTATATATGATAATGCACTACTGAGACTACATTCTTTTTTTCGTTTGCACTCATATCAAATGAGAGAGTACCGTTTATGGTGATTGGAGACACATGAAAGTAGCACCAGTTTATGCAAGTTTTTTTCACAGAATGTGTTTTTTGCATTCTTGATTTCTATGGAAACATGCTGATGGACACTCGTGTCTCATGCACGAAGCATTCTAAAAACGCTACGTTCAAGATTAAAAAAAAGTTTAACTTTTTAAAACAAATCCTGAGACTGCCCTGCATCTCGCGTTTTTCGTTGTGAACCTGGCTGATAAGCTGACTGATATACAGAGTTGCCATGGACGATGATGAATATTAGGAAATATCTGTTTGCAGAATGCCGCGACTGACCCAGTCAGAATCAAGTATTCCAGAAAGCCGTGTAATGAATATCAAAGAAGCAATGCTAATTTGTATAAATTAGCACATTTCTCAATCAGTTACTCTTCTGAAACAGCAAAAGCCACATTATTAACCCACTTTTGTCACCACTGTTTGTTGTTTACAGATAAAGACATTCACATCATGACCATATGAACGTTAATCATGAACGGTTCAATGCACTGGTAAACAAATCAAAGGTGGAGGAGTTAAATAGAAGACCGGAAGAAATGAGCACCCGAGGCTTGCCTTATAAATCTGGTGTGAGGAGGATGAGTGAACAGAACGGAACCTGATTCTGAACATTTTCTTGCATGGTTGTGTTGCGTTTTCTTTAGAATCTCTTTTATTCAAGTCAACTTTTTCCATGTCGGGCAAAAGTACACAAATAATAATTGCATGCAAGATAATTACTGTTTGATACAGGCTTTTTTGTTTGTGTATTTATGAATGACTTCTGTTCAAGCAAGCCTTTAACTTGTCGCAAATATGCCACCATGATTCTGGTATGACAGTTTTTGTACATATTATCATATTACTGTATACCATTTGGGCATACGAATCTATCAATCAATTAAGGGCTTTGCGAAATGTCCTGCCATGTTTAATTTGTACATGCATTGTACATTGATGTATGAAATCACTTGAAATATCTATAGTTATCTGAATCTTCTTCATACTGATGCACTTATCTCTTCAAATATTCTTGCAAACCAGTGACTTCATTTTATACTTATGTTACCTTATCTGTCTCTAAGTCTACATGGCTGATTGCTTTTTATGTATGCATAGTATACAGCATGGCTTTTATTCTATGCAATATCTATACACACAGTAGAACAACCCTTTTTTTAATATAAGCTTTTGGTTGTGTATAATTAAGCTTTAAAATTATATCTTAGCAGAGTGCACTGTTCAAACCATGAAAATCAATCCACATGGTTTAAAACATCACTGCATGAGCTCCTTACACATATAAAGGGTCTGCTATGTCAGAATGTGAAGAGAAATAATATTATCTCCGTTGACCAAGGCATATACATATCATTTTTAACAATTAAAATATCCTAAATCAAATGTGTTGTCCTTTTTATAACATGATGCGTTATTTTATTTTAACAGTTCAGCCTAAATTTGATGAAAATGTACTCAGGCCATCCAAGATGTATTTGAGTTTGTTTCTTCATTGGAACAGATTTGATGAAATTTAGCATTACATCACTTGCTCACCAATGGATCCTCTGCAGTGGATGGGTGCCGTCAGAATGAGAGTCCAAACAGCTGATGAAAACATAACAATAATCCACAAGTAATTCACCAATTCTCAGCTTTTTTGCTTCACAAGACATTAATTTATGGACTGGAGTCGTGTGGATTATTGATGTTTTTATCAGCTGTTTGGACTCTCATTCTGACGGCACCCATTCACTGCAGAGGATCCATTGGCGAGCAAGTGATGTAATGCTAAATTTCTCCAAATCTGTTCCAATGAAGAAACACACTCGTCTATCTTGGATGGCCTGAGGGTGAGTAAAAATTGCAGCATATTTTCATTTTTGGGTGAACTACTACTTTAATATGAGTTTCATATTACTTTAATATGAGTAATAAATGTAATTATCATAATTAATCAGTGTGCATATGCAAACAAAATCATAAACTAGCAAAGAAGGACACTTGCAAAACATTACAAGCTAAAAATATTCAAGCCTTTCGCAAAGTGAAACTTACACAATGTTGCATTGTTTTCGAAAAAAGTAGACACCATCTGCTGTATCAACATCTTTGTGTGGGTGTTTATGTATTAAAGGTTAAAAAATCATCCTAGCATAGGGTTGGCACTGTTATGCTTGCAATCCTAAAAGAAATATGTCTGTGCACCAGAGGGGGGCATTGCTGACCAAGGCTGAATCTTCATACCCTCTAAACACTTTAATGTCTCTGGACCTTTATTTCCACTCCCCCACCCTCTAAGTTTTCATTTATAGACATTGCACCAAAAATGAGCTGTGCAATGGTCTTTGGATGTGCTATTTCCATAAGTATTATCATCTACTCGCATTATTATACTGTTCCGTTTAAACCATATGTCTGTGGTGTAAATATGCATTTTATTGCATTAATGTGTTTTATATAGCACATTACTACAAAATAGGGCATTCATGTTCTGCCAGAAAGATTTGAGAAGCATTTTAAGATGAAGCTCATTAATATGACATGCACACTATAAATCCATACAAATATTATAAGGTGAAATTAGCTGAGTTACAATGGTATTCAGACAGCAGGTTACCATACAACAGAATGAAAGATGATATTTTCATACACACAAAAATCAAATCCACACAGAATAATCTCACAGTCGTTTCTCCACCATAGCCATAGGGACGGATGATTCCTGGAAAGGCAGTGTTTGTCACAATGCATTTTCTGCTCAAAAGGCAGAAAGTTCTTTACCCAGGCACTTATAGATTATAGTGCCATTGTTCTCTCAATATCTAGTTTCATTAGATCACTTGGTGCCCTGACTTCACCATCTGACATGTTATGTTGTATGCGGACCGCACAGTAAAAACCATGATATTAGATGAAGCACAGTTGTTTTAAAACAAGGCTGTGTGTTATATATATATATATTTTTTTTTTAATTCACATTCACATTGGTTGTCATAGTAATGTGTGGATAATGTGTGAAGATTCAGCACATTGTGAGTTCCACAAATCTGAACGCATTATAAACTGACTGGTAAGATGTACATTTTACACCATTTATCATCTGTAATAACATTGTGTTGCCACTAGACGCCTGTAAAGCCCAATATAAAATAAATACAAACAGGTTTGTGCAATACCTAGTTGCTAAGAAATTGTCATCACACATAAATTAATTTGATTTGGATACATGTTTAGATATTATCAATGGCTACTTTTTGTCTTTATCTGTTTTTGTTTAGTTGTTTTGTTTGTTGTTGTTTAAAACGTTGATTTAAAGTGTCATCTTTTACATTATTATTTCAGTCAGACATATAAAACCCGTAGTACCCTAAACTACATATAAACATATAAACCCTTAGTACCCCAAACTACATATAAAAGCTTGATCAGTCACATAAAAGTAATCAGAATGCAGCTACTTATTCCCTTTACTCTTTGGCGCTTTCCCTCTAAATAACGCGACGCTCTGTCCTCTGTATGACGCTGCTCCCATTAAGCGTTGTTAGAAGTGTATGAATTTATTCAGCATATCGACACTCTATATACATATACGATCTATAAGGATGCGTTAAATTCGTCAGATCGGTTTAATAAAGGATGTGTTGATCTTGTGAATTGGCGAATTTTATGATACCAGTATGTGAATATTACACAACTAACGGATCCTTTAATGCATTGGCGCAAAAACGCACACCTTTTGGACCAATTTCGCAGCATGATTTCTCGACTGCCACAAATACTGCCCTAACAAAATCCTGATTTTATGCACTTTTTACTTGTACCAGTATTTTAAATTGTCCTTTGAACTTAGCTTTTTGCAGGGCAAAAAAAAGCGTTACTTTGCCAAAGCACTAACAGAACCTATTGATCTAATAGTGTTGTTGAGCGCTCCAAATGCAAACTTTGCATGCGACAATCAGGCAGCCCTTGACAGCGCACTGATCCAATGGCATACAGGCATCATCAGATTGACAGTACTCTAGCCCAATGATTTTGGGGCGGGATCCAGTGGGGGCGGCAATCATCTTTCTGAAAAGGCCATCATAGCTGTTGTCCCCACTAGACCTCTTCATTAGCATAACTAGCTACACTATCTTGCTCAACCAGCTTCACTAACTACTGGTTCGCAGCTAGGCCAACACCAAACCTGCATAAACCAAACCTGAACAGCATTTTAGCAATGAGGATGGATGTCTGTCAGCCATACAGCCTCTGGTCTAACCTAATATTTCCTCATCGCGTCTCTTCTTCAGAAAACTCCACCAAACTGCCTGAAGATGAATAATAGTCAAAATTATCCCCAAATTCTGGCGTCCCAGATAACAGTCAACTACCTTAAAAACCTTTTTTTTTTAATTGACATTAAAAGTTTGTTTTATTATTTTATTGTGTTGTGTGAATAATCCACAATAAAGTGACTTGTTTTGCCGCTTTACGTCCGATACTGATGCTAACCAGCGTTCCAGCGGCGAACTGTTGCCATGGTTACGTTCTCCAGCGAACGCGATTTCAACTTTTGTGATTACAGAAGCGTTTGAAAACGCTGTTAAACTGTATTAATCATTACGTACAACGAATAGCCAACATACTTGTATTGCTTATGACTTCCTCGCACCCTGCTAGTCTGATCCTGTCAAGCCAACTGATAAACAATACCCAGCTGTTAGCACGGAACAATACCGATTCTTTTCCATAAGGCATCATGACGTAATAGACTGAATGACGTAAAAACGCCATTCAGGAATGTTTATGTTATTATTGGGCGAAAATACACATCAACAAATCATTTGATGAAGACAGGCATGTCATGTAAGGTGCATTTATTTGTTTGCTACACCCCTAACAGTCGGTTTAGGTGGTGTGTGCTTATTTGCTGTCTGCGCTTCTATGGCAACGTAATAGATGATCCGTCCCCACGCATGTTACCACAACTGAACTGGACATCTTCTGCACCTTGGATTACTGATGTGTCGGTGGCCGGGGGCTTCGCAAGTGCTGTTTAAAGAGTAGTTTGAAACGGAGGGTGTAATGATTTGTCATTGAGACGCGCGTCAAATTGTTTCTCATTCAGACACGTCCGTCCGTCTTCCCGCATCCGGTGTGCGCGCTCGGTGTCTAGTATTACAGATGCTGCGGGATGCATATTTGTGCATTCATATTTTTGACGACCTATTTTCCAGCCTGCGTCTCCTCTCAGATGACACCGACTGTCATTTGTTCTGTTAAGGTGGTCGATCACAATGGATAAGGTGCATTCTTCCATGCTCAAACGGCTCTATAGCTTGCCACATCAGTTTGGACACAAGGGTGCTATGACTCGAGACGGCGAAGACAGCGACAAGGACACTCGGAGGAAAAGTGTCAAGATGAAGCATCTTCCCTCACCCTCCTCCACGGGGAGCTCTAAAGGTGTCAGCGAGGCCAAGAGCGGAGACGCGGAGACCGATGTGGGGAAACCCTTCAGAACCAACGTGAACGGCGACTGCCAGAGGTTCAGAGGCAGCCTCTCTTCCATCACCAGTAGGCATGCTCCAGACGCGGATCTGGCGGAGCAGAGGTGCCTCATCGGGGATGCGAGCCCCGAGGACGATGGTCCCTTGGAGCAACCCGGACCTGGAGAGAGCCAGGGCGCGCAGGGCGGTCGCGGCGACGGGGCACAACAGGCGCCCTCTGAAGAACAGTCGACTTTCGTAAAGTTGGAAGGTATCGATCAAATCATGCCGGACGATGAGCGGTTGTATCAGGCGGGCTTTATGCACAGGCAGTTTGGCGCGATGCTTCAACCGGGGGTCAACAAGTTCTCGCTTCGAATGTTCGGGAGCGAGAAGGCGGTGGAGCGCGAGCAGGAACGCGTCAAATCTGCAGGCTCTTGGATCATTCACCCATATAGTGACTTCAGGTAATCCCATGTCTAATTATCCGCTATGCAAATATTCCCACTTCCATCAGGCCTCCAGCAAGGAGCTCTCCAAAACGAAATAATTCTGTGCTTTGCTCACATGTCTGAGCAGATTAAATACAGCCCATTTGTCTTTTCATAGTTTTGTTTTTAAAAACGTCTTGCTGTGTCTTTGAGCTTGCCGAGGATATTAAAATCAGGCCCATTCTGTTGCATTCACTAACCTCACCTGGTCATATTCACCTTTTTCCTGTTTGAATGACATCGATGCCATCCACATATTGCAAGGGCAAACAGTGTCACCAACGCCACCTGTCTAGGAGTTTCTGTGATTGTTTTGCATTCATTGCGTGAAACTTTCACTGCACCAGTAAGGGAAGTCAACTGTAATCTCTAGCTTTACTGCATAGAAATAAGTCACGCAATCATATTTAGCCGTTATTCTCAGGCAAAGCTGCTGTTTACACTCAAACAGAGCTGTCCATTTCTGCACAGGCCGGGAAATAGGGTGATCAAAATGGGTTAACATGACAAACGGGCATTATTGGGAGCAAACATCAGAGAGGATTACAACAACACAATTTATTTAATGGCACTCTGCTGGCTGAACGGTCCAAGTTGGAGGGGGCAGTGCTAACAGTCAGGTAGCTGAAATGGACCACATGGCCTTTGCACAGTCAGGATGGCGTGTAAGCCGAGCAGTTATGTGCTTCTAATCAGCGATTTCCACATTGTTTTGATATCAGTTGAAATAAATGATGTGAGATCAGGGTCATACAGTGCAAAGGAGGACAACGTTGAATCAACACCATAAATGAAAATTCTGTCATCATTTACTCACCCTCAAGTCACCTGTATGACTTTCCTTCTTTGCAGAAGATACAGTCCATACAATGTAAGACAAACCATTTTTTTGTGTTTTGTTTGGACCCTGTTGACTTCCATTGTATTTAACAAAAAACAACCAAATATATTTTCAAAGTATCCTCTTTTCTGTTTCACATATAAATGAAAGTCATACAGGTTTGAAATGACATAAGGGTGAGAAAATTATTACAGAAAGTACTTTTTTTAACTACACTGTTGTAGTTGTTCTACACAGATTTTTTTCCTATACACTGTAATTTTTTTGAAGTTGTAAATAAAACAAAGATTATTGGAGTATGTTTTACACAAAAAAAATACTATTTCAGTCTTTCTACTTCAAAATGTAACATTTAATTCAGTGTCACCCACCAATTTTGTATTATTTGTCAAATTTAATTTCTTAGCGAAAATTGTTTCTTCACCAAATATTTTAGTCCACTTAAAATAAATGGTGTAGAAACAATTTTCACTCAGAAATTGCTAGTAAATCACAATTAATTACAAAGAAAAGGAAAATAACACATTGAATTAAACATCAAAATTTTGAAGTAGAAAGAGTAAAATAGTATGTTCTTGTACTCCAATAATATTTGTTGAGACAAATCATTTTTACGGTGTAGAAAAATGGAAAAGGTACTGGTAATTAAGCCAAGACATTATCCGTTACATTTCATGTACCCCTAAAATACAAGACAATGCAATTTGTAATTCAAAATATGAGTAAAACACTTATGGAAAAATATCAATATGGAAAATCATATTCATACTAATGAAATACATTGGACCCTATTTTTTTTTTACAGATTTTCTTAGAATTTATTCATTTAACTTATACTGGCAAAACCATCCAAAATGCTTATGTCAACTTAATAATAATAATAATAATAATAATAATCTTTATTTTCTATGGCGCCTTTAAATGTTACCTCTCAAAGTGCTTTACATAAACAAGTAAAACAACAAAATACACCGTATGAAGATTATAAAATAAGAAAGAAAAGAAGAGATGCATTCAAAACACAAAATAATATAGAATTCTATAAAATTCAAGTAAAAGCTACCCTAAAGAAATGAGTTTTAAGGCGAGATTTAAAAATGCTAAGGGATTTCGCTTGCCTTATCTCAATAGGTGAAGAGTTCCATAGTTTTGGAGCTAATGAAGAAAAAGCCCTATCTCCCATCGATCTTAAACGGGTTGACGGAACAGTTAACAGACCAGTTTCAGATGAACGAAGGTCACGCATTGAGGTATAGGGAGATAAAAGCTCAGACAAATATTGAGGTGCCAGACCATGCAAAGCCTTATAAGTAAGCATCAGAATTTTAAAATCAACCCTAAACCGAACAAGGAGCTAATGCAAAGACTCCAAGATAGGTGCGATATGATCTCTTATCCCAGTTCTAGTTAGGATTCTAGCATCCGAATTTCGCATGACCTGCAATTTGTTTAGGGTAGCTTTTGAAACCCCAGCCAACAAAGCATTATAATAATCAATACGGGAAAATACAAAAGTGTTAATCAACTTCTCAGCAACAGGGAAGGACAGAATTGGACATGATTTGGCGATATTTCTAAGATGAAAGAAAGATGTTTTAACAGTATTCTGAACGTGAGGCTCAAATTTTTTAGTTTTGTATGAAACTCCTTGATAGAACCATCAACAGTTAAAGTAACGACCCAGCTTTACGTAATTGGTGAGGTGAACCAATGAGCATAATCTCAGTCTTTTCACTGTGAAGACAAAGAAAATTTTGCGAGATCCATTCTTTTATCTTAGAAATACATTGAGAAAGAACATCCACAGGCACAGTATCATCAGGTTTTGAATGTATGTAAATTTGAGTGTCATCTGCATAAAAATGAAATTTTAGACCAAAAGATCTCAAGAGCTGGAAAAATGTAGATGTTAAAAAGCAAGGGGCCCAAAATTGATCCCTGAGGGACTCCAGATTACACGACACCAACCTCAGACCTAAATCCACCCATGGTAACAAATTGCTTACTGTCTGTAAAGTAGGACTTAAACCAATTAAGTGCAGTATCAGAGACCCCAAAAACTGTTTTGAGACGAGTAATTAAAAGAGAATGATCTACAGTGTCAAAACACAGTATTAAACTTCAGTTTTGTGACTATATAAGATGAATGTTATTTCAGGAAGCATCTAGACCTGATGAGTACCAAATGACCACAGCAGCGGGTGATTTGTAAAGTTTCATCTGTCACAAGAGGTACCGTCCTTAGTCGTCTGGCATTTTCAGGTGTCATTTTCACATTTGCCCTTGTCTCCTTCCTCTTGCACTTGCTTCATCCCTCTCTCCCCGTGCTCTCTGACCTTCCTCCCCTCAACACTGTTAGGGAAGGTGATGGGCGATGCAGGGACTTCCATTTACTGATTGCATCACCTGGTTGATGCAGAAAACGAGAAGTGAGTGTCAGAATGTGGAGGGAGGCTGTTGAGAGGGGGGTGGAAGGTTAGCATCAGTGTTCAAGGGGTTCTGGAATAAGGGAAGCAAAGAGACATGCTTTTTAATGAATCACCACACCACAGAGCAGCTCTGTTCTGCAGCGCATTTAGAAAGAGTAGGAAATATAATTTTCTGCTAAACAATATGGTGCATCACATCATTTCTCCATTAGCTTCAGATGAAAATGAAAGCAGTGCTCTCTAACAGAGCTCAAAATTTAGAGCAGTGGACTCGTGTAAGCAAACATTATAGCTGTTTTTATTAAATTATGGTCTAAACATATTACTACAATGGATGTGGATTTCTGTGATATGCTCAAACAATTCAAGTGTTTTCTTCAGTGTTATGCACTTTTATGTTTCAGAGGTTAGGTGTTATTAAAACTAACATATTTTGTGTTTAATTTATTTTTAAGGCTTTTTATAGCCATTTCATTTTAACTTTTGAAGGATCATGAAACTCTTGAGAAGTTAACAGATGTTCACAGATATAAGTTGCAAATTATTGCAAATAATGATGTCACATATTATTCTGAATATTTTGAGAAAAGGTTTTATGGTTACATTTTTTGAGCCATTTTGTTGTTCCAGTTTAAAAGTGTATCAGTGTAAAATTTTACTTTTATTAATAAAAACAGCAGATCTTATAACAATTTTCATAACAGTTACATAAAATATATCTGAAACTGTCATTTAGAAGTGAGAAAAAACAACAAAATCTGATAGTTATATACTAAAATAAACATAACTTTAACAAACTACTAAGATAACGTCAGCCAACACGCAAATATGTATTCATACAATAACACATACACACAAATACACTAGAAAATCACCTATTTACTGGGATTTGTTTTAAATGTTTCGTCACAATGTTTTTGTCCTTTATAAAAATCTGAATTAACTGGTCGTGTCGCAGAGAAACGTATTACATCATTAGATTCTCCAAGCTAGGAACGTCATCTGATTGATTTCCAGCCAATAGCTGTGCAGGCTGATATGCGAGAGCACAAAACGGCAAAAAATACAAAAACGTAGTGTTCAGGATAGCAATTTCTGTGTGGAACACCATGGTAAATTTCACATTGTTTGTTTTTTTCTGAACATATTTCATCTACATCTACTTTCATCGAATTCTAAAACATAAAATGGCAGCGGATCGTCTGATAATGAACGCGATGACACAATGTATTATAAATCAACAGTGATAAACCCCAAAAATTGAAGAAGAATGGACTGTAAAGTAACTACATGCTTTTATTCACCATGCTTTAAACTGATGTGTTAGTCTTTGTTCTGAGTAGTGCTTGTAAAAGTGATGAAGATGTTTTAGATGTTCTTCCTCAGTTTCATAAATAGCCATAGGCTATAATGTTAACATTTTATAATGAAAACTTGTTTGATTTGTTCATGATAGTGTTGTGTCTCATGATAAAGCAGACGTTTGGACGTTTGTGGTCATAGGGTGATATTTCTCAAATGCAGCAGAGGGCCCTGTTTCTTTCATCTCTATAGATGTTGATCTGGGTCGAGTTCACTGTCTAAAGGCCAAAAAGGCCCATAGTTAAAGAAACAGCCTTTAGGCTATCTGAATTCATGTGATTCTTTGCATGACGGCAGCATGACAGCCAACCAAGTGAATCATCGCAATAGTCTTGAATAAACCTATTATTATGTACCCAACACATTAGCTTTCTGCAGGGAACTCCAGCAGACAGAGCGACTGGTTGAGCTGTGGTGCAGAGCGTTCAGATGATGGCTAGATCTGGTGAGTAGAGTTGACACAGATTCCACAGAGAGATCATCACAATTGGAGGGATGGGGATTGGGAAAGACAATTAGGACTCATAGTATGCTAAGCAGCAACAGATAGAGAAGGAGAACAGTGAGTGTATTTTTGGCAGATTGTAACAGAAAGCTGATTATCGCAAAGCCTTTTGTTCGAATGAAATGTGTTCCCTCTGCTGTCATTTAGCAGTGGCTCTCGTCTGTTAGTTGATTTTTAGCCTAAATAGGGTCATTAAAGATCCACACAACTTCAAAATGAAAGGAACACAAAACTTACACCGCAACCAAATACCTTTTTGCAGAACTATATCTCCACTTTTCCAAGCTTTCTCAAATTCATATACCCACTGGTGTCCATTTGATATTACAAATGACATTGCATAATACCTCTTGTGGTTTCTGGTTGTTTATAGTGTAGTTCTCATGATATATCATTTGTTTGCACATGTGAATCGAGAAGAGAATAATGTCTATAATGTGGTTACAATGATTGATAGGATAGATATTGGATATTCCTAATACAATTAGTGCTCTAGTAACAGTGGCATATAGGCTACATATTACATTTATATGCAGTAATATAGACATTATGGAAGCTTACAGGCTATAATATAATCCGGATATTAAGTGGACCAAGAAAATACTGTGATGTGATGTGATATGATTTGAATACCAATTAACTGATAGGCCCAGACAGAATCTGTTTTGTTGTTGTTTTTCCATCCATTTTCTGCGCTGATTTCAAAGGAAAGGTCTGGGGACAGTGAATTTTGTGAAAGACAGCTGTCCCAAATTTGTGTTTGCCTGCTACATGGTCTTAAATACAGCATAGTTTCTTCCTGATTCTATATGAAAACTATTTTAATGTAACATTTTATGGGAATTATTATATTGCAGTTTTGTTTTAATATTAAAAAAAATTTTTTTTTTATAATTTTATTATATAGATCACTGCATTTCTTTAGTTGTTGAACTTCTCTTGGTATCAGTATGTTGCCTTTGCATAAGTGTACGGTACAAACAGTTCAGCACATGTTGCTGTAAAATTTATACTTTTGCCTGCTTTGACCACTGGAGCATCTGTCCAAGGGTAAATGTCAATGGCAAATCCTTTATAATCTGAAAACTGTCTGGAAATAATCTGGCAGATTTAGTGACGCTTCCTATAGATGGTTTGTTCCTGTTTAATCTCCTCCAAAGCTCATTTCATGCAATGTAAAATAGAGCCCTGCGATGCGGAAATGTGGAAGTAGTATTTTTCCATTTGGTTAAACCCAGATTTTATATTACATTTAAAAGTAGGTGTTTAACATATTTGTGATTATGGTATTATCTTGCCAGAAAAGCAGCTGATATATTAGCATTATTTGGATACTTCATTTGTTCTATTCTAAGTGTTATCTGATGTATTTCCTATTAAAGCAGTAAGTTTTAGTGGGGTATATCATATCACTAATAAGATGCTAGTTTCAGGTCAGTTGAAAATGGTTTTAGGGCAAGGGTCGTTATCATTGTGAGAATTTAATTAGACAAAATTAATAATCAGTCATTATTATTTTGCCCAATTTTTGGTTTTAACAGACACAGCTGACTGAAACAACATAGCTGGGTCATTCTGTCAAATCAAACAAATTTCAGAAACTTGAATTTGTTCATATTCAGAAGACAGACAAAGATAAATAGTAATGAAAATCAAAATTTTAAAATGCCATTGATGAATATTTACTATTTTGTGTTAATTAATAATAATCAAAGGCATCAATTGGCCGTTTTCACCTAATTTGGAGGCAAATTACAGGGGTGGAAAAATGACTTTAGAAAGATCATGTCAGCATAATTATTACAAATGGTGGCAGGTCAAAACGGGAAAAAGCATGTTTTTTTTGTCCAGAATTTGTGTGCCTGTAACTCAAAAAGTATTAAGTATTATTTAGGGCGATATACCGGTAGACATGATTAACTGGTAGAAATTTGTCAGCCGGTAGAGATTTTGGACTATCGTCTCTATCGTGGTTACACGCTCACGTTGCTGTTCTACATGGTCACGAAAACTTATCATTGGCACGTAATTTTAAGCATTGCGGTTTAAAAACAAGTCATTCAAAGCCATTGAAATGCAATCATCAGTGAAAGAGAACTTATTTCGCTATATGCAGAGTTATTTTTGCCACTTTATAGACTTTGAATGGTTTAATACATACACTTGTATGTGTAAAAATGCATTTCTTATTTATTTGTTCTACTGTAGTTTTTTTGTCCTATTGCTTGAAATTAGTTTCTTATTCCTTTTTAATTGCTGACTGTTTACTTTCAGTGAGCTTGATTTTTTTTTAAATTTAGGCTAGTATTAGTTTTTTGTGAAATTGACACTGGTGACAAGAATTATGAAATATCTATGGTATCAAAAATATTGATATCATAAAGACCTTATTTAAAGCAAAAATTACATTATCGTGATATATACCATTACCGTGAAATAAAATCACTCCTATCGTGATATAATATTTTGGTCATATCGCCCACCCCTATATGTCAATATTCTTTTAGATACTGGTTCTTAACAAATTTATTGTTTGGTCTCTTTGTTTTTAAGGCCCTATATGGTTCAGTTCCAGAGATGTGGGGATCTCAATCTGGCTCCATGAGTAAATTAAATTGCACTGAGTTTCAATAATCAAAAACCAAATGTGGGTCACTTTGCTTACAACCCATAGCTTTTTTATACCTTTTATACCTTTTTATAAAGAAGAATGTCTGAAAGACAAATAATGTTTCCCTCTATCAAAACAATTGCATAGAAACTATTATTTTCCCAAAGTTTTCATGCTTGTTCCTCTAGAAGTATAAAAGATTCTGTATCTCCATATCCTTTGAGATTCTGGTTCGTAAAGATAGTATTTTACGAGCCATTTAATATTTGGCTTTATTTTTAATTTATATATTTCTTTGACCAGAAAAAAATATCAAAATTACAAAATGTTGCCTCTGAGGACCACTGGTTGATTTGACATGGAATGACCCAGTTCTTTTTATATGTTTATGGTTGTTTATGCTAATATGACTGCTGATAACAATAACCTTCAGTCATGATCCAATACTTTGGTTAATCTGCTTTTGATCATTTCTGCAATCATTTCATTTCACCAACAATTTGCTACTGAAGAAAACACTGTGACCTATTTATACACAAGGGCCTAAAATCGAACAGAGTTTTTTTCCCCCCTTGTCCATGGTGTCAAACAACACATAATCCCTCTGGACAACTCTGAAATGCTGAGAGCCTCGTTCTCTCTTTGCAATCCATACCGAGCTGGACGGTTTATCAACCCTCTGTGTGATCGATTTCTGCTTAATTACAACAGCAGCAAAGGACTGGAATTTAGTAACCAACCAGCTCTCTACCAGGGTATAAATGATGAAGGCTAATCCTCAACTTCAGTTTGTAGTGTACATCAAATGATGCGAAAGAATATTAGCACGTGGGGAAAAGAGCCAGGCAAATACTGTAAAGCAGCGTGAAATATTAGTAGAATTATTGAATGTTTCATGCAACCAGAAAAGGCTCATTTTGGCATATCAGGGCCAATGGGGTAATTAATGCAGCGTTCAGCAATTATGGCGGCTTGTTTTTGTGTAAACGGTTCACCCAGCAGATCTTTTATTGATGAAATGGCGGTCTTGCCAGAGGTCTCCTGGATGTCTTCCAGCCCCTTTCATTTACATACGTACGACACATCCAATTACCAAACAGGGAACTCATCCATAAACGAGAAGTAATAGCCCAACCAGACAGCCAGCCATTTCCAGCGTCAGTCAGGGGCTGAGCTCATGCAGCGTTCTCAAGGAATCCTGAGTGCGCTTTTTAGATTAGTGTTTCTGATTACTGACATCATAATGCTTATTTTGAGGAAATGAAGGCAGACGATTACATCCATGCATTTGTCCAAAGCTGCTAACTGCTTGCAAGGCATGCATCTTATCAGTTATATTTCCTGAGAACTAAACCCATGACCTTGCTAGTGCATCAGTTTATCTACAGAACTGGTTGGTCTTAAATATGCCATTGTTCCTTTTTGAACCCATACACAAACTATACAGGTGCATCTCAATAAATTAGAGTGTCGTGGAAAAGCTCATTTATTTCAGTAATTCAACTCAAATTGTGAAACTCGTGTATTAAATAAATTAAATGCACACAGACTGAAGTAGTTTAAGTCTTTGGTTCTTTTAATTGTGATGATTTTGGCTCACATTTAACAAAAACCCACCAATTCACATCTCAACAAATTAGAATATGGTGACATGCCAATCAGCTAATCAACTCAAAACACCTACAAAGGTTTCCTGAGCCTTCAAAATGGTCTCTCAGTTTGGTTCACTAGGCTACACAATCATGGGGAAGACTGCTGATCTGACAGTTGTCCAGAAGACAATCACTGACACCCTTCACAAGGAGGGTAAGCCACAAACATTCATTGCCAAAGAAGCTGGCTGTTCACAGAGTGCTGTATCCAAGCATGTTAACAGAAAGTTGAGTGGAAGGAAAAAGTGTGGAAGAAAAAGATGCACAACCAACCGAGAGAACCGCAGCCTTATGAGGATTGTCAAGCAAAATCGATTCAAGAATTTGAGTGAACTTCACAAGGAATGGACTGAAGCTGGGGTCAAGGCATCAAGAGCCACCACACACAGACGTGTCAAGGAATTTGGCTACAGTTGTTGTATTCCTCTTGTTAAGCCACTCCTGAACCACAGATAACATCAGAGGCATCTTACCTGGGCTAAGGAGAAGAAGTGAGGCAGTAATTAAAGCAAAAGGAGCCCCTACCAAGTATTGAGTACATGTACAGTAAATGAACATACTTTCCAGAAGGCCAACAATTCACTAAAAATGTTTTTTTTTTTATTGGTCTTATGAAGTATTCTAATTTGTTGAGATAGTGAATTGGTGGGTTTTTGTTAAATGTGAGCCAAAATCATCACAATTAAAAGAACCAAAGACTTAAACTACTTCAGTCTGTGTGCACTGAATTTATTTAATACACGAGTTTCACAAATTGAGTTGAATTACTGAAATAAATGAACTTTTCCACGACATTCTAATTTATTGAGCTGCACCTGTAGATGTAAAAAGTGTTTCAGGAAGAATAATCCTATATTTCTGTCATTTAAGTGTTATATTATTAAGTATATGTTAGTATTATTTATATTCTGTTATACAATTTTTTTAATATTTTGAAATAGATTTTATATTTTTCATAAATATATTTCATTTATTTAGTTTTTATTTATTTTCCAGTTGCAGTTTTAGTAATTTTAGTACTTATATTTATATTTGTTAGTTGACAAAGCAACATTTAATTTAGGCTTTTAAGTTCTAAATCTAATATTAATATTTCATTGTATTTCAGCTTTGTCTCAATTACTGAAAATTATTTTTAATAGTTTTTGTTTTAGATAAAAACAGCAGTGCATAATAGTAAATAATTAATTTTAACAGTAAAAATATATTAGTGATCATGTTAATTATTTACTATTGTTTTCATAAAATAAAAATGTGCAACGTTAATTAAATAGATAATAATTGTTTTATAATATTAAAATTATATATCTAGTATTTATTACTATTATTAGTTAGCCATTAATAATTATTATTGATATTCATTATTTACTACTATTATTTCTATAAATAAATGAATTATCTATTATGAAACAATATTCTAACTTGTAGAATCTATTTTTCAGCTAAAAATGTTTCTGTGCTTGTGTCTCTGTATAACAGAATTGCAGTACTATTAAGAAGAAGCACTTAATTGTAATTTATAATCTTTAATTGCCTTTAATCGTTAACGGCTCCAAAGGTCATGTAGACTCTTCTGTTCCTAAGGCATTAAATAAACACTTTGTCCATTTTATATCCTCCAGGTTCTACTGGGACCTGATCATGCTTCTGTTGATGGTGGGCAACCTGATCATCATCCCCGTGGGCATCACCTTCTTTAAAGATGAACACACCCCCGCCTGGATAGTCTTTAACGTGGTCTCTGACACATTCTTCCTGGTTGACCTGGTGCTGAACTTCCGCACGGGGATCGTCAAAGAAGACAGCACGGAAATCATCCTGGACCCTCAGCAGATCAAGGTGAGGTACCTTCGGAGCTGGTTCGCCGTGGATTTCATCTCCTCCATCCCTGTGGATTACATCTTCCTCATTGTGGAGACACGCATCGACTCGGACTTCTACAAGACGGCACGAGCGTTGAGGATTGTGCGTTTCACTAAAATACTCAGTCTGCTTCGGCTGTTGAGATTGTCCAGACTCATTAGATACATCCACCAATGGGAGGAGGTAAGATGCACCTTTACAGACTCTTAGATTGTAACATACTGTATCTATCACAAATAACACATTTTTGTTTGCTTGTGAATGTTGAAAAGAAAATGAACGGTGACATGAACCTTGTTTGATATTCCCGTACCAATAATGGAGCTGCCCATGGTTTCTTTTGGTGGTCCTGGAGCAATATTTCTGTGAAACAAATACTCTCATTCCTCATAACCACAACTCTAACCGTAATATAAACCCTTCAATTAATATTTCAGACTTAAAATGAAAATTCTGCCTTTACACACCCTCGAGCTGTTTCAGAATGGGATTTGTTGTGGTCTAAAATGACAAAAAATCTGCGTATTTTAATACATACGTTACCGTCAAAAAGTTTGGGTCAGTAGACCCCGAAAAAAAAAAAAAATTCGGCAGGGATGCATTAAATTGATCAAAAGTGACATTAAATACATTTATACTGTTATAAAACATGTCTAATTCAAATAAATGTTGTACTTTTGAACTTTCTGTTAATCAACGTGTCCTGAAAAAAATTATCACAGTTAAACAGCAAAAAACATTTTCAATATTGATAATAATAAGAATGTTTCTTGGGCAGAAAATCAGCATATTAGAATGATTTCTGAAGGATCATGTGACACCGAAGACTGGAGTAATGATGCTGAAAATTCAACTCTGCCATCCCAGGAACAAGTTACATTTTAAAATGTAGTAAAATAGAAACGGATATTTTAAATTTTAACAGTATTTCCCAATATTGCAGTTTTTACAGTATTTGTGATCAAATAAATGCAGCTTTGGTGAACATAAAAGACAATGTGGCGCCTTTAGGTTTGAAACGACCTCAAATAAATGCAAATGTTGGCTGAAACTGTTCTTTTAATTACAGTGAGAATTAACATTGAGGTTGTTCTAGGACCAACAATGGAGTTGATCCAAGAACACATCCTACTTGTTAAAATCCCAGTCAGCAATAACAGACAGAAAGTCACATAAACTTCACAGTCGTTGCCATCACGTGGATTTAATTTTAGCTCTGTCAAAGAATGGCTGCTTCTAAATCAGGCTGCAATTAGCCACAATTACAGGCAGCAATGTGTTACTCAACCTAACCATTGTTTGTCCGTGGCAAAGTTAAAAGCGTCCACCATGACCCTTTAATTGCTTCGATCGCTCAACCCTATCGGCCATCAACCTTGCGAGTTAACGGAAATCTATTGGATTCCGCACTTTAATTACTGCTATTTGGGAACGCCGCCTTTTTGTCCACTGAGGGGTGGTGCATCGGTGCCGTTATGGATTGTGGGTAACATCAGCCTCTAGTCTGGCCTCGCACTGATCTCCTAGGAACTATTGGTGACATTAGCAGAAGAGATACAGTACCTTATGTAATACTCCACAAGTCAAGTGTTGTGCTACTAAAAACCAGCTTAAGGACAATGTGGCCTAGAATTGAGTGAGGATTAAATCTTAATTGTGACCCAATGCGGCATATTCTAGTTCTGCCATCACAGTTGCACATCTCTGACCTCTTTTCCTTTTAGATTTTTCACATGACCTATGACCTGGCTAGTGCCATGGTGCGCATTGTGAATCTCATTGGAATGATGTTGTTGCTGTGCCACTGGGACGGATGCTTGCAGTTCCTGGTGCCCATGCTGCAGGATTTCCCTTCAGACTGCTGGGTGGCCAAAAACAAAATGGTGGTAAGTGTTAAGGGCCACTCCGTGCCTGTTTTCTCTTTATTTTTCATCGGCAGAGCTGGCAATGGTTTATTAATCCCAACATCCAGATTTTCAGGTTGTTCTGAAATAAATCAATAAAACTGAAGATATAAATGCAGCAGAATAGAATAGGTGTTGATACTGCTGCAGAATAAATGGCCTGGATGAAGCATTTTGAATTATAGAAAGCTGTTTTCACCAGTAAAAAATCAATTGAGAGCTCAATTTCACACTGAGAAATAAAGTCACATTGTGAGTTACAGTTGTGAGAAACAAAGGTGCAATTGCAAGATAAAAACTCACATTGTTATATAGTTGCAATGAACTCTTTCCCTGCCAGCATTTTTTAAAAAGGTTGCCAGCCACCACCAACATTTTTATTTATTTTCACTGAATTTTCACGTCCCCCAGAATATTTTGTTGTATGAATATCTGAACATGCAATACAGAATATAAATAAAGAACAGAGCTTCTACTTTTAAAGCACTTCAAGCATTCTTTTTTTATCGACACTTGAATGTAGGTAAGTTTGATTTAAAAAAGCAACAAAGCTGAGAAAATCGTGTTTTTATCAGAGATTACAACTGGATCATATTCAGTATGATGATCGAAGCATAGATGCTGTAGATCACTTGCATCAACACCCCGAAAGCTTGCACAGTCCTTTACCACTTCCTGGATCGACATTTCACTCCGTAACATTAGGCATTTATATGCTGTTTATTGTTAATGATCGCATTATTTTTCATATGCATCTGCTTACATATGAGATCGCTCGTTTCTGCGTCTTCCTCACATGTGTTTTTGATCGGGAGATTCTGGTCTCATTCAGAAGATGCGTAATAGCACCAACAAGCATATAGCAGGGAAAACACAGAAAGCCATAACGTCTTCAAATTGCAAGGAATAAAGTCAGATTGTGAGATAAAAAGTCATAATTATAAGTAACAAAGTTGCAATTGCCAGAAGCAAAACCGGAGATGTAAAGTGACACTGCAAGATAAAAAAGCCACATTATGCCATATACTGTAAAGTCAGCTTTTGCGAAATAAAGCCACGTTGGGAAATGTGAAGTTGCAAATATGAGAAATAGAAGTCGCAATTGCAAGAAACGAAGTAATGATTGCAAGTCACATTGTAAAGAATCACAATGGGGAGATATGAAATAAGAGTTAAAAGAAATAGTCACAATTTTGAGATATAAAGTCAAATTGCGAGATAAAAAAATCAGATTGTGACACATAAAGTTAGAAATATGGGAAATAAAGTGGCAATTATGAGATAAAAAGTCAGATTTTGTTAAATAAGGACACATGCGAAATATAAAGTCACAATTATGAGAAACAAAGTTGGATTTACGGAAAAACACGAATCACGATTGATGGATAAAGTCATATTATGAAATATAAAGTCACAACTGGGCAATATAAATTAGTGCTGTCAAAGGATTAATCGCATCCAAAATAAAAGTTTTTGTTTACATAATATATGTGTTTATATACTATGTATACTATAATACTATGTGTTTCCAGATCCCTACTATTTCTACCACTCGCAAACCATACATCACACACTGTATGGGGGAAGTCATGGCCCAAAGGTTATGGGTTCGAGTCTCGTACCAGCAGGGATTGTAGGTGGGGGGAGTGAATGTACAGCACTCTCTCCCACCTTCAATACCATGACTGAGGTGCCCTTGAGCAAGGCACCGAACCCCCAACTGCTCCCCGGGCGCCGCAGCAAAAAAAATGGCTGCCCACTGCTCCGGGTGTGTGTTCACGGTGTGTGTGTGTTCACTGCTGCGTGTGTGCACTTTGGATGGGATAAATGCAGAGCACTAATTCCGAGTATGGGTCACCATACTTGGCCACATGTCACGTCACTTTCACTTTCACTGTAGGTAGCGCAATCCTAACAACCTGCGCACTTTCCCTATGTCTACTAATACACTACTTTATTTTTCTATTGGTCTCTGGAATTGCCAGTCTGCTGATAATAAATTAAAAGAAAAGCAATTTTGAGATATAAAGTGAATTATGAGAAAGTAGTGATCACAAGAAATTAGGTTGCAATTACGAAAAATAGCTACAAGTATGAGATATAAAGAGACAATTACAAAAATAGTCAAAGTGCTAAAGAGAAAGCCACACTGTAAGATATAAAGTCAGAATTATGAAAAACAAGGTAACAATTACAAAAAATAAAGTCACAGCTGCAACATATCCTGGACCTGCATGATAAGTATTTTGCCCAAAAGTGCCAGACCGAGTGACTCATTTTGCTAAAGAAGAACACTGTCCGTGACTATGCTTCATTAGCATTTGTAAAACAGTACCTTCTGCTTTCCTCCATCTTCTGATATCAAGAAAGCACATGCAGCGTTCGTAATGACCCTCCTGCTAAAGGACGTGATATTTCCCTTTCTCTCTCTCTCTCTGGCCTTTACTCCGGCTCCTTCTAAATCCTGTCAGAAATATATAGAAACACTGTCACTTTTTTTCCAGTCTAACACTCTCTCGCGCTCTTTCTCTCACATTCTGTCATTCGCGAAGCTATTTTCTCTCCTCTCCCTCTTCACAGCACGTTTTGTCCCTCTTTCACCGTCTCTCCTATTTCTTTTGCTCTCTATCACAATTGCCGTCTTTCATGCTCGTAATTATATTCATGCTTTAATTTGGGTTCTTTTTTCTCTTTATCTCTCTCCCGTTCTCTCTTTCCTCACAGAATGACACATGGGGTCAGCAGTACTCTTACGCCCTGTTTAAGGCCATGAGCCACATGCTGTGTATCGGGTATGGCATGTACCCTCCTGTGGGCATGACGGATGTGTGGCTGACCATCCTCAGCATGATCGTGGGTGCAACCTGCTATGCCATGTTTGTGGGCCACGCCACTGCCCTCATTCAATCACTGGACTCCTCACGCAGGCAGTACCAGGAGAAGGTTAGTAAAAAAAGAGGAGGTGATGAAGTCAGTTGGCTCTGGGAGGCTAAAGTGTGGATATTTGCATACATTGCGATGTAAAATGAATTGTTTTGTGTTTTATTACAGAATAATTTAATGTAGGGGAGCTTGGGGCAAAACTCAATTTCTTGACTCATAAATAAGCTAATGATGATACCTACTCTGCTCGGTAAAATTTGTGCTTTTTTTTCCATCAAAAAATGAGGAATATTATTTGAGGAATTATTTTGGGATGTCCATTTTGGATGTCTGAATTTTTAATGCCCTTGGAACCCAGTTCATATCTATTTTATTTGTTGGTTAAAAGTTGCTAATGCTGTTAATGCTAGATTCATAGTTATGAAATAAAAATATAATTATAAAAATGATCAAGTATAAAAAAAGTAAAAAATAAATTGTAAATGTATTATAAATATGATCTTAAAATATAATATTTAATAATATTATATATTGTTAAATAATATATTGCTAAATAATATCCAACTGTATAAATTATAATATATTAATATTATTTATATAATTTACATTTGTATATGTTCACATATTTACACATAAAAGTAGTATAATGTAATATATAAAGTATATTTGATAAGATTTTTTAAGTGTTTCTGATCAAAAATCAAGCAAAAACAGTAATATTGTGAAATATTATGACAATTTAAAATAACTGATATCTATTTTAATATGTTTTAAAATGTAATTTATCATTGAAAAGCTATTTAATTTATAGCACCCATTACTCCAGTCTTCAATGTCAAATGATCCTTCAGAAATCATTATAATTTGAAACATTTCTTATTATTATTATTATTATTAAAAAATGTGTTTTGCCTAATATCTCAAATTCATTATGCTTAATGTTAATTATTTATGTAACCGTTTTATTAAAATATTTCACTGCTTGCTTTGCTATATAAACAACAGAATAGATCAGTGGTTCTCAACTAGTGGATTATGGAAAAAAAAAAACAGCAAAGAATAACCTGACTCACTAGTAATAATGTATAGTAAGTGAAGCAACATAAATCAGCTCTTTATTTATTTATTTTAAAATGCTTCCCATTTATTTGAAATAGAAATATATTGTAACATTGTAAATGTCTTTACTGTCACTTTTGATCAGTTTAATGAACCTTGCTTAAAAAAGTATTAATTTATTCAAAAAATATTGTACTAACCACAAACTTTTGAATGGTAGTTTATGTTATATTAAATATATTAACACATATAACTGTTGGCAGGTAGGTTAGTAGTAGCTAAATGTTGCAACTGTCTTCTATATTCCTTTTATAATTGTCGAAAATATATACTATAATGAAAAACCTCCAAAAATACAATCTTCGTTGGTAAGCCAGCAAATAAGGCAAAGATCATTTTAATGAGGATGGGCAGCTGCCGTTTCCCACTTTGTTGAGCATTGAAAAAATTTCCCAGCAGACAAAATTTCCTCACTCTGAGAACCGAGAACGCCTTTGAAGTCCTGTTTAAAAATAGAAAAACCAGGGTCGCAAGCAGACGAGTGGAGAGAAAAATGGTAAACGACGACGGTTTGTGAGTTTTGAGCGGCGCTCGAAATGCAGTTCGAAAGTCGTGGAGGTTTCTGCGGTGATTAATACTCAGTTTTATTGTGTCTGTAAGTGTGCTGGAGCGGTAATTGAACTGTTGTCATTTTCTATGAGAAGAAAATACAAGTGCTTTGACCTCTGCTGTGTTAAAAGATTCAAGTCAATTCAGCCCAACTGCAGTTGTCGTGGCAACTTGCATTGTTGATATAGGAGTGCATATTGATGTGAGGTTTCCTCCCCTTTCTTCTAAAAAGGATGAGGCCTTTTCTTGTGTGCAGCGAATGTTTTGATTTCTCAAAAGCTGAACGCATAAAGGCCAATGGTTTTGATTATGGTTTCACAGTACATAATTTACAGTTCCTCTCCACATCTGTTCGAAAGGGTTTTGAAGACACAAACACACCAGGAGAGAGAGGAAGATTCGGTTAGGGAGAGTTCAACAGGGATGAAAATGTCTGAAGTTGTCAATTTGTCCCGTTAACTTAGCTGCCGATTTCATTACCTGCTGCATTTGGGCTTCCACACCACTCTCCTCGGTGTCAATGCGATTACCAGCATCCATTTCCAGAAAAAGGACGAATTCCAATGACACACTGTTTTTCCCAACACCATGAGCCATGCTTGCCTTACGCTGGCACTTCAGCAAGCGACTTCACACCCTCACCGGGCTCCGCGGTTGAAACCTAACTGTATAGCATGACATTATTTCCTGTTGTTTGAACTCATCCTGCTGGCTTTGTCCCCTGCCCTTGAATATGATAATAGAAGAGCCACTCGGAGAGACCGAGGAGATGTTCACAGCTGACATGGCAGGAACATTAGCATGTGGTGAAGGGCACATTGCAACCGGCTACCGTCGACAGCCTAGACAGCAGTTCATGGAAGCAGGAGAGAGAAAGCAAAATGGCTAGTGACAGAACAAAGTTTATTAGAAAGGACAGCTGAGGCAGAGAGCCATGCGGCGTAACGTCGCCGAGCCGCAGTGCTGCAGGCGCCCTCTACCAGTTTCGGAGACACAAATGAAATAACAAAGAGACAGTACAAGGGGATTGTGGGTAAAATAAACCCTATCAATACTGTACGTCCTTCCTTGAAGTGAAAGAGACAGGCTTGGAGAGAGGGACAAACAGAGAGACAATGATAAATGTGGAGATGTGAAAATACCGCCGAGCTTTGCAAATGGAGCCTGGGAAGGCTGCCGTAAATACGGTTACACTGACCAGGCTATTGTTTTGCAAGACATTTAGTCAATATTTATTTATCGGTAGCTGTGTAGTTAGAGACAACACCTCAGGGTCTCCTGACGGTTTAAAGACTATTTACACCTAATCATAAAATCATTCATGACAAGTCTTTAAAAAAGACAATGGGTTACTAAGAGCTCCTTTGTTCCAAGTACAAAAATATTGGACTGTGGTCCTTTAAAAAATAAATGACAGTACTATTGTAAAATGATGGTATCAGATGGTAGGATCACAGTACTTTGATATATACTATGGTAATGAATAATTACCATATTCGTACCTTTGTGCATATGCAAATGATTATGATGTTAGAAAGGTGCCGTTAAAAAAACATTTTTTGTGATAAACTTTTTTTTTTTGGAAAACTAGGTAATTTTTTTTATTTTTGCTTTGCTTCATGGTTGTGTGTGTGTGTGTGTGTGTGTGTTTTGTTTAATTTTGTTGTTTGATTTTTTTTCTGTTTTCTTTTGCTTTTGGTTTTCTTTCTTTTATTTTTATTTTTTCTGTTTTCTTTTGCTTTTTGTTTTCTTTCTTTCTTTTGTTTGTTTTCTTTTTTTGTTTTTGTTTTGCTTTTGTTTTGTTTTGTTGTTTTGCTTCATTTTGGATACCAAACAAGGGTCACGGGTCAATTAGATTTGGTTTGGAAACAATCTTTGATTTGGCAATAATCCTAAGACTCTACTGGATAAACTAAGAACCTATGGGATAAAATGGAATTTCTCTATCTATCTATCTATGTATGTATCTATCTATCTATCACCTATCTATCTATCTATCTATCTATCATCTTGATGTTATTTGGTTTCATATTTGATCCCACTAGGGTCTTTAAAAAATTGTTTCAAATAATTAAAGAAATCTCATTAGCATTTCTGTCCACATTCCTTTTGGGTTTTTTGGGGGGGCTATTGTTGCTAAGCATGTAGATAAATGTGTAATATTCAAGTTGATAATATTGTGTATATGTCATTTGTACAGTACAAGCAGGTGGAGCAGTACATGTCCTTCCACAAACTTCCTGCAGACATGCGGCAGAGGATTCATGATTACTATGAGCATCGCTATCAGGGGAAGATGTTCGATGAGGAGAGCATTCTGGGAGAACTGAACGAACCACTCAGAGAGGTTAGTAGTAATGTAACGCTCTGTAAATCCACTTTCTGACAGCAGGTGGCGCTTATGGAACATTAGAATTAGAGCCACTCAGAGAGGTTAGTAGTAACGTATAAGCCAGTTAGTGTATACTTTGATTGCGTAGCTTGTATTCTAGTATTAAACAGTTCTATCCACTTATTTTGATATTCTTCATTCTTCAATTACAGGAAATCATCAGTTTTAACTGTCGAAAGCTTGTGGCCACCATGCCGTTGTTCGCCAACGCGGATCCCAACTTTGTGACCTCCATGCTCACCAAGTTACGCTTCGAGGTGTTCCAGCCAGGAGATTACATTATCAGAGAGGGGACCGTTGGCAAGAAGATGTATTTCATCCAACACGGTGTACTAACTGTTCTGACGAAGGGCAGCAAAGAGACAAAGATCTCGGACGGGTCTTACTTTGGAGGTAAGAAAACAGTTATGATTGGTTTGGATGGTTTGATGCAACTTTCATTTGATTCTTGATATTTGTATGATGATAGTTTTGAAATGTTGCTTAGCATAAAGCACTTTCTTATAGAATCTAATGTGGATGAATTGGCAGTTAAGTTGCAGCAAATAAGTTTGTGTTTTTATTAGAGAGGTTTTATGTGCTTAACGTTCAGGCTGGTACCACCGTGTTCTTCAGTGTTATCGGCTGGTTCTCCCAGGGAACCAAATCAGTGAATGGCCACGCTTTTGGAGCCTGGGGAAATTCCTCACCCAGCATAAGTTAACCATTCATGAAATTAATTTCCTTAAAAAAAAATTATTGAGTAGCAAATCAACCTTAGAATGATTTCTGAAGGATCATGTGACACTGAAGACTGGAGTTATGATGCTGAAAATTCAGCTTTACATCCCAAGAATAAATTCTATGTTAAATATATTGTAAAATATAAAACAGTTATTTTAAATTGTAATGATATTTCACAATATTAATGTTTTAAAAAATTTCAACATTGATAATAATAATTAAAAAAAAAAATTCTTGAGTAGCAAATCAATGTTAGAATGATTTCTGAAGGATCATGTGACACTGAAGACTGGAGTTATGATCCTGGAAAT
>NW_015544177.1:801170-816772 GCF_001515605.1 Sinocyclocheilus anshuiensis
TATATAATACCATTCAAAATCTGAGGTCGGTATGATTTATTTTTAAAGAATCAAGATGCATTAAATTGATCAAAAGTGACAGCAAAGACAGACAGTCATTTATATTTTAAATAAATGCTGTTCTTCTGAACTTTCAATTCATCAGAGAACCTTGAAAAAAATTTCAACATTGATAATAATAATTTTAAAAAAAAATTATTGAGTAGCAAATCAACCTTAGAATGATTTCTGAAGGATCATGTGACACTGAAGACTGGAGTTATGATCCTGGAAATTCAGCTTTGCATCACAGGAATAATAAAATTTTAAATTATATTTTAAATGTTTACTTATAATAATATTTCACAGTATTACCGTTTTTGTTGCATTGTTGATCAAGTAAATGCAGGCTTGGTAAGCATGAGACTTCTTTCAAAAACATTAAAAAGTCTTACCGAACCAAAACTTTTGAACAGTAGTGTGTAAAATTTACTTATTTATCTACTATATTTTTGGCATTTTTAATTCAGTTATTACAATTTTGTTTACAATTCATTTTTAAGAAATTTGTATGTGTTAAAATGTTGTCAGTCAAATAATCAAATAATCAGTTGAGAAGGAAATCACAGCAGATATCTCATGGTACTACTGTATATGATTGCTATACTTTTATACACCATGAAATATGAATATGAGATTCATATTTAATGGTATATGAAATTGTGCTTTGTCATCAGAGTCTGTTCACTGCAGTTTTTCTCATTACAATTTCCATTGTACTTTTTTGTTTGTTTTTTCCTGTACACTTTCTATTTTTAATTTTGGCATTTATGAAGGCATCATGTTGTCCATTATTAAATGCCTTTTAAATAGCAAAAAAATACAATTTATTCACACTATAGTTTACCTTGTATATAAATGAGTCTACCTAACAAATCAACATGCTCTATTTTCTGAAGAAAATGAGGGTGATGCAAATATTTTGAAATAAATTATACACCACCTGGTCTCCAAGTGCAAGCTAGCCTCTTTCCTGGTGTTCTGTGCCATTATAAACTCTATTACTGTCTCCTGTGCGGTTCTGGCATCACAACTAAGTAGTTTGTGCTATCAGTGAGCTGCAGCAGATTTAGTCAAGAGAAAAAAAATGTCATCATATTTTCCATATATATTATTCCATATATATACATATAATTTTGTTTACAATTCATTTTTAAGAAATTTGTATGTGTTAAAATGTTGTCAGTCAAATAATCAAATAATCAGTTGAGAAGGAAATCACAGCAGATATCTCATGGTACTACTGTATATGATTGCTATACTTTTATACACCATGAAATATGAATATGAGATTCATATTTAAAGGTATATGAAAGAATAGCAATGCCTCATTATAGAGTCTAAAAACATTTGTATTACTGTGGTAATATGTTCAAAACCATGTTCCCTGTTGAAAAAAAAACAGCATATGCTGGTTAGGTATGTTTTGAAGCATGGCAGCTGGTTTAAGATGGTCCTGAGCTGGTTATGAGCTGGTTCTGACCAGGAGCTAGTTGCTTAGGACCAGCACATGACCAGTTAAGGACCAGCTCAAACCAGCTGCCATGCTTCAAAACATACCTAACCAGTAGATGCTGTTTCAACAGGGTTGTCTTTGTATTTTTATGCATCATCTCATGTTGATTTTTTATTTCTGTTTCTCCATGTTCCCTGACCCTCACACCACCCTTCTCCCCCCTTTCCACCTCAGGATGTGTTAGTGAGTGTGTGTGCTCTGGTGGCTCTTGGCAGCATGTTCTTCATGACCCTGGCCATGATGACTAGACGGAGAGAAAAAGAGTGAAAAAGAGAATGAGAATAATCTCTACAGGTTCTTGAAGGACCAACAGCACCTCGTTTAATAATCTTAAAAGTGCTATAAGCTACTATAATTGGAATACAACACATAAAATGTTCTTACTACCAAACAGATCAATGAAATGGCTGTCTTGAACAGTAAAACTTTGTTTCTGTGACAGTCTGACAGCCAAAATGAACCTGAGCACATGGTACATGTTATCCAATCAAAATTCATATAAATTTTTAGGTTTATTACCAAGTAATTGTCATTGCTCATTTTAAGACTACTAGATTTATGCTTAAAACAAGCAAGTAAAAAACGTATTTGTGCAATTCAGTGGTGAAGCTTTGTGTGAGTTAGCAAAATGGCTAACAGTCCTTAGCAGCTTTAACTGTACAATTTACATAAACATATACAGAGAATCACGCAAATTCACTTCTTTAGCTTTTAAAATGGTATGAACTAATCAGTGAACTTTTAGGAAAACAGTAATACTGTATTTCTTAGGTGCAAAGGTGAGATACTGCCTGAGAACACCCAATTACCACATTAGTGTTGACAGTCTCCTGTGTCCTCTCCTCAAACCTCCTGCTTGTCTGTCGCTTAGAAACTTTCTCTGCATTTGAGATAGAGCTTTTACTCTGTGATCTGACTGGACAGATGATGGCTGAGTACAACTCTAAGCTGTCAAAAGGGTATTTTAATGCTCTGGCTACAGATTAAAAAAGACTATTCAAAAAAGCAACCTCAAAGTATATAAAGTCTGAGTCACTGCATTTACAGCAAGTATATTTAATTCATGGTGCCCACTGTTGTGGATTTATGCACATATTAATAGTGCTGGAGTGCTCTAAACTTAGGCTGAAGAAACATTTATGTTTAATGCTCAGTTAGGGGCTGGATGCTAGGGTATACCCATTCATACATTCATTTATTTACTCTTCATTCTATTATTTATACACATAAACGCACATATATACTTGTAAAATTTTGGTTGCTCTTACAAAAAGAGTAGGATACATGTTCTTCCCGTGTGGCTTTCAATTTGCTCATGTTGCAAAATGTCCACAGAGATCTGTTTGCTGACTCGAGGCAGAAGAACAGCCAGCGTAAGAGCTGACACGTACTGTCGTCTGTACTCACTCTCTGTGGACCATTTCAATGAGGTGTTGGAGGAGTACCCCATGATGCGACGCGCCTTTGAGACTGTAGCCCTCGATCGGCTTGACCGCATAGGTGAGAGCTGTCAGTTCAATAGGCCTACGTTTTTCACAGCTGCTCTGAGATGCCCTTGAAGAGTGGAGAGTTTAATAAGCGGTCACATCTTGTCCCTTGCTTTTATTCAAAATATTCAGTTTGAAATAAATTTTTACTTACATAATGTGATGTATTATAATTGAAACAGGATATTCTATTAGAAAAAATTGGCTATTGGTGAACATTTATCCAACAACCCCTGTTGCTTAAGTCAGGGGTGTCCATACCTGCTCCTTGAGCACCACTTTCCTGCAGAGTTCAGCTCCAGCACACCTGCCTGGAAGTTTCTAGTGATCCCAAATGTGTTGATTAGCTCATTCAGGTGTGTTCCACTGGGGTTGGAGCTACACTCTGCTTGAAGGTGGCTCTCCCGGAGCAGGATTGGACACCCCTAACTTAAGTGATGACGGTGGAAAAAGAAAGATGAAGCAGTAACACCAGTAAATTTTGGTCAGTTTTTATTTCATGTTGATAAGGTGTGTAAGGTTATCATTTTAATAACTGAAATAATATTTGATTAATAGCATGCTCTGAACTTGGGATTTACAGTTAACTTTGATAAATGGAGATGTCTGCACTCATTTGCATGTATTAGCCCTGGAATTGCCAGTTGGAGCAAGGAACCATTCCATATTAATCAAATTAAATAAACATGTTAATCTTCCCAGCCCTACATTTTGACATGTTTACAGTTTAAATCAAAATGCATCCTTGAGTTTGTTATCCATGCATTTCTGTCTTCCTTTATGTCCTCACAGGAAAGCAGAACTCTGTACTCCAGCACAAGGTCCAACGGGATCTCAATTCCGGAGTTCTGAACTACCAAGAAAATGAGATCATCCAGCAGATTGTACAGCATGACAGGGATATGGCCCATTGTGCCCACCTCATGCAGACACCTCCTCCAGCTCCTCACCCAGCACCGACTCCATCTTCTCACACCCCTGTCATCTGGGCACCTCTTATTCAGGCTCCTCTACAAGCTGCTGCAGCCACCACTTCAGTCGCTATTGCCCTAACTCGCCACCCCCATTTGCCCCATACTCTCTTCCGAGCCCCTGTCCCACTGCTTGGCTCGCTGAAAGACCAGCCAGGGTATGTAAAAAGGTTCCCAACTGCACTTTCGTGTACTGCTGCATTTGGTGGCTCCTCCTCAACCAGCTCGCAGTTCAGCTCTTGTATTGAGACCCCAATTCTGGACACACTCAGGACTGAAAGATCATCTACCTCCACACCTCCGCTACCATCCTCCAGCTCTCTGCCATCCACCATCACAACAACAGTCACCACCACCACCTCCAACATCACAGAGTCTTCCTTCTACCCCCATAGACCCCTTGCCTCCCATGGGTCCAAAGACTTCAATATTTCCCAGCTTCATCCTCAACCACAACTTCCTCAGGCCTCTTTCCCCAGCATTGCTGCATCACTTCCTGGGTTCTTCAAACAAGGAGCAATTGGAGGAGAGGCTGTCCAGCTTGCAGTTCCCCCTGCGTCCACCCTTACTCCTTTGATAGCGCACTCAGTAAGTCCCATCCTGACCCAACTGCATTCAGCTCAGCCAAATCCTCAACAAACAAAACCAATTCAAGATTTGAATAAAGTTACAAGGACAGCCTCCCAGTCTTCTGTAACAGAGTCCCCTGTCTGCCCCAGGAGCATTATTGAACAAGTCCCAAGTCCAACAAGTGTCCCGTCCCAACATGCTCAGATTGGTCTACAGCCAGATGTTCTTTCCCAGCTTTCCCAAGAACCATCTGCTCTTGCTTCCCTTGCACAATATGGATCCGGAAATACGTCCCCATGTAGCACACCTTCAGCCTGGAGCCCAACATGCCAGAGTCCTACAGTTGAGAAGATGAGAATGTCCATGCACAGCCACCCTGCTAGCATCTCTGGATCCCAAAGCTCACTACTAAACCCTCAGACACTCTTCCCACCACCACCTCAACCAAGAGAAAGGGGTGGATCTCTAGTTGACTTACCTTACCAAGACTTAAGCACCATTTCCATGTCTCTCCCCACCCCAGGACTACCTGAAAAGTCCAAGCCAGTTGGAAGAGGACCGCAACCACCGGACTTATCCCATCACAGAGGATCTGCTTCAGGTTACTCGCCGCTCCCGTCGCCCCCACCCCTTATAAAACCATTTAGTTCAAAACCTGGTCATGTTGTCCTATCAAGACAAACTTCCAAGTTGTCTATAACTCAGACTGTGTCCTCAGGTGGGTCACCAGCCCATGGATCTAGTGACAGGTCCACCCCTGGGACTCCAAGCTTGCACCCCAAACTCCCGTCGAACTTGTGAGAATGGATTGCACCCTCCTACGATGAGTGAGCAACATTTTTTAATACGTCAGAAACACTGACATTTCTCACCAGAGAAGGAGGGTGTATGTTCATCTACTTGGATTTCTATTAGTCCAATGACTTCCCTATTTGTTATGCCAAAAGAAGGAATGGACTAACAAAACTGACCGAAGAATGAAGGTGTGACTTAAATTTGTCTTCCAAGTTCTGTCAGTAATTTTTGCAATATTATTGTCTGATGTTAAGACTGTATAGGGATATGCAAATTATGACTTCCAAAAAAAAAACAAAGAAAAAAAAAAAGTTACTTCAAAGTAATAATTCTAAAGGATGTATGTATGTTTGTGATTGTGTGTGTGTGCGAGCGACTGCTATTGTCATGTTATAATAGTGTGCTCTTTTTAAAGGAGGGAATTATGCTGGGTCAGGGAAGCAAAGCTACATTCGTCGCACTTCATCAGTCGGGCATCATCTGTCATTGTGAAAGAGCACGCCGTACAGGTCTCTCCGGGCAGGTGGCACAGATATATACACACACAAACACAAAGATGCACAGATACGTTCACACATGCACAAACAAACCTAGCCCTCAACATCCCAATTATCTAGACCTAGCTAGACCTTGACCCCATACATACCTCTTTGCTGACAAAGAGGTACTGCTCAGTATCTATGGCCTTTCCTTTTTGTAACAATACTGCCTTAGTGTCTGGACACCAGGGAACGACACCCTCACTTCCACAACAGAACTGAGAATATTAAGAATGTTTTGCAATCATTTTGTATGTGCTTTGTATGTGAACTGCAGTACTTAAGCAATAAAACTGTATGCTTGGTTTTTGTACATGCACAGAGGTTAAACTGTAAATTGCAGCTTTCTTCCTGTCAAACAAAAGATATTGGATGATTGTGACAATGGCAACGACACTACTATGACGCAGTTAAAAAAAAAAAGCCCACTGCAGTTACCAAAGCTTATGAGTTAAGACCTGTAATTACAATGTCATGTTTGAATTTGGGTTTGTATGTTTAATTTCTGTTTTGCATCTGTTCAAATGCACATTTTGTATAATGCAGTAAGCCTATACCCCACAATTTGCATGAGGTTATATATGCTTTCTGGTTGTGCAATACATGTTTTGGTTAGTATGTATTATATTTCATATCTGTGAAATTAAACATTTTTAACCATTTAAAATGTATTTCAGCAGAGGTACAGCAGACTAAAATAACAAAAACAACTCTGCTAACACAATAGTTAGCCTAGCACCTGCTATGATATGCCATATGTGGCTGGTGGAAAAAGGAGGAATAGTATTTTTCTAAGTGTCCTTCCTTTTGAGCAAAGCTTACACAGGTGGATCATGAAAAATCCCTGCTTTATCCCAGGTTATTATTATATATTGTATAATTTGTATGATTTTATAATACATGTCTATGTATATATCTATTGTGTACAGTGGGTACGGAAAGTATTCAGACCCCCTTCAATTTTTCACTCTTTGTTATATTGCAGCCATTTGCTAAAATCATTTAAGTTCATTTTTTTTCCTCATTAATGTACACACAGCACCCCATATTGGGGTCTGAATACTTTCCATACCCACTGTATGTGTATGTGTTTGTTTTGTTAATCTATATATTCATAATTTAATATATATACTTTCACCATCAGTCTGCAGATACTGTCATTATACATCACTCGGTCCTTCCGCTCTCAATTTTCTTCCATTCTTGCAAGTTGCAATATGCATTTGATTATCATATCATTAATTTAATTTTCAGACCCTGATTTTTTCCCAAGTAAACATCATTCCCTGCACTGAAGTTGGATAAAATTGCAAGGCAAAATCCAAATGAGAGAGGTATATGTGATCATGTATCAAAGCATCAAAGAGCTTTTTGTTAGTATTACAGAGCACAGATTACATTACTCCATAATATTTCTCTTTTTCAGGTCTGAGTGTGTGTATGCGTGTTTTCTGTGCATTTATGTTGTAGCATTTTATAATATTCTGTGCATTTATTATTTATCGTAACCAAAGTGAGGTATCATTAATGATTGTTATACAGTAGTATTTTTAACCCCATTGACATAATTACTGACAGCCTGACTTTAACATTAAGAGGTGGTCAAGTATTGGTGGCCTATGTGTTCATAAAGGATGCTCATTCCTGTTGGTTTTCGAGAATTGTAATCCAAATCAGAATTTATGGTCACTGTATGGCACAATGGTTAAGCCATATGGCATATCTGAGATGGACAAGTTGTGTCATTATGCATCAGTTCATCAAAAAAAAAAAACATTTGTTCTTCCATCCTAACAAGCTTCCTCCTGGAATATGTCCCCTTCGGAACTCATAGGCATATTAGCGCAATATTTTCACATAGAATATGAACAACTGCCGTCAGTTATTATTATATTATTTTATTTTATTTTTTTAGTTGAAAGATGACCAGACTTGCCATATTTGGTCAGTGTTTCACTGTATCATGATTATAATTAGAATAATTATGGTAACAACATGTAACATGACTAACATGCTTCAGATTCAAAATATTACAGAATATAATGTTCATCATGAATACTAAATAATCATGTATGTACAAAAATTCATGAGTATAGCTATATGATATTTCATTTGAACTATGTTAATCGATAAATAGTTGTAAAAAAAAATAATACATTTTATTGTTTTTCTTTGTTAAGTCTGTGTTATTTCCTTTATTTCTCTTTCTCTCTTCCTGACCAGGTTGCATCTTGAGTAAAGGACCACCCTGTATTTTATTAGATTTAAAGCCTATTAGTGTTGTTAACATTTTACCAAATTAATTTATTTTTACCCATTTTAAATACAACAAACAGTACCAAAAAAATGAAAATGTACTGAAAATTAACTCACCCTAAAGCCATCCAAGATGTAGATGAGTTTGTTTCTTCATCAGAACAGATTTGGAGAAATTTAGTATTACATCATTTGCTCACCAATGGATCCTCTGCAGTGAATGGGTGCCGTCAGAATGAGTGTTCAAATCACTGATAAAAACATTACAGTAATTCACAAATGATCTATACAATTCCAATCTATTGATTAACATCTTGTGTTTGTAAAAAAACAAATCCATCATTAAGGCATTTTATCTGTTTAGAGCTGTTTTGGACTGTTTTCACTTGTAAACGGTGGTTGATTTCTGCATATTTCTCTCCTGATTCAGACAAGACGACTTTTTCCACTAGAGAAAGCAATATTACGGATAGAGGATATATTTGAATTTGAAAACGCCTTTTATTATAGAGATGCAGCATTTCACTTTACAAGATGTCAACTGATGGACTGGAGTGGTGTGGATTACTTGTGGATTATTGTGATGTTTTTATCAGCTGTTTGGACTCTCATTCTGACGGCACCCATTCACTGCAGAGGATCCAATGGCGAGCAAGTGATGTAATGCTAAATTTCTCCAAATCTGAAGTGCAAATTTTCATTTTGGGTGAACTATTTCTTTAAAGTAAGAGCAGGCCTTGACATCACGTCAAGTGTACAGTTATTTAAGCTGTACAAAAACAGTCGGTTATGGCGCTTGATGTTGGAAACTGGTATTTGTTATTGTATTATATAATTGACTACCATTAGGTTATAATAAACATACTGCTTTGCAGCACAAATAGTTTTATGTTAGTCGTTCTTCGAGTTGTTTACCTATAGCGGCTAATAATGAATCGGAAGTTTCGCACACTCACGGGAAATTGCTTGCTTCTACATTGAAAAATAAGGTCAATATTGATATATTTTAATAATAGTTCATTACTATTAATATTAATAAATCAAATGTAATTATTGTGACTCTATCAACATGTTTAATCGATTGACAGCCCTAATTTGCTTTTCTGGCATTCATACATCATCTCGAGGCATGGCTTCTGTAACACTGCCACAGATGGAGAGAATCACAAGGTCGCGTCCTTGAAAATCCAATGCACTGTTCTCCCAGCTATTGAGCCTTGATTCCAGCACTTCTGACACTTTCTGTAGCTCCAGTGGGGAACTGAGATAGCATCTCTCACTTCCCCGAGACAGCAGTGGATCACTGTCTTGCTCTCCATCCTCCACTAAACTGGACTGTTTAACCCCTATCAGTATCATCGCGAAACAGAGCATCTAATCTGTATGTTTCGCTCAGATCTAGCGCTCACCAGAGAAGTATTGTCCTTCCTGTGGTGGAACCAAGCAGAGATGGCTTGTGAAGGAGTGCTGGCAGAACACACCAAAGGCTGAAATTATGTTTATGGCAGCTATTACACTTTATCTCCGCACTGGAGCTGATGCTTCGTAATAATTCCACTCATAGCGGCTTGATGTCAGCGAGCTCTGCTGGCGTATCAAAGCCTGGCTAAGCCTCACCCTATTTGCATACAAATTGACCCGCTGATCCCTGTCACTCTGACAATGCAGCCAAGGTACACCCAGACAGCAAGCCCCGCTAATTACAGCGTGATCCCGTTATATTAATGCCAAATGGATCCCTCCCTAGTCGGGAATGAAACCTGATGCTGAAGTTTCCCCTTATTGTCGGCCCTTGTGAAACTTTGAAAAGTTACCCAGTATGTTATGAATTTTAATTGCGCATTAGGACTTGCTGAATCCCTGCATCCGAACAGCTCCTGCACAGAAGATGATAAGTTTTTATTTAGGTCCGTGCACACTCCCGGAGGAATATTCAGGGTACTTGCATTGTGTCTTTTCGCTATCCAAATGAATTAAATAAAATTAATAAATTATGAACGTTTACCTTTTGGTTTTTAATAATGTTCAATGCAGTGTCTTGGATGTCCAATTACACACTGACCCCTAGTGGTCAGTTTAAAGCTTCAACGTATTATTAAATTATCTTCCTTTTGCTCTCAAGGGGTAATTTTGAATATTCAGCTAATTGACTACAGGCCTTGATAGGCAAATAAATCAGAGCTTTCTAATCCACGCTATTAAATGTGCGTATGGCTAAGCATGTAGCACACATTACAATATAACTTCTCTAAAAATATTCAATATTCATTGGAATCAGGTGCGTTTAAAAAAAAAAAGACATTGGATTGATCTAATTGTCAAGATTCTGTATTTTCAATATAGTCCACGGGGTGGCGTTATTGGGATATGCCTTTGACTACATAAAACAGTGAACAAAACGATATGCTGTTTAATCGCTTTCAACAAGAAAAACAACAAAACATACAGAGAAAAATAATGGAATTCCACAATGTCTCGGGATACAAAAAGTTCACTGTAGACACATACAGCACAGTGCTGATGAAAATAATTTTCCGGGGGTATGAAAAGGGATTCAAAGGGTTTGATGCGAGTTTAAGCATATGAGCCACACCACAGCTATTTTTGGGACTTGAATATCTTCATTGGAGGCTGAACAGCTGACAAAATGTTTGCATGTGAAAACATCCTGGAGGCTGGGGGGGGGCGGGGTACAGTTCATGAGGTTGAGCTCAAGGCACCACAACAATGCGCATGGTGTTGGTGTAGCCAGA
The DNA here is from genome assembly GCF_001515605.1 of Sinocyclocheilus anshuiensis. Taxonomy (NCBI): domain Eukaryota; kingdom Metazoa; phylum Chordata; class Actinopteri; order Cypriniformes; family Cyprinidae; genus Sinocyclocheilus; species Sinocyclocheilus anshuiensis. Next base: position 812,097 of record NW_015544177.1, read on the forward strand.
TCCTGGACGCCAGCCTGTGACAACGATGAGAACGTCGCCAGACTTGAAGTACTTCCGGGCTTTGCCTAAAAATCAAAATGGAAGATGTAAATAATAACTCTAGTACAAAGGTAAATGGTTTAAGTGCCTGATATATGATTATCAAACAGTCCTGATCACATCTAAACCCATGTTTTATATTAAAGGCAGGGTAGGTGATTAGGTTCAAAAACATTTTTTATTATGCTGGTTCAAGTCTAAATGTCTTTATATGTATTTATATCGTCTGTGGAAGATGTAGAACCATAAAATGTTCGTCCAATCATATTCCTCGGTCCGAGGGCTACGATAGGCTGTCCTACCTGCCTGTCAACGTATGTATTTGCATACCTCCACTCACCCTGTTCAAGCAGACATGATATGTCATCAGCGCTTTCCATTAGCTATTGCAGACTGAGCAAGAACGGAAGGCATTATTATTTTAATATTATGCGCTTTGTACTGTAATGTGTTCTCACCGGTGAATGAGACGAGGTAATCTGACAGTGTTGCATTCAACCCGCCATCAACGCCGTCTCTCATCGTGTCGCTGGTTAGCCTCTGGTCTGCCTGTGCACGTTCATGTGTTTTGGAGGAGGCGTGGCTTTGGAGAGTGATTTGCAGGGAGGGTGAGATCTTATGCGTTCAAAGCTAGCTTGCTATTGCTTGCCTCTCCGAAATCACCTACCCTACCTTTAACTTAATGTTAAATTGCAGTTTGTGGCTTTTAGTACACGTTTGCTTTTAGCTTTAAGGCTGTTCACAGCAATAATGGTAACTACAAAGATAACAATAACAATAACTATATTACAGTTATACAGTTATGTTGTAAAGTTAGTGGATTCTGATTGGCTGTCAAAGTTTTATCCTTTATCACCTGGAAAAAATCATTCTGAAAGTGATTCCAATGATATCGTCCCTCTGTGTTGTTATTGTTATAGTTGTGGTGTGGACTTCACTATTCGCATAGAATTAAAACGATTATTAAAACTTTATAGTTATAGTTGTGGTTGGAGTTATCATACTTGGCGTGAATAATCCTTAAAGGCCCGTTCACACCAAAAATGATAACTTTAAAGATAACTATATTAGCGTCCACACCAACGTTCTGTTGGTATCACACTAGATGAAGCGCTCGATTTCTCTAGATGTCTCATTACCAATCTCCAGCGCGAAGCTGACACGTAGATCCACATCCTCAGCCCATACATCATTAGCAGGCTTGGTGTAGAGGATGGGGATGACGCCGCGATACAGGTGCAGCTGCCGGGCTGTCTGGCCGTTACGGGTCACAGCCATGATAGGAGCACGTGGCCTGTATCTGGACAGCAGCTGGGCAGACCTGAGGAGACAAAGACAGGTTGACACAAAATATTAGGACAGAATTATTATAGAACTAATAACAATACTAATAATAAGAGTTAATTGATTCTTAATAATATTATTATTAATATTAATAATTATGATTTGCCATGGATAAGATGAGCTCTAATGTTCCCTGAGATTTTCATTGCTAATAGAACATGACTGTGTTTTAGTGTTTTCATGAAGTATGTAGTTTAATATGTAATACATTATAAAATATATATTTAAAAACAACCACAATAATAATAATAATTATTATTATTATTATGGTTATAAAATATTACTAGGTAATAATAATAATCTGATGAATGTTATATTAATATTTTCATTGCTAATATGAATGACTTCATGACTAAAATGACTGTATTTTATTGTTTTCATGTAGCATGTAAATATATATATTTTAAATATTATAAGTATACATGTATTTTAAAAGTTGCTAATTTAATTTAAAACGTAATTAAAAATAATATCAATAATAATTTATTTTATTTACATATCTATAACATTACAGAGCATAATAGCATAATTTTGAAAATGGACAAAATAAATAAAGAAAAAAAATACATATAGAAATACAGTATGTTCCAACTTTTTAAAAACTTTGTTCATCCTAAAGAGATTTATTTTACAATAATCATTAGCTGACTGTACATTATCCCCATTTAATTTGGCTTCCTACCAAATAAATAAACTTAAAAAGTTGGAATTTGATTTGGAATTACTTTAGTAAGTGACTGAGGTTCGTAAGAGGCATAAAACTAACATAGTTATGCATCAAAACGGTCAATTATATAATTTAGCTGCCATTATACAAAATACTTAATAATATAATGATGCAACTGACCAATCAGAATCAAGTATTCCAGACATACATGCAATAAATAGATAAAATGCAAATGCTAGCTTGAAATTGTATCTGCTCTGGTTGGAGTCAGCCGGAAAAACATGCTCCTGCATACAAGCCCCAATGAGGGTGCACGTTTGCCTCTCTACAACCTACTGTGGGACAAGTGAATAAGGAGTTTAAATTAGCCTATGAAATGTCAAGGTTCAGGCCTGCAAAGGTCAGACTGTCTCGCTCGACGCAACGAGATGCATTTCGATCAGCCACAGGTCAAAACGGATAATATATGAGAGTGAAGGAGAGACTGTGAGTAAGTGCAGCTAACTAACCCTACACAAATGATAAAATTAAGTGTTAAATATCTTCTAAACTGGCATAAGAAGATGTGCTTCTTACAATGCATACATATGTTTTACAATCTCATGTGCACGATACGGAGTCGAGGTCACTGTACCTAATATTAGAACCAAGTGTGTGTGTGTAAATGCCACTGTAAGCCTTTAGGGTTATTGAGAGCGTCTCTGACCTGCCAGTCTTGGTGAGCACAATGATGGCACTGGCACAGCACTTAAAGGAAGCTTCCACTGCACCAATGGCCACGGACTCAGTGGGGTCACGGGTCAGATGGGTGGTACGGCGAAGCTCTTCAAATAACTGCCTGTGGAACATAGCGGCCTCAGCTTCACGGGCGATCTGACACAACATGAAGAAATTAGACAAATGAGGACAAGAACCTTATTATTGTATTGCCATTGTGTATATCACAATACTACCATCTGATAACATCACTGGTCTCATGGTACCACCAGAACACTTATGATGGAAGCTCTATTCAGTTTGACAATGATAAAAAACCTTTGCTGGTAAATTTGATAAAAACCTTTGGTAGTGAGAGAAGAAGTGTTGCAGGTCCTCAAAAGCATGCGAGAATTTGTCGCCACACCAACCCTTGTGAAAAAGAACTGAACTTAAAATTGTTGAAAATGTACTCACCCTCAGGCCATCCAAGATGAAGATGAATTTGTTTCTTCATGTGAACAGATTTGCTTTTGAAATTTAGCTTTACATCACTTGTTCACAACTGGAGCCTCTGAAGTGAATGTGTGCCGTCAGAATGAGAGTCCAAACAGCTGAACAACACAAGTGATCTACATGACAGTCCATCAATTAACATTTTGTGAAGTGATAAGCTGCATGTTTGTGAGAAACAAATCCATCAATAAGGCGTTTCAATCACTGTCCAAAATATCAGTCCATAATCAATAATAACGCTTCCTCCAGTGATAAAGTCCATCCCCTGTTGTCCTCTGACATCAAAATCCAGTCATTATTGTTTAGAACTGTTTTGGACGGTTTTCGCTTGTAAACGGTGCTCGATCTGTGCATATTTCTCTCCTCATTCGGATGAGACGACTTTTCACTGGAGAAAGCAATATTGTGGAAAGTGGACTCTTTAAGCTGAAAGAAACGGTTTGAAATTAAAAACGCATTAATGATGGATTTGTTTCTTACAAACACAGAACTTTTCACTTCACAAGACGTTAATTGATGGACTGGAGTGGTGTGGATTACTTGTGGATTATTGTGAAGCTTTTATAAGCTGCTTGGACTCTCATTCTGACGGCACCCATTCACTGCAGATGATCCATTGGTGAGCAAGTGATGTGGTGCTACATTTCTCCAAATCTGTATATTATTAAGAAGTATATTATTTTAAAGTGTATTATTTCCATAATAACTACTCTTTTTAAAAGTATGCTAAAGTGTACTTCTTTTTCACAAGGGTAATAGTTATTTGCACATGTAGACAGTACAATTACAGAAATAGCATTAGCATTTATTTAGTGTTTAATTTTACTAGATGTGCTTTTGGAGTTAAGAGGTTTATGGTGAGATTACACGAATGTTCTGCTTAGCAAGCTAAACATACAGTATATTATTAACATATTAGCATAAGTGCACTTATCAGGCACCAGTCAAGGTAAAGCCAGAATGTGGCGGTCTTGATGGTACCTGGTGCTGTGTGCGCACAGACTCCAGAGGGTATTCACCCTTTGCAGTCTCTCCGCTCAGCATGATACAGTCGGCACCGTCGAGCACGGCATTGGCCACGTCGCTGCTCTCGGCACGGGTGGGGCGGGGCTTCTTGATCATGCTCTCCAGCATCTGTCAGTCAAGGAGACAGTCAGTTCCTGCTGGCTGAACTGAGCCAGCTCATTCGCTTCTGCATGGTATCTGTACTAACCTGTGTGGCACAGATGATTGGTTTACCAATCCTGTTGCAGCGACCAATCATCATCTTCTGAGCCAGGAACACCTTCTCCGTTGGGATCTCAATACCCAGATCTCCACGGGCGACCATGATACCATCACTAGCCTCCAGGATCTCATCAAATCTACACAAATAAAGAAATGCAAATAAAGAAATAATCAGAGCTCAATCTAC
>NW_015544177.1:817059-825137 GCF_001515605.1 Sinocyclocheilus anshuiensis
AAATAGAAATATTTTGTAACATTATAAATGTCTTTATCACTTTAGATCAATTGAATGCATTCTTGCTGAATAAAAAAAATCTTACTGACCCCAAAGTTTTAAAAGGTAGTGTATATATACATTAAACATTAATTAAAAATATTTTTATTAAACATATAATAGTTATTATATTATATTATAGTTCTTAAATATACAATGGCAAATCTTAATATATAATTATTTAGATAGTGTTTAGTTTTGCTAGATTCACTTTTGGAGTTAAGAGGTTTAGGGTGAGATTACATGAATGTACTGCTTAGCAAGCTAAACTTACTGTGCATTATTAACATTAGCATTAGTACACTTATCAGGCACCAGTCAGGTAAAGCCAGAAGGTGGCGCTCTTGATGGTACAGTACCTGGTGCTGCGTGCGCACAGACTCTAGAGGGTATTCACCCTTTGCGGTCTCGCCGCTCAGCATGATACAGTCGGCACCGTCGAGCACGGCATTGGCCACGTCGCTGCTCTCGGCACGGGTGGGGCGGGGCTTCTTGATCATGCTCTCCAGCATCTGTCAGTCAAGGAGACAGTCAGTTCCTGCTGGCTGAACTGAGCCAGCTCATTCGCTTCTGCATGGTATCTGTACTAACCTGTGTGGCACAGATGATTGGTTTACCAATCCTGTTGCAGCGACCAATCATCATCTTCTGAGCCAGGAACACCTTCTCCGTTGGGATCTCAATACCCAGATCTCCACGGGCGACCATGATACCATCACTAGCCTCCAGGATCTCATCAAATCTACACAAATAAAGAAATGCAAATAAAGAAATAATCAGAGCTCAATCTACACTCAGTCTGCAAAACATAACAATCTTTACAGTAGGTCTGTTAAGGAATGTCCACTTTGAAATAAATTACAATTAATATACTGTATATATACAATATATTATATGCATTATATATTATATATGCACATACACACACTATTCGTGTCACTTATGCTTACCAAGGCTGCACTGATCAAAAATACAGAAAAAACTGTGATATTGTGAAATATTATTAGGCTACAATTTAAAATAACGGTTTTCTATGTGAATATATATATATATATAACATTAATTAAAAATATTTTTATTAAACATATAATAGTTATTATATTATATTATAGTTCTTAAATATACAATGGAAAATCTTAATATATAATTAATATAAAATAATGATATATAATTATATAAATATATATTATTTGATTTAATTAAAATTTTATTTATATTATCACTCACTTGCGCACACCCTCATGGTTCTCCAGCTTGCTGATGATCTTGATGTCCTTGCCTTTCTCTCCGAACACCTTCCTGACAGCGTGCACATCAGCAGCTTTGCGGATGAAGGAGGCAAAAACCATGTCGACGCCCTGCTCCACACCAAACTGAAGGTCCTGAATGTCCTTCTCAGACACTGCGGGCAGGTCAACATTGGCCCCGGGCAGGTTCACGCCTTTCTTGCTGCCCAACATGCCTCCATTCTGAATCTCGCAGTTCAGGAAATCAGAACCTGGAACATTCAACAATGTTAAAACAATGTATTCTGGCAGTCCTGCTGTGATGTTTTAAAGGGCTGAAAATATGATGTGGTTATGATAAGAGAGATTCGTTGAACTTGGAACTCACCAATTTCCTTAACCTTGAGTGAAATAAGACCATCGTCGACGTAAACATGGCTGCCCTGCTGCACCACATTTGTGATGTTCTTGTAGTCCAGCCACAGAATGTTCTCATCGCAGTTGTCCTTGAAGTTGTCATCCAGAGTGAGCTTGATCATGTTACCTTTGACAAGCTTGACCTCCTCAGTGCCACTCTGAAGAAACCACATTCATGAGCAATTAGACAAGCTCTAAAAAAGAGTTTCTAATATTGAAAAGGACATCAGAAAACAAGACGCTGTAATTACTCCCTTAATAAGTCCAGTCCTGATCTCAGGGCCTTTGGTATCCAGAGCAATGGCCACAGGTCGGTACTCAATGCTGCCAGGTCCAAAACTCTCAATGGCTTCACGAGCATTCTTGATGGTCTCAGCATGGTACTGCATAAAAAGGTTATTTACAGCAAAATTGAGTGTGTAATATTGAAAAGTTTTAAAAATTAACTGTAAGTGAGCACAAGATAACTGTAATCTAAATGTACAAATAGGGGAAATAAGCATGAACAAGAAGAATATAAAACAGAGACAAATACTGATCTTATATGTTCCATTCTATTCTATTATTTCTTGCAATTCTATCACCACTACGGAATAAAAAAAGTTAAAAAGGAAATTTTATCTCACAAATCAGACTTTCGCAATTCTGAGTTCATATCACAATTCTGACTTCTCTTATATTTCTGAGAACTACAAGACATAAAGTCTTGCACAAACAAGCAGAAACAAGCTTCCATTATATTATATTATATTGTATTATAAAATATTATATTATTTTGTCTCTGAGATCTCAAGCCTTCTCAACTTCATCATGTCTTCTTCCATCTTTATTTGACCCTCTAACTCTAGCACTCTCTATTCTAATTCTATTCTTTATAAAAAAAACTTGCGACTTTTAGACTTGCACTCTATTTACTAACTGCTTGTTTTCTTAAAAAAAAAAACTAACTTGCTTCTCTAATTTTTTGTATTCTATCTATTTGTTTTCTTTTTCTTTATTATACAATTAACAAAAGCAAAAAAGGCCTCTAACACTAGCTTGCTCTATTCTTTTTCTATTCTATCTTTCTTTTTATTTATTATAGGATAAAAAAAATAATAAAAAAACGCAGTACACGTAGCAAGGTTAAGCTAACTGAGACTTGTTATAGCACTTGCATATCATTGCTCTTTTGTTGATTTTGATTGCTTCCATTGTCCTCATTTGTAAGTCGCTTTGGATAAAAGCGTCTGCTAAATGTCTAAATGTAAATGTCATCTATATATGGCACCATTTTTTGTCCTTTAGAAACATTAAAAATTATTTTTAGACTATTTTTTCTTCTTTGTTCTGCTTGTATGCTGATTCTTGCTCTCAGAAGGAAGTTTTATTGATTGACAGCGCGAGTTCTGAGACCTGTAAAACTCTACTGAACACGATGGTGTGAAATAAAAAGAACAAAGTGAACATGTCTTTTTGCTGTAAAGTCTACAGCTCAGTCGGCGTGATAGTCTCTGTCCTGTCTGTCCAATCGCAGACACGAGGCAGAGACAGAGAGTATATATATAGAATCAGGGAGAGACAGATTATGTTTCCAGTGACCCACAGAAACATTTGACTGCTTCTCATCTCAAACTGTTCGTTTCAGTGAATAAATATGACTGATCCGACAGCTTTGCTGATAGTTAAGTCAAACTTTTGGCTGTCGTCTCTCTGATTACAGACCGTGTGTAAGCAAATAATAAGACAGTCACTTCACAACCATATCACAACATGTATAAAGCGTCAATGACTGTGGCTAACTGTAACAATGCTCTATTAACAATAAAAAAAGTACATTATTTCAATGAGTAACAAATTAAATTTAGAGTTCAATCAAACAAAAGGAAAGTGTTGTATTGTTACAGATTATGAATTTCAGATAAAAATTGAGTTATAAATTTTAAATTAAAAAATTAAGTCTCAGGTTAAATATGGTGAATTTATAGTGATCTCAGGTCCAAATATGATATTAGTATTAACAAATATTAAAATAAAAACTAGTATTAATGTTAGTATTAACATTTAATAATTAATCATTATAAGATGAAAAATAGGATGATAAAATAAAGAAATATTTTCATGTAAATAAAAGTACAAATAAATGCAAGTTATAACATGTATATTATATATTATACTAAAGCAAAATATTTAAAATATTTTATAACAAATTAGAATATTTTAAATTAAGTTTCGCTAAACTAACAAGATTAAGAAGTAATTCCATTAATTTTTAATAAATACCTTGAAATGTGCAAATTGTAAATGGCATATTTTTATGTATATAAAGGTGAAAATAAAATACATTTAAACAAACACGCATACACACATATTTATAGTAAATTATCTGTAAATTTTTAATTTACGTTTCGCTAAACTAAACAGTTTAATAAATAAATCCATACTTTAAAAAAAAATACTGGCACCAAAAAAAAAAAAAAGTTGTTTCATGTTTTTAATTTAATACACTGTATAGTATTGACTTTACATTTTTACAAATATTTAATATTTTAATATTTCAATCTTGATTTTCTACTTTAAAAATGGTTTTAAAAAGAAGCTAACCTGTCTCATAACCGCATGATGGTGCTTAGTAATGCTCACTGGAACTCTCAATGAACTGTGCTCATATTTACTTGTTATATACAAGAAGAAACTTTATTAAAGATAAACATGAGCTATCGACCTTCTCAATCCTCCAGACAGAAATATCTACTGCATCACTTCATGATAGCATGCTTAATGTAGTAATCAGTAGCAATGGTGCCATGCAAAAAAAAGGTAAAAAGCCATGACTTTTAAAGAGGGGAGGTCAGTGCAGTCTAAACTCACACTCTGGCTTGAGCCCATGGTGACTCTTCTCAATGTATCGGCCAAACATATTAGAGTAACTAACAAGATCAGCTTACAACTTCTGACATTTGAAGAGGCACGAGGGAAATGCCACAATAATGGAGGATCTACGATGGTACGAATGTCAAGGCTGGCTAAGGGGATGAATACTTTTTGAAGAACTCTTATTACAAGTTTAATAGTCTGCTTGATGATATAACAATACATTTGTGGACCATTTCAGTTGAGGTTAATGAGCTGCTAACGGAATATGTTCAAGAATGGATGAGATCGTGTACCTCGTGAGTTCCATGGGAGAAGTTCATACGTGCAACGTTCATGCCGGACTTGATCATCTCCTTCAGTGTCTCCACAGATCGGGAGGCAGGTCCTGCATTAAGATAAAACAGAATATTGAATTTTGAATATTGAATTTCTCAGCGTTTTGAGGGACAGTTTGCATTAAAGGAATTGTTAATCCAAAATGAAAATTTGCTGAAAATGTACTCATCCTCAGGCCTTTCTTGATGTAAATGAGTTTATTTCTTTATTGTATCAGATTTGGAGAAATTTAGCAACAAACACACAGCTTTTCACTTCAAAAGACGTTAATTGATAGGCTGTAGTGGTGTGGATTATTGTGATTTTTTTATCAGCTGTTTGGACTCTCATTCTGACGGCACCCATTCACTGCGGAGGATCCATTGGTGAGCAAGTGATGTAATGCTCAATTTCTACAAAACTGTTCCAATGAAGAAACAAACTCATCTACATCTTGGCCTGAGGGTGAATTAATGTTCAGCAAATGTTCATTTTTGTATGAACTATTCCTTTAAGTTCCTTATGTGGTTCACTGACCGATCGTGCAGACGATGCCTGTGTTGCGAGACACAGTAGGCTCAGAGTCGATGTCCAGCAGGCACAGGTGCTCCAGGAAGGTTTCTGCCATAGCAGCAGGCATCTGCTGCGTTTGAATGAAGGCAGAGCCCGTAGTCTTCGTCTGAGACATGGCTGGAGCTGCGTTCGCGACTGCTAGAAAAGTCCTGGAAGAAATATGGACAAAGCAAATTTAGATGACTTATGCAAGGACAGTGATTATTTTGAGCTTTTTATTATCCTCGGGCCTTTGGAAACACATTTGACTTTTTTTGCACACAAAAGGACATGATGTCAAAGATGCAAAAATTTCCCACCATAATTTCATACAAGACTGCCCTTGTGAAAAAAAAACTTTTTACACTTTAGCATACTTTTAAAAGGGGTATTATGGAAACAATAAACTTTAAAAGAATATACTTAAGTGCGAACTGAATGTAATGTTTTTCGACACTTAACTGTATGTTAATTGCAATTAAATGAAAATGTATTACACTTTAAATTTATATTAAATGCAATAATTGAACTTAACAGTGCTTTTTAGACCCACTTAAGTAGGACTTAAGCACATCTCTATATGTCATTTCTATTGTCTTTGAAATGTGGTTAAAGTTAACTGCTGAATGTACTGACAAGCATTTATTGTAAACTTAAATATAATTTAGTGATCGACCGATATTGATTTTTTATAACTGATGCCGATACCAATTATTTGCATGTTTATGTGCCCGATAACCGATATGCAGAACCGATATTTATTTACTGTTATAAAGTAAATAAATGACTGAGTGAAGTAATTAAATGAATTGAAGCAACTTAGAATACATTACACCTACTGAATACACTGACTAGCTTGTAGTATCTTTGGAATAAAGAGCTTTTAGAATGTTAAAAACCTATGGGGAAAAAAACTAAACAAAACAAAAATAAATAAATCAATATTTAACACCCCTACCCACCCCCACAAAAGCAGGATGATAGTGATCTCACACAGCTCTGGACACACCTATGTGTAGCCATTCATCCACATTTGAACAGAGTGGACAGTGAAATTGCTGTAAATACAGACTGATAAGGAAGAAAATAAAAAATCAAACCTGCTTTAAAACCCAGCAACACAACTTTAGCTGTATAACTTTACAACAGCAGCACTGATTTAACAAAAAATCAAAACAGCAAGACTTATTTGACATCAAAACAAAATTTTTAAAAATGCTGTCTAATCACTCTCACTGTACTTTGATGTCACACACAGAATGGTCTGTGGAGTGCTGCTTCAAGTCCAACACCTACTGTGTTTTATTAGGAGATGCACAACAGTTCTTCTGTGGCTTTATAGGTCATATTTTCACGTACACAATTTAGCAAAATCAGATAATATTGTGTCTAATATATACGACAATATTAACTTCTTATTATTGAATTGTTGTAAAGAAATATCACATTTGCAACTCAGTGTTCAAAAAATGCTGGGAAATCACTTCATGTAGCCCTACAAGAGTGATTACTGATAAACTGTCTGAAAAAAAGAAAGTAGTAATCGTGTACACGTTTTAGTACATCGAGGGAACGAATTAGTAAATCATGCGCATGATTTATTTTGTATTTTTTCTTGCATGTCATGTGCGGGGCTCCGTACAAAGCTGCTACATTGTAACGACTTTCTGCTTTGACGATCTTGATAGAAATGTAGTGGAGTGAAAAGTACAATATTTGTCTTTCAAATGTAGTGAAGTTAAAGTCATAAGTTTCCAGAAAAAATTATACTCAAGTAAAGTACAGATACTCAAAAAGTGTACTTAAGTACAATACTCAAGCAAATGTACTTAAGTTACTGTCCGCCTCTGACTACATATCAGGTATTTATGTAATGCATCTAATTTGTGCATAAATGGCTGTTATGTTAAATAAAGTTTACTAACTACAGCAAATCAAGTAACTGCACCATGCCGTTGTTGTCTCGTCTCCCCTCAGACGCGTTGCAATGACGATCCTGCGCGCAATTCTCAAAACACCCACAGGATGGCGGTGTTTATGGGTGAATCCGAAAACAAAACCGATATCCGATTATGGTAAAATGCGTAAATATCGGGAAAAATATCGGTAAATCGATATATCGGTCGATCTCTAATATAATTGCATTTCTATTAAATCCTGTATGTAGTAAATTTGAATATATTTTGTAATTACACATTTGTCATGATAAAATTACACTTCTTTAGTACATTTAAAATATATTAACTTTAAATATAAAATCAAATAACAAACTACAGTTCAAATTATCATCAAGCATTACGTGTTTAGTATGTTAGTCAAAATATGTGTACCTCTTTAAAGCACAATAAAAGTATTAAAATGTACTTTAAAGTAAAATGAATGACATTATTACAAAGAATTTTTTTAAAAGTGTACTTGCGTTTAGAAACATGAAAGTGCAATCTCTTTAAGTACACTTAAGTGGCCTTTTATTTCATTAATTTTATATTGTCTGCAGGTAGTTTTTAATATACTTTTAAGATTTAAAGTACACTACAAGTGCACATTCAATGCAATTAAGCACACTTGCTATTCACAAGGCTGAACAATGCAAGATTGTCAGAGAATAATGACTTAAAGGGGTCATATGATGCGATTTCAATTTTTCCTTTCTCTTTGGAGTGTTACAAGCTC
>NW_015544177.1:827661-838662 GCF_001515605.1 Sinocyclocheilus anshuiensis
AGTATGTGGAAAATAATGTGTTTTTTTAACCTTAAACCGCATAAACACATTTCATTACACCAAATACACAAAATAATGTTCTTTTTAGCAACGTCATATGACCCCTTTAAATTTCATTCTGATCCTTGCACAAAGCTATCATATGGTTTCACATGGCTCACAAGAGTGAATTACTGGCAGCACTGCCTGAGCCAGAAAGGAAGAGTGTGTTAAAATGCATGACCGCACACACTCTTACACACATCACACACACACATTCCAGCAAACTGTGATCTCAGGGTAAAAAGACAACTTGTCAAAGTAATAAAATATAGTGTATACATATAATAAGAAGAAATATCATGCTGAAGTCAATAAACATGCTGTTTTAACTAAACTGATTTTAGTTAATGAACTAAATGCATACATTACTAATAACTTTAAGCTCCAATTTTCGACAGAAAATGGCATGGTAACTTTGTAATTACGTGGATAATTTTTTTAAATATTTCTAATCATATTTAAGGAATGGTCCAAATATCCGTTTATTTTAGCAGCAAAAAAAGTCTCCAAACATCTAAAGCCTGCTTTCAGTTCGGAATAGGTATGTATTTTGATCTGCCCTGTTTAAATGATCTGTCGAGTTCACTGCCTCCTAACTTACCTCAGAAGCTGAACGCCTGCGGGAACCTCTGATCTCTTCCACCGCCACTGTCTGAACTTATCCAGTCTGAACTGACCGGCACTACTTCCCACAGCCAAGCGTGTTCCTCAGGGTCTGTACAGTTAAAAAATTTTAATTGAGTGCATATTATTACATTAATAATATTAATTAGGGGTGTAACGGTACACGTATTCGTACCGAAATTTTTCGGTAAGGGTCTTTCGGCTCGGTACGCATGTGTACCGAACAATTACAGGGTTGTTTTAACCACTGAACGAGTGGAACTTCATTGAAAACTTCCAAATTATATATTTTATATAATTGATAAGAAACAAAGTCTCATCTTTCAAGTGATGTCCATTTTTTTTCAGCAAACTCAAACAATAACTGCCGTTTTGACGCTCTTTGATGTGGCGCGACATATAACCGCCTCAGTTCAAACGGCAGCGCGATCATCCCTTCCTCTTTTCTAGTTTGGCGAAATAAGTTATGAATGAACATCCAACGCCTCATGTAATCAATCAATCCGTGTTTCAGCCGCGGAAAGACGTCAATAAAACAAAATGTCACGTAGCATTTCATTTACCTCAGGCAAGTTATCAGTGTCCACAGCTCCTTAGTGCGCTAGAGAAAGGAGTAAAGAAGAGCATTTCGCGAAATATTAGACTATACTCATTATATTATACTTTACCTGTTAGTGATGTCTTCATTATTTAATGTTTAAATAAATCTGTTATGAAACAAGTTATGACAGCCACTGTGTAAATGATTATATTTCAACAACAAATAGCAATTATATAATTTAGAAGTTAATTTAAAAACTACGTTTGCATACCATTTTTTTAATTTGAGTGTTGATTATTATATAAAAACAAATATTATTTTAATATAATATATTATTATATAAAAATGAATGTATATAAATAAATATTATATAAAAAATAAATGGTAATTAAATTTAAGTTTGGGCTCTGTTGTCTGTAAACTTATGGTAAATAATGTAGATTTTTATCCCTAAGAAAATTGTAATTGTAATTAAATGTATTTAAAGAAAGAGCTATTTGTTCAGTAAACCACTGTTTAATATTAAAAAAAGCAATTTTATGTTTAGTTTTCCCCCTGCTGTACCGAAACCGTACCAAACCGTGATGTCAAAACCGAGGTACGTACCGATCCGTCATGTTTGTGTACCGTTACACCCCTAATATTAATACTACGATATTGATATGTTTATGATATATATTGGGGACTATTTCACTTGGCGCGAATGTTTTTAACCTCAGCCAATCAGAAACCACCTGCAGATTAATGGGAACTTGATACCGTCGAATGAAGGACTGAGTGTGATCGTTTCATTTTGGGATTTAATGAACAAAAAACAGATTTCCATATTGTAATATTTTAACTTACCATTCCATTTGATTTGTATTGCTATTTAAAATGTTGTATGATTCTATTTCACTCCGCACTGTTTACTTAGAGAACAGTAGGCGTACATATGACTTTCCCCAACACTCTCACCACTCCTTCATGTCATTTCATAAATACCAGCCATTACAGGCATCTGGAGAACTAATAATAGCTCAAGGCCTACAGCTGAAACTTTGATGCCCATGATAGAAGTGCTGCTTGTTTGATTTGTTGCCTATTCTGTATGCCACTTCCACAGACTAGGAAAGGTCAGATCATCTGACGCTTTGCATATACATCCAAATAAGGTTTGTCATAATTAGTCTGTCATTAAATTCACTACACATATTTACCCTTCAGTGTGCAAACTAGAAAGTAATTTCTCGTGTTGCAGACATGTTAATTGATGGGTAACAGTATGGGTGACCTTTAAAAATGCATAGCTTCCTGTCTAACATTAGGCTGTACAGTTCCGCCCGCTAGCTATCATATTTTAAATGTTGAATGAAAAATGTTGGTTGCTATGCAAGTCATGATGTTTCTTCATTGTCTGTCTTCTTGATTTCCCTTCTAGGGAGGCTGTAACTCCATTTCTGTCCTCTGGTACCGTATGATTTGTTTTCACCCTTTTCACTTTAAAAATGTTAAATATTTATATTATTAAATTAAATTAAATGCAATTACTAATTATTAAATGATTATTAATTACAATAATATTGTTGTTGTTGTCTGCTATGGTTGGGACCTGAAAAATGTATAGTGTGGTAAATTAATATGAAAAGAAAACTATAAAAGTACATTCTAAAAAAAAAAAAAATGAAAGCGAGGGGCATTAATGGATTGATACAGAAAATTAATAATACAGGATACACCTGTGTACCCTCGCTCATGACTTCCTCACTCCTCCTTCCTTGCCTCCACACAGTGAAATTAGAGAACTGAGATGCCCTTCAAGATGGCTGAGTTCGATCGGTTTCACGGGCTGGAGGACGGAGGAGTAAGGAAACAAGGAAGCATCCATTTGAGTATTGAGAAGCACCCCAAAAAAAGCCCTCACATATTACACTCTTTTCCCTCTTTTGTTGATGTATCTAGGAGTAAGACAACCACTATCTCCCTCTAGTGGACAATAGACAATGCTGAAAACATCGGGCTAACTCCATGGACAGCTTGTGTCTGAAAGTGTATCCAGTCTATATGCAGAGGTTATATTTAAACATCCTGTGCTCAAGGCACACCCTACTTTCAATCTACATCTGCAGCAGCCAGCTTGTGAAATGGTCTGTACTGTAGTTATTTTCCCTATACTCTGTTTGACACATCCTCTCGTCTTTTGTATCTCCAGACATTGGGAGATAAGGTTTGTTGTGCTAAATTTAGATCCATTTGCTTTTAATTGAGGTTCAGCTGTCTCTGGTGCATATGCAGACACAAATGTGCCATTTTATACATCCCACTAAGAACTGATATGAGACAAATGGCTCATGAGTATTAATTTTATTTAATTATTTTATAAATTATTTAATTATTTATGTATTTATTTAATTATTTAATAGTTATGTAATTATTTACTAAAACATTGTATTATTTAAATGTATTTTTCTGGAATGATTTTAGGATTTGACTACTATTACTGCTTCTTAATCCCTTTTGCAATTATGTAATAGAATGAAAATCAAACATATTGGTTAAAATTTGCATAAAAAGTATTCAAGATAATAAAATCCATATGCACAACATAAATATTCACATAAACTGGCTTAAAAAATATTTGGGCACTTAAGCCATACGTATAAATGTCATTGCATTGCATAAAATATTAAATCAATTGACAGTCCGTAATGTACACAGACTTTATGCAGTTTTTGGGTGGGTGCTAGTGCTACATCTGCAGTACCTGCATTAGTCTAGGACCAACATTACCAGGTGCCTGAGACCAGGATAATTACAGATTAAGGTCAGGATATTGTGTGTGAGATCACACAAATGGCATAACTTGAATATTGTAAAAGCAGTTATTTTGGTACTATCTGTATTGTAAAGATGTATATCAAAGGAAAACACCCTTAGTGTTATGTGAACATGATACAAATGGGACGGTTCGGGCTGTCGGGAGGCTAAGTTATTGTGTGTTCATGATCTCCTTTGCTCTGTACCTTTTCTGACAGTTATATGGGCCACACTTCATCTCTCACACGGTCTGCACCGCCATCCATCTCTTTCATATGTCCTGTGTTGTTCCCCACCCACTGGAATGACTAAATGATGAGTTACTGTCACAAAGCAACCTATTTTTATCCACTCAAAGTTCTTGTTAAAAGGGTAAATTATGAAAATGACTTTGCTGAAAGCTTAACATACCTGAAACAGGATGTTTTTGTTGAGGACTGAGGCCCATCAGGACAATTCATCTGAATATTTTATAATCTTTATAATCTACCAAACATTGTTACTGTAAGATGTAATGCTTGTCTATGCTTCATAATTCATTTTGACAGCAAATTTATTTTAAGTGTAACACCAATGCCCAGTGATTTGCCATATATAACAAAATAGGATTGAACAGAATACAATAGAACAAAACACAAATCACAACATAATAGAAAAAATGAACAGAACACAACTCAACAGATCCAAATAGGATATAATACAACAATAATATAAAAAAGAGCATAAAATAACAGAACAAAACACAACAGAATAAAATAGAACTCAGCACACCACAAAAGAACAGAATAGAATAGAACACAGAATAAAATTCAGCTCACCACAAAAGAACAAAATACAATAAAACAACTCAAAATAGAATGGAGCACAACAGAATAAAACCAAACTCAACACCCCGTAGAAGAACAGAATAGAACAGAACAGAACACACAATGGAATTAAACTCAACACAAAAGAACAAAAAATAATAAATTCAACTCAACACAACACAATTGAATAGAAGTTAACACACCACAGAAGAACAGAACACCACACAACGCAGCAGAATAGGATAAGATAGAATTTAACAACACAATAGAATCGAAATCAACACAATAAAAGTACAAAATCAAACTGAATGGAACTCAATTCAATAAAATAGAACTTAGCACTCCATAAAGAATAGAATAAAATAATAGATTTTTTTTTTTTTTTTTTATCAACTCAAAACAAAAGAATAGCATATAATAAAACACAACTCAACACAACATGCTATAATACAACAGAATAGAACTTAACATACCATAAAAGGACAGAAATTGAATATAACAGTAGATTAGAACTCAGCATGAAACAGAAAAACAAAATCGATGAGAACACAATGGAATTCAACTCACCCCAATAGAATAGAATAGAGCACAGCAAAAAATTACTGAATTTAATAAAACAACACTGCAAAGATAAATAACATTAATTAGAATAGAATGTAGAATAGAAAACAAAACTCAACACAATAGACTAGAACACAACAGAATGGAACTTAACACACCATAAAAGAACACTGTTGAAAAAAACAATAGAATAGAACTCAACATAAATCAAAAGAAAAAAACAGACAAGAATGGAATTCAACTCACCACAATAGAATAGAATAGAACACACCATAAATTGAAAAAACATAATAAAATAGAACACAACACTGCACAGACAAATAGAGCCAATTAGAAAAACAATAGAATAGAACTCAACATAAATCAAAAGAAAAAAACAGACAAGAATGGAATTCAACTCACCACAATAGAATAGAATAGAACACACCATAAATTGAAAAAACATAATAAAATAGAACACAACACTGACTGCACAGACAAATAGAGCCAATTAGAATAGAATATAGAATAGAAAACAACTCAACACAACAGAAGAGAACAACAGATCCACCCTTTATTAAATGAATGACACACACACAGAGTCAGGCGATGTATAACACAGAATGCATTAAGAGATGTAAATATCACGTCATGGACACGCAGGGGGTTGCATTTGATCTTCTGTTCCATGATCTACCAGGCATGTCTTTTCTGCTCGCCCCCTCCTCCCCTCCTGCTTCTAGCACACTGGCTGTCAGCTGCCGGTCTCATGACCCCAACGGCACGCACTGAGCATGCCCGAGCTGTCGTGTGTTGTCAGGGAGAAAGCAGACAGTGGAGACAGCGACAAAAGCAACCCGTGAGAGGAGCCAGACGAGAAACAGGGATATATATATATATACATGCTTCCTGGTGTGGGGCATTTTGGGATGTTTTGTTAAGGTTATGACATACAGACCTCGTTCAAAGCATCTGCCTTGTCTTCAAGAGGTAAGACTGGAATTTTCTATTATAGTGCAGAACTAACACAAATGTAATTGAATTAGTTTAATATTTTATGGATTCTTATGCTCATATTATGTTTTATTCAGTTCATATTTTTGTTCATTTATTGTTTAAAGAAATTATCAGAGAATCCAACAGGTGTACAGGATAATTACAGGACAAATGACATCTGTAAAGAACAGATAATGTCCACATTTAATAATTACATTTAAATCTGTATATAAAAATACTGTATTGAATATAAAAATATAAAAAAAATATCTGTACTTAAAATCAAATTTAATTCACCACATCAAGTACATACATGCAGCAATTTTAAGCGCATTTTAAGTGTTTTGTAATGTGCGCCACATGGGGAGTCAATATGTGCTGACACAAATGAACTCTAAATGGACATTTAATGAATTGCCACTCTTGCATTGTGTTGTTGCAGGTTGCCATGGAGATGACTTTGCTTTAATGGACCCCAGAAAATGAGCGCAGCCCTTCCGTCGGCTTTGTTCAACCTGTGTTGACTTCCCAAACCAGCCTAGCCAAACTACACTTAGCTGGAATGGATGAATGTGGCAGAGGAAACTCACCAGAGCAGCATCTATGAACAGCATGGTATGAAAATCACACATGCTAACCATTATCCAATGCACTGCAAGCAAATAAGGTGCCTTGACGGACAATATAGCCAGTCCAAGCTGATGATCTAAGATGTAGGCTGCCCTACTGACACAGTAACCTGTTGAGTAGATTACAGACTGACTGATAAGGGCTATTCAGTGTCTAATGAATGGAGGTTGGGTAATGAATTAGCGCATCACAGGGGAAATTAGCTGTGATTGACCTGTGATAACTTTTTCAGAGCATCGGTGAGCAATTCTGGAGCGATGAGGACTCGGATGGCAACAGCGATTGTGAGGATTTCTTCTACGGTGCCCAGGTTAGCATATTACCCAGCAATCTACTGGAAACACATGCTAAGCCTTAAGCTAATTTGCTAAATTAGCAAACAAATCGTTTATTCATTCTTGTATTTTATCTGTCTATCTAGGTGTATTTTATCTAATAGCTTTTTATTTTGTGTATCTACATACCACAGCGGCTGATTGTAGAATACATTGGTGTTACTAAAGTGCATTGTGGGATTAGTGTAGGTTTATGTGCGGCTCCCTAGTATGAGGAGCAGCAGATGGCTCCAGTTTTTCAGATTACCTGAACTTACTTCAGATTTCTTGCCAAAACGTAGAGTATCTGTCTTCTTTTAATGAATAACAAATGAACTAATCATTCGGGATATTAATTTCACTTGGCTGAGCTTCTAAAATGGTGCTTTCTCGGTTAAAAAACATTCATGGCAAAAAAATATATGGCAAACAATTCATTATCATCAGTAAACAAAGAAGAGACAGGATTACTTTATTATCCAAGAATTACCTTAGTTTAACTTAGCTGACAGGGAACATAGTTGACAGTTTCACCATTTTGATCATTTTAATGGCAGGCCTTATCTGATCAACCACATATTATATTCTTGATCAGGTTAACCTCAAATTTGAAAATATATTTCAACTGAAATCATAACAATATTGCAAACTAAAACTAAATAAATACTTAATAGTAATGACAAAAAAACACTACACATATCATATATCAATAATACAAAAATTATGCTGGTTCAGTAACTTATTTGACAGTGTTTGCTGACATGAGAAAAATAATATATTTTGTAAATAATTAAACTTAAAAGCAGTCTAAAAACTTACTGAAGTAATAGTTTAGAAATCAATTTAATATAGATACAGTTTTATATAGAACTCAAGACTCGCTTCAAAAACAGACACTGCAAAAACTGGGACATCAAGACTATTTTAAGCAAATTGAAAAACGGGATGCACAAAATATTTGTGTGAGATTATAATATGCTTACACTAAGTGAATTAAACACAAAGGAAAAAATATGATTGTCATCAATGGACATGAAATGTACCATGAATTGAAGATGACTCTTTCTGTTCCTTTGCAGGGTCACTATGCCACTGACCTGAGTCGCCATCCACAGCTGGACATCAATGTTGGTGCAGTCAGGGACATCTATTCTGAAAGTGCCATTTCTGTCAGGTATATTTAAACCCACAAAGCTTCTACAAGCCCCATGAAATGCTAATATGTGAACAGTTGAGCTTGCATATAAGATTTATGTAATTTGTTGAGTTCATTGCTCATATAATGATTATTTTATTGCATTATTACACACTGAGTTATCTTCATTGGGAAGTCTTTGTCCCAAAAACCTCCTCTAACTGTGGACCTTTTGTCTGCTCTCTATATTTCAGGGAGTATGAGACCATTGATAATGTTGATATTGATCTACACATTAATGTCAGCTTCCTGGATGTAAGAGATCTACAGATACTGTCATATTTTAAGCTAGATTCTATCTGCCACTGAAAAAAAAGCAGATATGCATATTTACGTAGTTCACATATGTTTGCATTGTGCAGGAGGAGGTGGCGTCAGCATGGAAGGTCACGAGAACAGAGACAATCATTTTACGCCTTCGTTTCTCACTGTCCCAGTATCTAGATGGACCAGGTGAGTAGTAAATGACTATTTCAGTTACAAAAGACAGGAAGTGACTCAACTGACAGCATCTCAACCTCTTTCAGAACCCACTGTAGAGGTGTTCCAGCCAACTTGTAAAGATGGTTTCTGCCTTGGGGTTCAGCTTAAAAGGTAAGCGGTCTTTCTGTTCTATTCTGTTTTGTGCAGCGTGACATACTACATATGCCTCAGTAATGATTACAAAACAAATATTGATGACTTCTCCCAGAATTCTCAGCACGTTTATTTCTAATCAATGGAAACATCTAAGCAATGAGTTCCTGAATGCCCAACAGAGGAAGAGACACAGCTGGTTTAAGGCTGGAGGAACCATCAAGAAGTTCAGAGCTGGACTTAGCATCTTCTCACCGATAACCAAGTAAAATTCAAAACACTCTAGAGAGTAAATGTGCCAGATGTGCTAATAATAATATTCATTATTTAAAGCAGCACTATATGTAACTTTTGGCGCTCTAGCGGTTAATAAACTGAACTGCACACATCCCGCGGAAGAACATTCCAACCGGAGCTACTTCTCTAAGTTTATGTCTATGGCGATTCACGCAGATATGTGTTACTCCGCAGCGGTGACAACCCGACCAGGATACAATAGTCCAAATAGAATATAAGTGCTTATTATAAGTGTACCGTAGTGATTCGGAATAAGACAAAAACGCGGTTTGGAAGATGAATTCATGATGTACTCGCTCATTATATACATTTTGCACATTTTGAACACAGAAAAAGTTACATAGTGCTGCTTTAAAATAATAAGAGCTGAACTTTAGATATTAAATCATTTTCAAAAAATAAACAAATTACATATTTTTGTTCCTCAGGTGCTCCAGTGTTCCTCTGATTCAGGGCCCTGGGGTGAAGACAAGGCCAGCTGGACAGGAGTTGAGAGTGACCCGCTTGATGAGCCGCTCCATGTCCTGCACCAAAGGAGAACTGCACACCTCTAGTCCAATTGGACAAGTGCGTTTGAACATGCCTATATATTATAATGACATCTGTATGTATTATTTAGACGTATGTGGTCGGTAACACTTTGTGATGTTTTTAAAATAAGTCTTTTATGTTCATTAAGGCTGCATTTATTTGATCAAAAACACAGTAATATTGTGAAATATTATTGCAATTTAAAATAACTGTTTTCTATTTGAATATATTTTAAAATGTAATTTATTCCTGTGATGCAAAGCTGAAATTTCAGCATCATTACTCCACAGTCTTGAATGTCACATGATCCTTCAGAAATCATTCTAAAGTGCTGATTTGCTGCTTAAGATGCATTTCTTATTGTTATCAATGTTGAAAACAGTTGTGCTGTTTAATATGTTTAATGTATTAAGCAGTTTATGTCTGATATGATTGCTTCAACAGAGTGTGGCCGTCCCAGGTTCAAGATCCACCGTGCACATCACCACCAGACAGCTCATTCAGCTCTTTTTCTCCTCACAAGCTCTCATTCACTGCAAGAGCATCCCAACCCTGGAGTACGGCTTCCTCGTACAGGTAATCCTCAGTGGAGTTTAAAGTGTGAAACACTTCTAATATTTGCATAATGAACTGCTTCTTTCTTGCATTTATTTGCATACTGGATTGTGATTGACTGTTTCTTTCTTACATCCGTTTAGTTTCCATATTACTATGAATCTCTCCCTCTGTCTTTCTCCTTCCTTTTATCCATATTACAACTTTCCTAATTTTCCATTTTTCGTCCCCACTCTGAACGATTATTGTGTGGTATGTGATGAACAGCATGTCTTTCAGAATGGCTCTATGCTCAAGGTACAACAAATTCTTGGAAAACTCCATTAAAATACACCAGTAAATCCATAAAACTATCATCTCAGTTTCTTTTGTGTATGTGTATCGTTCAGCCTGCCGTTTGTACGAGAGAACTGTGCGTGTTCTCCTTCAACACTCTGGGTGTCATGTCAGGAGCTGCAGAAGATGTAGCTACTGGAGCTGAGGTATCACGCACACGTTTATTTAACTAAATGAAGATATACCAGAGACTTATATTGTCTAGTTATGATCTTTTGGTAT
>NW_015544177.1:838937-858572 GCF_001515605.1 Sinocyclocheilus anshuiensis
TTTGGTATTGGTATTTTATGTATATATATATATATATATATATATATATATATATATATATATATATACGTTGATGTTTTTGTACAGGTAGTGGACCTGCTGGTGGCAATGTGTCGTGCTGCACTTGAATCTGCCCGTAAAAGCATCATCTTTGATCCTTACCCCTCTGTTGTTGACCCTCATGACCCCAAGTCTCTGGCCTTCAATCCGAAGGTAGATACTTTATCAGATAAAATTAATAAAATGTTTCTAATATCAGTTTTAGAATGTTCACATTTCATCTTTGACCTTTGACATCTTTGACATCTGTGACCTTCTTCATTAATTTTCCACTGATAGAAAAAAAGTTATGAGCGGCTACAGAGAGCACTAGACGGCATCACATCAATCCAAGAAATAACACAAGTGAGTAATTCAAACTGCGAAAACAGAATAGCAAGATGTAAACTCAAAAATTCGAAGGAAAAAGTCAGAATTGTGAGATGTAAATTTGCAATTCTGAGGGAAAAAGTCAAAATTGCGAGATGTAAACTCAGAATTCTAAGAAAAATGTCTGAAATGTAAGATATAAACTCACAATTCTGAGAAAAAAAACAGAATTATGTTTTGTTTTGTTTTTCTCCGTGGTGAAAATAAGCTTCCATATAAATAGCTTCACATTTTATAGACAACTATATAGATATTTGAGATATCAAGAGTACGCAATTTTACATCAACTGTGTCTTGACATTATTGTGACCAAGTTTGAAGGGATTCTGGTAAGTATAAGGGTGATTTCAAATACTGCTGTGTGACCCACTTCCTGTTGCCAGTTGGTGGCGCTATGACTGTTATTCACAATAGCTACACATTTTATAGGAAATCCATAGTCCTGGTTAAGGGAATGCATGACACCTTAACTCATATTTTACAGGGCCCTTATTTTGAAATAAAGAAACAGATGGACAAACTGGACCCGCTTGCACATCCTCTGCTGCAGTGGTGAGTGAAACTCTGTTTCCTTTAATGGAATACTCAGGTTTTCATTATTTTCCTGCTATCATAATGACCCTTAATCTTCTTTTTCTTCTCAGGATTATATCCAGCAACAGGTCTCACATTGTCAAGCTCCCCTCCAGCAGTGTAAGGGCGTTTGATCACATTCTCTGTCAAATAACAGTGTGACTAAACCTTTATTTCACTCCTACAATTTTTGCTAACAGCAGCTGAAGTTCATGCACACCTCCCATCAGTTCCTGCTCCTCAGCAGTCCTCCTGCAAAAGAGGCCCGCTTTCGCACCGCTAGAAAACTCCACGGCAGCACGTTCGCTTTTCAGTGAGTTTCAGTTTAGTATGAGTTAATTTCATAATCATTAGTTTATGATTACTGACTAATCACTAGCTCTCTGTCTTCAGTGGTTCTCATATTGAAAACTGGCACTCTATTCTACGAAATGGACTTGTAAACGCCTCCTAAACAAAACTGCAGGTACCACAGTTACTCCTAATGTAGTGAATGAAGAACTATAGCGTGTTACCCACAGATTTTCTACTTAGCATATTGGGCCTTGATCAATCTGCCTTCTTGTTCTCTTTGACGCAAGCTGCATGGGGCGGCCTATGGGAAGGGCATCTACCTCAGCCCCATCTCCAGCATCTCATTTGGGTACTCAGGTAAGAGTTTTTGGGCTTGTCTACAAAGTGCAATGTTTAAAAAAAAAACGTGCATGATTTCAGACATTTTGGACATATTTTGGGGCAAATACCATGGTTTTCTAGTTATGTACAATGGTAATACCACTGGGGTCCACAGAAAATATGAAAGGGAAAGAAAAACAGAAGTAGCATATTTTTAGGGTTGTCAAATTTAGTGTGTTAACTAAAATATTAATTAAATATGTTTAATGCAATAATTCAGCATCTTATTTTTCAACATGAATTTGATATTATCACAGTTTCATTCTTCATTCCATCTAAAAACTGTTCAGATATTATTGGTCAGATTAATTTCCATAAATATTAATGATTTATACTTTTTTTTTTTTTTTAAATACTGGGCCGAGATTATGAGAATAATCACAATAAAGCTAAATTATAATAAAAAAAAAAATTCTAAAAACTGATCCGATTATGAGATTAATCACAATATACATAAATTGTTCATATTTTTTTAATAAAGAAACAGGTCTGAGAATATGAGATTAATCACAATAAATATAAATTATATATTTTTTTCTAAAACAATGGTCAGATTATGAGATTAACCACAATAAATATAAATTGTTAATAACATTTTTTCAGAATAAATAGCTGGTCAGATTATGAGATTAATCACAATAAATATAAATTGTTTGTAATATTTCTTAGAATAAAAGAACTGGTCAGAGAATATGAAATTAATCACAATAAATATAATTTATTTATAATAATTTTCTGGTCAGATTGTGAGATGAATTAGATAGATAGACAGACAGACAGACAGACATAATTTATTGTAATTAAGGTCGTTTACACAACATGTTGTCTTATCACACACAATAAATGTATATTAAAATAAACAGTTGCCTTTATATTTTAAAGAGGAGGCCTCTCACAAAGGTATTAAAAATTTTGAAAATCCTTGCCTTGTAAATACCATGACATTTGAATAATATGATAATCATTCTGTATGATATATATATATATATATATATATATATATATATATATATATATCCAAGTATCATCGATACTGCCAGAATACTTTTTTAAGGAAACTTGTCTGATGCAGGGAGATCAAACATTTAAAATCAATTATAATGTTATACTGCAGTGCTTATTTCTATATCCATATAGCACTGTTATATTAGTTTTCACCGTAGACTGTATTTGTGTGCAGGAATGGGAAAGGGACAGCACCACATGCCTACTAAAGAGGAATTAGTACAGCACTACAACCGGGTCAACACTGTCTTACAGGTATTAACTCCATCTGCAGAGATTGGACTGATATGGATGTATTACAGGTGCAATCTGTAGCTGATCAGATTAGGTGAGTCAAACCTGATTGGAAACAATATAAGCAGAGTTATATGAGGTTTGCATTTGTGACTGCACTCATTTCATTAATTTGTCAGCAACATAAAAGACAGATAATTACCATCTTCTATGTAAGTGTGTATCACTGCTAAATGTGTCATTGTTCTTTTGCAGTGTCGACCCACACAGTCAAGGTTTCTTCAGAGTCGGAATCTGAACTGTGTTGCTCTGTGTGAGGGTATGGGGTTAATAATACTTGAAAAGGCAAATTATGTAATTCAAACCATTGCAGAAATTAGCTTTTTTGTTTGTTTGACTAATTAAAGAAACAGTTCGCCAAAAATGAATGTATAAATTTTTTGTGCACCATTCCTTTAAAGTTAAGTAATTTTGTATTTCTCTCAACAGTAATAACTTCCAAAGATCTACAGAAACATGGAAATATTTGGGTTTGCCCGATTTCTGATCACGTCTGCACACGCTTCTTTTTTGTGTGAGTATTTTGACACTTTATCGTTTGTCTTATTACAAATTCTGCATCTTTTGGCTCACGATATGTTCCACAATTGTCTGTTTTGTCTATCTTTGCTCAGTTACGAGGACAGCCAGGTAGGAGATGCTAACATCAACACACAGGACGTCCGGATACAGAAAGAGATATTGCGGGTGATTGGGGGACAATCAACCTGACTGACCCGTTTCACAACTGTGACGCTTTGAGAAAGTTTACAAGGGAACATATGAACTGAATATGGGAAAGAATTACCTCAAACTAGGTGTTTTTGAAGATGCTAGCCTCCAGTCAAGTTTGTCTTTACGTGGAAACAAGGGAAACCCGTTTTGTACCTTTTTTGATAAACATTTTATTAATTTATTTCTCAATTAGTCTCTACGTCATGTTCGCTGCTTTACGTTTTTTCTACGTCATGAGAAAAAGTGCTGTGAATTATCGTTGAATTCACAGTACAGCGGTTGAAAAAAGTGTAATTTCCATTTTGCCCACTGAGGGTCTCTATTGCCTAAGAGAATAAAAAATAGCATAAAAATAATTTGGAAATGAAATATAAACGGCTTATAATTCTATAAACCTGCCATTTTAAAGTGTTTACATCTGCCATTATGGACAATTCAGCATTATTAAGTACTGTTTGGTGTATGTATACAACGTCAGTTCATTTTCATGAGAGTGTTGTGACGCCAGTTACTTGTTATGGATCCTAAACCTCTTAACATGAAATGTTAACAAGTTTGGTGCTGTGCACTAGAAGGCGTCGTGTCCTCATTTACTCTTCAGAGAGCTTCAACCGGAGAAGACTGCCAATAAACGACACATTACAGATGAGAAATGTAACGTATGATTGTTTCGATGTCAATCTGAAGACGTAAAACTAATCTGAAGGAGGGTCGTGGTTTCATACGGCCTATATTTGTATGTCGGCGATTTTTCAACAAATTTAGAGCATGTTACGAATGAGTTACTTTGTAAATAATGCCAGAATACTGGATGAATTGTGACCAAATGCTCCCACAATGACAGTAAAACTAAAATTACCTGCATTATGAAGACCTCTCAACGGCCCTAACAATGAAAACAGCTTATAAAGGGATTAAACAGTGTCTTAATTAAAATCTAAACCTGCCAAAACGTTTCTATAAATGGCTGGTGTATACCCTAGAAATATAATAACTTTTATATAAACAGTTGATGTCAATGGAAAGTCCCCATAATGATGTAAAAATGCCTGCGCGCGCATATGGGTCTGCTGTCATACTGTTATCTGTCACGACCCCTAAAAAAATTAATAGTGTGTTGCATCCCGGAGTCCCAGAGGACATTTTGACTTCTCGGTTTAGCCAGCGGGTCTGTTCTCCTCTGAAGCAGAAACACATAATAATTCATAACAGTGCGCTACATCCACATGAGGCCCGCATCTGCTCCAAGACCCCTTACCCTTCCTTTTCCCATTTTACATTATATTACTTTTTTGTGTGTAGATACATTCATGTAAATTATGGAAATATAAATAAATGTATGTAAAAAAATAAATATCTGGAAATATGTATAAATTAAATTATACACCTATATATATTCATTAATAATGTATGCGATATATAATTATATAATTCAAATTGTATAACATATTCTTTTTATTTATATATTTTTTATAATATTTATGACATATTCACTATTATTTATATATTATATAATTATGATATTAATGAATTAAAATATTAATACAAATGCTATATTAAGTTAACAATATTAGCAAAATTGTATCATTTTAATATATAATTGTAATATATAATCATTTATTATATTTAATATATTTTCAATATATTTACTATTATATATATATATAATATTATTTATGATATTAATAAATACAAATATTAAGAAAAAAATTGATATTATAGTGTATATCACTTCAGCTACTGGTAAGAAAAACCCTACAGTTCTGCTGATTGATTCATTGTCTCCCATATTAAAATGAATTAAGCAAAATTATAATGTGCAATTATAAATCCACTAAAACAATGATTGTTGTAAGCATCATAACAAAATATGTAAATACATACTTTATGATGCTTACAATAATCATTTTACATTGTAACTGAACATAGACCAGACATAAATGTAACACTCATTTTATTTAAAAGAAAATCTATTTATTAATGTCATATAAAATATACTTGTTCACTGTCCTTGTTTTAGAATAACAAAATAAGATTAAAGAAAAAAAGCAGTGTAATATTTAGTTTTTGTCACCTGCTTTAATTTGTCGATTATCCACTTTGACTAAATTGCCTCTTCATAGGCTAAATGTTGTTTTGATTTACGAAAGCAGTTTTGTATGATAATGTGCTTATGATTTTTCTTCATCATTTACTCTAAAGTGCATCAGTTTTCGTCTAGTCGACGGGAAATGTGCAAATTGGATTGATGCTCAGCACATCTTTCATTGATGTAGACATCACTACTTTGCTTAAATTATCCACTTTCCCTTCCCTTTTCTTTGACTCTCTCTACCCTTGGCTGAGCGTGGTTATTATCTTTCTCTGGAAACATTTGCATGCTTTGACCCTCACAAATGTTTTACAAGTGCAGATCACGGCTGAACACACCTCAGTACAGCCCAGCTCGAGTAGTTCTGACACCCTCAGCAGAAAGTGTTCAAACACCACTTGGACCGAGCCGTGAGGGAGAACTGTTCCAGAATGGAAGTGAGGCATGAAGGAGCCCTTTTCCAATTTTTCATTAGCGAGAAAATTACCCGGGCAGTTTTCAAGCTTGCGTATTTCTCGCTACAGAGGAACTTGGTCTTACGGTTCGTTTTTGAAATGCTCTTGACTGCTGCCCAGTTTATCCTTCCACAGCAGCATACGTGAAGCAAAAAGCGAATCCTTTCGAATTCCTCTCATCCCTTTGTAAACGAGATTGCCTCCTTAACAAAAGTTCTCAGTGAAGCCCTACTCAGTCTCCTCACACCATTAAACAAACTTCATTCTGACTTCATTTCCCTGTGGGTGTTGCAATCTGCAGTGCTCCTCTTTGAGACCTAATTTCCCTTTAATTAAATTAGTAAGACTTCCAAAGAAATCCGCCAGAGAGGCCCTGCGGCTGGGTTTCTGTTGTCGGGCAGATAACGGCTGTGAGGGTGTGTCGTCTATGGAGATTGATGAAGTAATTGAAACAGTAATTGTCAACATGTTGGCTTTTATCTGTTCTGGGAGCTTACTAAAATAAGAGCGTCTGGTTGGCAGTGCACTTGAAAGGCCCAGTTTTACCAGCAGATCTGTAACCGGTCCTATAACATCACTGAAATGTGTCTACTTTTCAGATAAACACACTCCAGATCATGTGTACACTGCAAAACAATGTCAAAAAAAACAAAAACTGTCCAAATATGGTAGATAAACATTTTTAAACATTATTACTTATATTATTAGTTATAATACATTTTCTCTATTAATTATAAAGTAATATTATACATAACATTAATATTAATATTATAAATTGCTTTTTTTTGTTACAAGTAAAAAGCTACATTTAAAATGTATATATACTTTAAAATATTACATTTAATTCTAAATTATAAGGTCATTTTTAAATGTAACATACTTGACATGAAAATGTATTTCAAAGTATATAAAAAATATTTTAATTTAATGCATATTGAATTAAAGTTTACATTAATTTATACTTTTTAGTATAAATTAGTCATGTAAATATTGCTTACAAGTAAACATTTTGAATTATTTTATATGAAATATATAGAATATATATTAAAATATTTATAATATACATATATATATATATTTAATTATGAATTATTAATAATCTTATAATTATTTATATTGAACCATTTGTTAATTTAAGGTATTTCTTTTTATTTTTGTTATCAGTTATGTACATTGAAGTGTTAAATTATTAATTATTTTATATACAAAATCTTAAAATACAATATGTAATATTTTACAGTAAATGTTTTTTAAATTATATTTTTAAATTATGAATCATTAATTATGGAGAAAAGCACACCTGCAAACAGTTATGTACATTGGAGTATAACTTTGTACTATATTTCAAAGTAGTAAAAGAATAAACATAATAATTCTAAATTATTTTGTATTAAAATATATATTTTTATTTATTGAATTTCACATTATTACTTACAGTAGAATTACATATTTTTTTAAATTATGAATTTTCTTATATTTATGGAGAAACACATGCCTGCATGAACCATCAATTTTTTTCATAAAATATTTTAAAGCTATATTTCTATATTTTTGTTATCAGTTATGTGCATCATTGGTGTGTTTAATGTTGTGTATGATATTATGTAATTAATATTCACAGCATTATTTTAGTGTTGTGTTACTGATGCTGTTTTGTTTTTGTGCTTTGTCGATATGTTCGTTCTGACCATGGTTTCAGGAAAAGCAGCTCATGATGAGATGCCTTCCATTAATCGAACTGCATACGGAAAGTATTTTACAGTACATATTTACAGTGTATAATTGTGCTTCTTACTGGTCTCATTGAACAGAACGCTTGTCTTGCCTCCTGTCACCCCAGTCTCTAGAATGTTGGATGCTCCCCTTCAGGATACAGACTGTGTATTTTGTCAAGCAGAACCGCATGGCCTTCTTCTCTGATTGAAATCACAGCCTCGGGGCTCTAACACTTTGAGAGCGTTCAGCAGCCACAGTGGGAGAAGATGCAGAAATAGACCTGATGAAACAGCCACCTTTGGACAACAGTGAATTCTTGCTCGGTAAATGGCAGTTTCTTGACCTACATTGATGTGTGCTGTATCAATTTAGCATGCAAGTTTTATATTTAAACACAATTTCATAAGTTAATAAGTTGGCCCAAAGCCATATTTAAAAGCAGATGCCTGGCATAAGTCAACTGTGCTTATGTAGATAATTGTTTACCGGCTGCCGTCATGCATGGGAGGATGTGTTTTTAAACTCTCAGCCTTAATCAGTCACGCATGTTAATCAGCTACAGACACACACTGATTGACAGGACTTCATTAACACTGCGAATTTTAAAGGAGGACTCGGGAAAGCATTCACCAGGATGAAATTTGAAATTCTGTACAGAGCACTTGCCAGACACAGTGACTGTTTCTTTAAGAGATGCTTTGGCTCTCCACCCCCTCCCTCTCTGTGTCCTTCACAAGCGCTCAGATTGGGTCTTCAGTGCATTCTGGATTGTGGAAGGCACCACTTAAGAGTAAATATGCCAAAGGTCTCAGATTGTGACCAGACGTCAAGGGTGAAACGCGTTGCCACATACAGAACTTGACCTTACAGCAGAACTCTATGAGAATTCTAAGAGCAAAAAGGTAAACGAATCACTAAAAGATTCTTCTAGATCAGTTTGACATTAATTTGTTCTTGTACCATAAAGTTGTCCTGCATTTGATTTGATTTTAATTAAAGTGTAATTGTATTTTTTAATACATTTGGCTTTATGGTTATTATTTATCCTTTTTGTTTACATTTAATGTTTATTACATATAGTGTTTTTTTTATTTTGTATTGTTTATTTTATTTGCATGTAATTGCATGTAATTGTACACATACATTTGGCTTTTATATTATTATTATTATACATTGTATTTGTATTATTATAACGTTTGTTGAATAATGTTATTTAATTAGAGTTTAATTAGTGTGTAATCCTATATTTAAATACATTGTTATTATTAAGTACATTTTCATTTTTATTTAGAACTTATTTTATTATATGTTTTTTATTTCATTTTGTGTTATTTTATTTATTTTATTTGAATTTGTAAACACATTGGGCTTTTTAAATTATTATTTTATATTCTATGTTATTTGTGTGTATAATTAAATACACTTGTATTTTATTATTATTTATGATTTTTTAATTTTATTTTCATTTTTAATTGTTGTTTATGTTACTTCATTTTATTTTCATTGGATTTTTAAATTGATCTTTTATTTTATTGTTTTTTGTTTTGACCAGATAAAAGTTCAAAGAATGGTTCATTTTGACCAAACCAAGCTTGTTGGCTTTAAAACGTGGTTCTGTCTCTGAACTCATCGTCTTTTTGCCTTGTTTGGTTACAGCTCCCTTCTCACGGAGACTGAAATATGCTTCAAAGGTAGTGACTGAGAAATTGCTGATACTCAGCACTTTCAGCTTTGATGAATTTGCTCGATTTACAGAACAGATTTTTTCTTTCCTTCATGTCAACGGCCAGAGAGTATGAAGTAAATGACACCTTGTCATTCAGTTCGGAGCTTTGGGAATCACACAACATTTAGCAGCTAAGAACATTCGATTTCCTTCATGTCTGTGCATTGTTTACGCTGGAAAACAGCATAATGTATTGCATCTTTTTGAAGGTAGAAATTACACAGCTCTGGTTTTGCACCCCCAAGAACATATAAAACACCCTATAAATATGTTTATGCCGAGCCGAGAGCTTCATAATAACACACAATCTAAATGCACCACATCTGTCCAACCCTCTAAACTCAATCCCACAAACCCTGCTGGGTCTTCTAGCAAACCAAAGCAAGATGGATTCAGGAAGGTCTGTTCCACTGGAGAGCCAATCCCATGTCCAGTCCCAGGACTGGCATCTGAGGTGCTGGAAATGCGCGTGAAGGAAGGGAGCAAGATAAGGAACCTTTTGGGTTTTGCCATGTCTCGAATTCAAGGTGACGGACACACGCCTCCAACATCGCAGGTTCTGTTCAGTGGGACGGGACGGGCTGTGACTAAAACCATCACCTGTGCGGAGATAATGAAACGGAAAGTACAGGGTTTACACCAGGTGTCAAAGCTCCAGTACAGGACAGTGACTGAGGTGTGGGAGAGCCAGGAGAGCAGCCCGGTTCAGATGACCGTACACAGAACTCTTCCTTCCATTTGTATTCTTCTGTCCAAAGAACCGCTGGACCCGCAGGAGCCGGGATACCAGCCTCCAGCCGAAATAAACGCTCTCTCAGAGGAAAGCAAATGGCCAGATGGACCACAGGGGGCTGGAAAGCCAGAAAAAAGACCAGTGAGTCCTTGTTCTCATGATCTCCCCAGTCTTAAAAGAGCTGCTCTGGGACAGGATAAAATTCCAGCTCTGGAAACAGTGAAAAAATGTTACTATAAAAGGGAGGAATTCATATAAATGTTTTTTGTGTGTATTTATAACTTGCTTAACTGTCATATAATTTAGCTATATCGATGTGACTGTATAATCTGAGTGATAAAATGCATGATCAAGTGATTTTGTTTTTTGTATTACTTCATAATAGTCTGTAAATAAATGACAAATAAATAAAATAAAATATAAAACCAAATAATTTATTGTTGGCTATTTCTTACACTCCTTCACTGTTATTTTCTCTGCTCAGTAATTTTCATATTTTCTCTCATGCTCTTGGTTTTACCATTATAAATTTAGTATGATTGGGATACTATTATAGTTTATAATAATATTTTGGTTTTATTTTTTTCCATTTTAATTTTATTTTTTACAATTTTAGTAATTTTGTTGTGTTTTGTCAGTTTTATAATTTTTTTTTAAGTCTAATGTGATAAATAATAAATAAAATATTCATTTTCATAGTTACAGTCAAACATTTTTTTCATTTTTTATATTAATTTTTATTAATTATTTTAGTACATCAGGTTAAAAATATTTATTTTATTTCAGTTAACTTTAAATTTGTTGGAATTTTTTTTTTTTTTTTTTATGATTTTAGTTTTAATTTTTATTAACTATAATAACCCTATGTTTACTTTATGAAATGTAATACTGCCCTCTGCTGGTGAGAACAACTATTTTGGAAACATGCTTGTTGCTGTATTATCTTTAAATGAAATTCACATTTAGGGTTAGAAGCTAAAAACTATGGCACTTTGGCAACATATTTTTACCGTTAACTTTTCAATAAAAGACGAAAGTCAGACTTATTTATGTATTTTATCTGACACCATATTTCAGTAAAATTATATCAACGCTACGATTGCAAAATCTGCATATGTAATGAAACTGAGCTATTTTGATCAAAGTAATTGTATGACAACAGTGACGTAATATTGCACCAATGTTGCCTACATTTACATTTACATTTACATTTAGTCATTTTGCAGACGCTTTTATCCAAAGCGACTTACAATTTGGGGATACATAAAGCGATTCTTCTTAAAGAGGCAATGGAAGTCTGTAGCATAAGGCTTGTCCAGATGAATGTTGAAGTAGCCAAAGATTAAAAGTGGACTGCCATCCTCCGGGAATGAGGAAACCAGCCCATCCAGCTCTTCTAGGAAGGTGGATAGAATTTGCCCAGGAGGGCGGTAATTGGCATATAAATGCCATAAATTATGACTGTGATTTGTATACAGTACAGAAATGTATATTTTGTCCTTCATGCTCTTTTATAATCCTCTTTAGCAAACCCTCTCGCTATTCATTACCATGCGCAGCCAGAGTCCACCACACACGGGCTTTATTGCCGAGCCAGTGCGCATGCGCAGTCACACGCCAGTCTCGTGTTAGCAGGTCGGCTATCTTGACTATCCGTATCCTTCAGTCCGAGCTGCGCTTGAGCCAGGTGAGCCGCACTATGTTCAGAGCCGCCCTTCAACTCTCAGTCTCCGGTGCTCGGAGTTTAACAAGGTCACGGCCACAATATACAGGTAAATGCAGAATTTGCCATTAATTATGAAACCGCTGATAGGAAAAACGTCAATAAGAGGCAGAGTTAACGGAAACACCTTGAACTTTAGTTTAGCACATAAGCTAACCAAAGCCGCACCGGTGCCTTGCAAGAAAGGTTATACCTTTCAGAAGTTATCACACGCCAAGTCATAATTTGGATAACAGCATTTCCACATGACAGTCGCGTTTTCCCAGTAATTTATGAAGTCCTGTAGATGTTTTCTCACAGTGTCCTTGCAATGACCCGCTAGAGTGAGGCTTCGGCCCAGCGCGAGGAGGAAACGCGACACTCAAACTGAACGCATCCCAGATTGACACTTTTTTTCTGTCAGATTGACATTTAATTGAAACAGCTAGTCTAGTGTGTAAATACGTGGGTTTTGACAGCTTTTCAAACAGCCGGTGTGGTTTACATAAACTCCTCTGTAAGTTAGCAGTTTTGTCATACGGTAAATGAATACGTGCGCCGCAAGGTTGCATGTATGAAGAATGCGCATAAATTCCTATTGCATGAATTTAAAGCGTCGCTGTAGCTAATACTATCAGCCAGAATGTTTTCTATGACAGTGCACTGACCTCTATGAAAACCCACACCTCATATGCAAATGTAGTGTCATCAGAATGTACTTCACTTCATGAACGTACAAACATCTAGTTTGCATGTTTTGAATTATACGTCTCGTTTTGGGGATATCAGTTGAACTTTTTGTCTGACCTTCTTTAGCTGATAGATAAGCATTAGCCCAAATCATACTGACCCAACGGACCATGTACCCTCAAACAAAAGCACTGGACCAGTT
Source organism: Sinocyclocheilus anshuiensis (assembly GCF_001515605.1). NCBI lineage: Eukaryota > Metazoa > Chordata > Actinopteri > Cypriniformes > Cyprinidae > Sinocyclocheilus > Sinocyclocheilus anshuiensis. Next base: position 851,944 of record NW_015544177.1, read on the forward strand.
CCAACTGGAACAAGGCCTGTATGCAAAATGTCACTGCACTATTAAGTGTTTTTCACCATCACTGAAACATGAAATTACTTTGGATTAGATTTATGGCCCTTTCATGCTTACAGTACTTCCCGGAAGTACTTTGGCTGTGACAATGTTATTATTGTCTGTATGTCGTTTTCTAAGGCTGATAAAGTGAGTAATTTTTGCTAAAAGTCTCTTCTGATTGTCTCTGGTCTTTCTCTTCCACAGCTTCAGTAGCTGCTCGTTCTTATTCCCATGGCAAACAGGAGACAGATGAAGAGTTTGATGCCCGCTGGGTCACTTACTTCAGTAAGCCAGACATTGATGCTTGGGAGCTGAGGAAAGGTGGGTAACAGTGGCGCTTTGACCTTGTTATTGAATCGGCAGCTGTGCATTCGACTGCTGAGCTTGTAAAGTGAGAATTTACTCTCATAAATTTATTTTAGTGGCCATATGTTCTGTTTAAAATCCTCTTGAATCTGAATGCTGCTCTTTAAGATAGCCATATTTCTGAAAGTGAGTTCTAAGTGAATTCAGTAGCAAGCTATAGTGCATTACTGTATCTTCCCTGAAATGTTTTGTTTGTTGTTTCCTGAAAATTAATATACAATCTTAAATACAATTTTTTTTAATTATATATATACTTTTAAACATTTTACATTTAAAATTATTCATATATATATATATATATATATATATATATATATTACTTGCACCATTAGACAAAACAGGTTTCCACCAGTAACAGTAATGTTTCTGTTTGTTTTTAATATTTGCTAACCTGTAAAGCTGGTTTAGTTTGATCCGTTAGTATCACTTCTTCAAAAATGTATGACAGTCTGTTTATCTTTAACCTGTAAAATCTTTGGAACAAGGAAGTATGTTTTTGGTTACAAGCTCGAACTGACTGTAGAGTAAATACATGTCTTCTTTTGTTTTGCTTCAGGAATGAACACTTTGATCGGTTACGACTTGGTACCTGAGCCAAAGATCCTGGACGCAGCCCTGAGAGCCTGTCGGAGGCTAAACGATTTGGCCAGTGCCATCCGCATCCTCGAGGCAGTCAAGGTCAGTAAAACTCTCTGGACAATAGCAGAATATGCCACAGTGGCATTAATTAATTTATGTCTTGAAGCTGCATTATTTAACATGATTTTTCTGAAATAGTTTTTTACTTAAAATTGTTTTAAATTTTAATTAGATTTTATTTTATTTTACTCGTACTCCTTTATTTATTTTAATTTATTTATTCACACAGGACAAATCTGGCCCACACAAAGAGATCTACCCCTACGTTCTCCAAGAGCTGCAGCCTACCCTCAATGAGCTTGGCATCCCTACACCTGAGGAGCTTGGCATTGACAAAGCATAGATGTCTGCGATTGTGGTGAGTATCAGCATGCAATTTTTAAAAAAAGGACACAATTCAACCTCTAAGCAATTGCAAGATGTGTTTCCTTATTTGATTTAACATGTGCATCTTTCCTTTTTACCTACAGAGTCTTCCAGGAGACTGCTGCTCTTGTCTGGACTGAGTAGACCACTGTACTTGAAGTCTTTGCCTCGTGTCATGGTGTTTGTGTTATATTTAATTGGCCTTTATTATGTTCTTTTGCTTGTAAAATATTGATGGACCTAATAAAGGGAGATATATCTTTATTCAATCTTGTTGTGTTTTTATCTGATGACTCAGGTTTTGCTTCAAACTTGTATTAACTTGTATTTTTTATAAGGGTTATAATGAATCACAACAGAAAAATCTATCCTCTTAATCTTTCAAAATGGAAAACTATTTTTGTTAAATGTATTGACATTCTAGTGAATTGTTTTATTTGTAATTTAATAATAATTTTAAATAAAAAAACTTTACCTGTGAATGTGCGAGACTTCCGTTTCATTAACTATATGTAAACAGAATAATAACAGTAACGGACTGTTTTTGCACAGCTAAAATAACTGGGAGCGGCCAACACCGGAAGTCTCGCACATTAAAGGTAACCAGTGTTGGGGAGTAACTAGTTACATGTAACGGCGTTACGTAATTTAATTACAAAATAAATGTAACTAATCCGTTACAGTTACTAAGAAAAAATGTGTAATTAAATTACAGTTACTTATGAAAATGTTAACGATTACAAAGGGGGTTGTTGCAAATAAACATTCATTAGAAATGTATAAAAGTAATAAAAAAGTAATCAGAAGTAATCAGTTACATTACTTTAATAAAGTAATTGAAAAAGTTACACTACTATTACATTTTAAATAGGGTAACTTGTAATCTGTAACCTATTACATTTCCAAAGTAACCTTCCCAACAATTAAGGTAACAACTGCTGCGACCGCTGTTACGTTAAAAACAAGGTGCATAGTAAACCGTTCTTGTTTTTCTGCTCGACACAAGCTATGATTATTTAGTAAATGTTATAGCACTTTTTAACCAGTGGAGGGCGCAGCAGGAATGCGTTCAACCTAAATCATATCAAAAAAGTAAAATCACAATCAAAACATTTAAAGTTGTTGTGTATGCATAATGAATAAAACGATTTTAGGTCAAACGTGTTTTTCCCCATCGTACTATTAATAATTGTTAATTTCCGTTCTTCTATAAACATTGTGGCTAATTTGGGGTCAGAATTTCGAGCCTAAAATAAAAAATGGCAGTATAATAGATGCTTGAATCAGCCATGCAAGTGTATGTTAACTCCCATCGGTTTTTGTGCTATAAATATTTTACTTAGCTGCTTGCAAAGGGGAAACGTAAGAACGTAGTAACTTGTTGCACGAGCCAGTGGGGCGGGATTTAAATGTGCGGAAATGTGCGGTAATGTGCGGGGGGTTTGGCTCCGGCTGGAGGAGGAAAAGTCGAGGGGACTGTGGGAGTCCCTGAGCGCGCAGTTCGGGAGGTGAGGTCAGGCGTTTCCCCTTTGGCTGGCCCCACTGTCGAGTGTTTTTTTTTCCCTCTGCAAACACCGAGAGGTTTATTACCGTTCTATCAGAGGGGATATTACACGTTCGGGTGGATGCACACGTACTTGGTGCGCTGAGCAAAACACGCACGGTGGTTTATCTAGGAAAACAGTGATGGTGGACAATTCCAGTAGCAGCAAAGCGCAAGTGGTGAGTTCCGTCCTGTTGGCACAGAGCCCTGTTGAATGTATTGATAAGCTACTGTAATATTTAATCAGCAGACCTCGAGCGTATAAAATATTGCATGTACATTTAATAGTTTTTGATATAAACTCAATGAGTCGGTATTTATTATAATTACATTCGTGTGAATGATCAAGCTATTATATGTAGCGAAAATCCACATTGTACACGTCATGATTTCAAGATTGTTTTTTCTGATGATACAACTCGAGCTGTTTATTAGTTGTTAGAGTTCTTGTGTTGCTGGAGTCGAAAAGTCAAAAACATCTCCGTTTCCGTCAGAACGCGATACTTTATAGCGTCGTGTGTTTGTTCTCTTTTTTAATAGCTTAATTGTTTTTGGAAGAGCGCCATACTTTTGGGCAGCCATGATTCGACTGTGAACTGAAAGTCTTCTTTTATTGCGCTCACTTATCAAACTGTGCTTTAATTAGTGATAAAGTAACCGCATAAATCGACTGGATTTGGCTAAATATTAATTATTTAACAAAATGTAAAGCGACACGCCGTTTTGACCGGACATCCGGTCGTTCTACTATCCCGACTGGTCGCCTCTATGGGGGGTCAAAGGTAGGATGGCCTACTGGGCAATAAGCGAGCCGCGGAATGCGACGTTAATCTTTTTGGGACGTATAAATACTGTTAATACGAATTAAAATTCTTGCGAAATTAATTCGAATTCCACCCAGCCATGTCCGTTTTGATGATTTGCTTACACGTATTTGTTTTTCATTTAAATTAAACAAATGTGACTCTCCTCCTTCATGTCGTTTGTGCTTATTTGTTTACGCGTATTTGTGTTCTATTTGTATCTAATTCGAATTGAGTCCATTTGAATTTCTCAACCGTGTCGTTTGATTGCGTCGATAATTCGAACTCTAATGCCTTTAAGTTAATGTTGGTTTGAATTTTAAGAATTTACAGGTGCATCTCGATAAATTAGAATGTCGTGGAAAAGTTCATTTATTTCAGTAATTCAACTCAAATTGTGAAACTCGTGTATTAAATAAATTCAATGCATAAATGAACTTTTCCACGACATTCTAATTTGAGATGCACCTGTAAGTTGCTCAAAAACAGTGTGATTGTTTCGTTTACACATTAATTGTTGTGTTGCGTGAATGTTTAAAAAAAACGTAACTTTTGAAATTTAGTTATTAAAATGTTTATTTATATGTATTTTCAACCAATAATGAAAATTCTGTCAGACATTTCCCACCCTCAAGTTGTTTCAAACCTGTATGATTTTATTTCTTCTGTTTAATACAAAATATGATATTTTGAAGAATGTGAGTAACTAAAGAGTTGCTGGTCCCTATTGACTTCTATAGTATGGGGGAAACTGTCTGGTTACCCACATTCTTCAAAATTCAGCAGAAGAAAGAAATTCATACAGGTTTGGAACAACTTGAGGGCGAGTAAATGATGACACTATTTATATATTTAATTATTTGTTTGTTTTTTGAGGGGTGAACTAGCCCTTTAAATGTTGATCGTATTGAACTGTTGTTTTAGTAGAGTATGTTGCACTTTCTTCATCCTAAAATATTTGTTTTTTAAGTGGAAAAAAAAATGAATTTAGCTTTTAAAAATATGTTTACAGAATTAATTGACTTATTTTCCTCTATCCACAATGCAGCCCAGCTTGTCTCAGGACAGCGGTCTGGCTGGTGCATTTTCTCAGGTGGCTTTCGGAAGTGCGGCTGGAGTCAAACTGGAGGCGGTTATGGAGCAGCTCCAGAGACAACAACAAGTTAAACTGGAGATGGAGCGCAAGGAGAGACACCTCAGGGAAGCCCATATTCTGTACACCCAGCAGCTGGCTGCACAGCAAGCCATCATGGCCTCCGCCAGAGCTCAGGGCACCCCATTAACCCCTGATTTCTACAGCAAAAACTCCAGAGACAGAGCGCTGAAAGGCGGCCAGGGGCCTCAAACTGTCAGGGGGCCCATGAAAACTGGCTCTGACCAAGTACACGAGGAAGACGCTGCTGATGAGATGGACAGAGGAAGAGGGTCAGAGGGGGACGAAGACGACGACGATGAGATGATGGATGGGGAAGACGGTAGCGAAGAAGAGGAAAGCGAAGGCTTGGAGTTCCTCAGGAAGCAAAGTCTTGCTCTTCAGCAAGTGTCTGTCGGAGTTCCTCCGTATACATTCCCCGTCTATGCCGCATCGCCATCCGCTGCTAAAAAACGTCCCCTGTCGCCGACCACTAAGGTGAAAGACGAACCGGAAGACTCCCTTCCCGACCAACAATCGTTCAGCACACCAAACGGACTGGCTGATTGGAGCCTCGATGACTCATTCAAACAGGTTTGTATCTATATTTCTTTGACTTGTCATTAATCTCAAGAGGTTTCAGTATGGCAGGCATTCGCAGGCGTTGTGTTTACTCTCATTTTATCACCAATTACCTACAAGAGCAGCAAAACAGCATATTTTCATTCATCTTTGCATGATTTTAGGAGTGCCAGATAATGAGATGAATTGTAGAGAGTCTTTACATGTTCATAAACTGTGAAACCACTAAAACAGACTCATCCCGGCTTACTGAAACGCTATTGGCTCTGAATAGGACATCTAATCCAGTTTTCTCGAGCGCAACAGGAATACGTGTTCTCCCTAAAGTGTACAAAAGAATTTGGTTGGACTTCTACCTCTTTAATAAGAGGGAAGGGTTTAGTGAATGAGCTTTATTGAGTCACTTCATACAGCATTGTTGAGTGTAGTGTTGTCAAAAGACCCGGTATTTCGGTACCAAGTCGGTACTAAAAAAATGAAAACGTTACGGTACCAGGTTTTCTGAAGTTCCGGTGGTACCGAGTACCCGGTTAACCCGGTTCTTGATGCGCTATCTGAAACCTGTCCTCTTCCAGTGTTGCCAAGTCTGCGGTTTTCCCGCGGAATTGGGCTGCTTAACACTGTTGCCGCGGGTTGTTTTCATGTCCGCGGGTTGAAAAACGACCCACTAACGTGATATTTAGCCCCTGGAATGCGAATTTTACCAGGGGAACCCCGCCAAAACACGCGTATTTTTATCCCCGGAACGCGATTTTTAACTGGGATCCCCTCGAAACGCGATTGGGTGGGTTTTGTTGTGAAAACCTGGCAACCTCTTCATAAAAGCAGTGGAGACCTCAAGAGGAGGAAACGCATCAAACTAACAAAACACCCCGATCAAGTTCAAGCAGGTAAGTTTCAATTACATTTTTAATACACACCAGAGGCTTTTAAACGAACTGTGTAACCAAAATATGCATGTTAGAGAAAAGTACAAATGTATGGTTAACAGTGTTTGTCATGTCAGTCCGTCAGAAAAAGTTTTTTTTTTTTTGTTAGTTAGTTGTAATTCTTGGCTGAATATCTCTAGCAGGTTTTAAAAGCCCTTTAAAATTAAATATGAACACAGTTTGGATTAAATAAAAGTACAGTCAAATTTTATCTCCTGTATAGACTTTACTGT
>NW_015544177.1:858634-859004 GCF_001515605.1 Sinocyclocheilus anshuiensis
TTGTGTTTTGCTTTGGTACTGAAATTGGTACCGAGAACCGTGGATTTTCACTGATATCGGTACCGAATACTCAAATTTTGGTACCGTGACAACACTAGTTGAGTGTAATTTTAGTCTGGAGATTTTCACAAAATATGTAAAGAATAAGTCCAGATCACTCCAAAATAATAAATAAAGAAATAGAAATTTTATTTTGCTTTAAGGAAAAGAAACCTATTCTTTACAACCATTAAAGGGGTCATATGATGCTTTTTTTAAAGATCATTATTTTGTGTATTTGGTGTAACAGAATGTGTTGACATGCTTTAATGTTCAAAAAACACATTATTTTTCAAATACTGTACATTATTGTAGGTCCTCTATGCCCCGC
>NW_015544177.1:859225-874313 GCF_001515605.1 Sinocyclocheilus anshuiensis
CACACACACACACACACACGATGCGCAACACTCCGCATTTGAACAGTCAATAGCAAATATTTAAACTAATAACAAAACAGTAGCTGATTCAGAAGCGCCAGATCTCTCCTAGGTTCACGAAACGGTCGTCCATAAAATGCATTGCTGTTCTGTTGTAAGTGATCTTAAAGATTCCTAAATGCATCTACTTTCGGAAGGCCAAATAAAGTGCTTTTGCTTTCGCCTAGAAACACACAGCGTCTCTCTGACATGGCTGCTTCAACACTAACTACGGTTACTGAAACCACGCCGCCTTTGCGTGCACATTTGGGCGCATTATGCAAATATTCCCACATAGTGACCTAGATATGTGGGGGCGTGTTAGAACGAGCCGTTTTAGGGGGGTGTGGCAGAGTCTTAACTTTGATAAAGAATATCTCTTTGGTTTTGAGACTTTAGTCTTTGCAACTTCAGGGATCTTATCTATGCACAATCAGCTTGTAACACTCCAAAGAGAAAGGAAAACTTGAAATCGCATCATATGACCCCTTTAAAGATTTCTGTGTTTTGACATTATTTACTTAAATTAAGCACAATTCCCCATAAATTCTCATTACCATAATGCAAAAAGAATTCTTATTTTCGTATTATCATTACCTTAACATAAAAACGATATTATATTATTAAATTAAAATGCTCATAAATGATGATAGTATTTGTTATACTGCCTTTAATTATGCTGATTTAAATATAGATTTTTAAAAAATTAAATTGCGGTAATGAGAATCATAATTAAAACAATGGAAATAGAAGTAAAATGTCAAAAGCCTTATGGCAATGAGAATTTGGTGTAAAATGTGCTTAATTGTCCCGAAAATAATTACTAAAAGTATAATTTGTTTATTCATATTTTTTGAGGTGTGTTTTCATATTTTCGTTTCCATAATGTAAAAAAAAATAATAATGTTATATAATTATAAATAATGATAGTATGTTATGCTGCCCTTTAATTTATGCCGATTTCTAATAAAAAAAATAAATCTATAAAATGCTAAGACGTCTAATCCAATTTTTTTTTTTTGAGCACAAGAGGAATTTGCGTTAATCCAAACATGTACAAAAACACTTTGGGCCTCTGTTTTTTTTCCCTTCTCGTTGCGTTCTACTTCTTTTTAAAGCTATTGTCCTCCTCTTCCCTTATTGTCAATAGTCTCCTGCTGTGAGCCAAGCTGTACCCTCAGACATGGTCCTATAACTCTGTCAGTTAATTTCTCCGTTTATTCATCCCTAGTCTTTAGGGAATGCTGTCCTGACATAAGGCTTTTGTCCTTGGATATCCCTGACGTGTGGCGTTCTGGCAGGCGGCCCAACAGGAGTGCGCTTTCATTCTCTCTTTCTTCCTGCCATCTCACTTTCCTCTGTCATTCCCCCTACTGCTGGTGTTTCTTGAGAACAAGCTCTTGGCAGTGTGCTGTAATGCTGTCTTGGCCTGTGACCAGAGAGGCACGCTGTCAAGTTGCAATACAAGAGGCAGAATGTTACAGGCGCGTGCTGTTGGAGAGCTGCCCTGACAGTTCGCACGTGGAGATTTCCCACAGTTGAAATAGTCGAACCTGGACAACTGTGCGTGGGACTCTTAAATAAGCATGTTTAAAAGGATTATTAATCCAATATTAAAATTCTGCCATCATTTACTCACCCTCAGGTTGTTCCAAACCTGTATGAACACACAAAAAGACATTTTGAGAGATGTCTTAAATTTTTGTGTCCATACAATGAAAGTCAATGGGGTCCAAAGTTGGACATTGGACATTTGTCAAAAGATCATTTTAATGTTCCACAGAGGAAAGAAAGCCAGGATTCAGGATTGGAACTACATAAGACAACTTCTTCATTCTCATGTTTGGGTGAAGTTATTTTCATAAACGTAATTTCGTCCTTTTAAAAGGCTTGCATCAATCATGATAAGGATGAAGCCGTCTTTCAGAAGACCGTCTCTGTAGGTTTAATGTAGAGAGACATTTCCCTGTAGTGCTGTCATCCATTTTAGTGGCCTAAGCGCTTTGTTTGCTCAGCTGTGCTTGAGTGATCGATCAATCAGGGAAAAATGGATTGCTCTAATTTCATACGCACACTCTTATGGCTTCCTTCAGCCCTTGATATTTGCATGCTTTCAATCAAAGCCCATTTACCCTACTTACGTTGAATAATACAACATAGATATATATACCGAAACCCCCAAAGCGCCATTTAGCAGTGCATCCATTTTATGCCGTGTTTCTTTGATGTTATGACTGTTTTTATGCAAAACATCCAACATGGTTTTATTGAGGGTTACTGACAACATCCGTGTTTCTTTGATGTTATGACTGTGTTTTTATGCAAAACATCCAACATGGTTTTATTGAGGGTTACTGACAACAAACACGTTCAAGCGGTTTTATTTGCGGTAGATCAGTAACAACAAGCACAAGTCGGTAAAAGTATGGTGATGTTTGGGAAGGTTGTGTGTTGACAGGCCGGTCTGTGATGTTTTCATCACACCCATGTCATTATATATGTATTTCTAGAGGGTAATGGTCTGAGGGCTTGTATACTGCTTTTCAAATATAGGCTTGTCCACGTGTATACGAGACCATAGGAGATTCAGTGCTGTGAAAAGGCTGACGGTTGGACTTCTACCTCATTACTAAGAGGGAAGAGTTTAGTGAATGAGCTTTATAGAGTCACTTCATGGTGGTGAGTGCATTTTAGGGGGGTGATTTTCACAAAAACAAATTGTCAAGAAAATGTCCAGGATCCTTCAAAAATCAAAAGGAAAACTAGAAAATTATATATTGCTTTATTAAAATAAAGCCTGCTTTTACAAGTCTTTAGTAAAACCTTGTAATTTAAAAGAAATAATAATTTAGACAACCAAGTTTAATGCATGGAACTGAAGTCATTTTTTTTATTGAAATAATATACTTTAGTTACTTTAATTACTGAATCTGGTTCACGTTTTATTTAATTTTATTTAGTATTTTTGGTTGAATTTTAATGCACAAAAAGCAAAAACAGACTTCTTTTAATAAGCAAGGTTTTACAGCTTGAGGGGCTTCAATCCCACCCCCACCCTCTTTTTTTTTTTTGTTCCCACCAGTCTTTATTTCTGTCCTTTAGTATTTAATGATGCTCTCTGTGGTAACAGTATCAGATTGCAGGGTGGGGGGTGAAGAGACTGGTTTAATGGCACTGACTACACAAAAGAGAACAGATGCCACAAATGGCATTTTTAAATGAGGGTTGGGGGTTGTCTTTTTGAAGCTTTTCACACTTAAATAGATAAGCCTCAGTCAATCAGTAAACACCTTTGGTAAAAGCACAGTAGTCGGGTGTAAAGTTGGCGGCAGTGTTTACTCATAATCTTAGCGAACGGGGGAATTAATTGGCAGTTTGCAGATTAAAAAAGTTCACCCCAGCTTTGTTTAGAATCTCCAAGGGATAGGACTTTCAGGTTTTTCAGGGAGGCCTATGGATGGAGATGTTTGGTTTGGGGATGTTATGATCGTTATTTGTACTTCCTGTGCTTGAAAAGTTGAGTTTTATTGTTGCTGATTTGCTTTTTCGCTTTTACTAGCATTGAATTCAGTAAATCATCTCCCAAGTCAATGAGGAGGTCAAATGGCTGCCATTAAACTTTTCATTGAACACATGGCTGAGGCCAGTCCAGATAGCCTGGCGCCCTTTAAACCTAGCGTATTTGGTGGTAGCTGACACAATGCCCTTTTTAGGGAGCTCGGCATGGTAATCTAGTGTGATTAATGGAGTTTTAATCAGGCTCAGTTAACGTCGAAGCACGCATGTGCCTTGAGTTACAGCCTCCCATTTGGCGAGTATGATGACCATATCAAAGGCATCGGGTCAATAGAAACACCTCCGCTACTTTGATTCTGCATTTGTCAGGAGAAATATATGGCGGCAATTAGCAAAATCTTTAAACCAAGTACCTGTTTATTATTGTAGGGGCCAAATATTCATTCCAAGTCTTTCTTTGAAGCCTCCGGTCGCATTTTTGCCGCACTCTTTAAAAATAAATGTTCTTTTTTTGGCATTGATGGTTCCATGAAGAATCTTTAACATCCATACATTATTAAAAATAGTTTCCAAAAATGTGTTTTCACAGCGAGTGAACAGTGAACAGTTCTTTTCTTAGTGTGAAGGACATTTTATTAATCTAAAGAACTTTTTTCCACTATAAAGAGCCTTTTGTGCAGTGGAAAGATTCCTTGAATGATAATGTCAATAAAGAACTTTTATTTTTAATAGTGTTGAATCCTTCCATTGCGCAAAAGGTTCTTTATAGTGGAAAAAGGTTACTTGGGTGTTTAAAATGTTCACACTAAGAAAAAAATGGTTCTTTTAAGAAAAGGTTCTTTGGAGAATCAAAAATTGTTCTTCTATGGCTGTGAAAACCTTTATTTTTAGGAGTGTACCCAACATGGATTGGGTTATATTGTCGTCTTCACGGTTGCTATGGCAAAAGTGATGTGTACGAATAAACAAAAAGGCAAAAGTGCTTTAGATTGCACACTCTTGATGTTCTCCCTTCCCCCAAAAGTGCTTGTTTCTGAACGAACAACAGGATATTTGTCCTTGGGTTTGGGAACAATCTTGTTTTGTCGAACTCTGTTGCATTATTTAACTGTCAGCGTCACCTTGACAAGATTTCACCCCCCACGCCAACAATACAGCCCAGCCGGTAGCAATCAATTCTTATTATATCAGGGATTGCTGTCGCAGTGGAATGATTTTCCATATAAATTATCAATGACCCGACGGCCTCACACTTGTACGTTCGCTTCAAATTTTAGCACGACATCTGGTGCGTATTATTAGCCCGGCATAGCTTGCTTCTCTTGCGCGTTACGGGCATTAATGCGCTCACGAGGTCTGTCAATCTCTATCTGGTAGCTTTGACAGCTCTTGGTGGTCCATCTTGATGGAGAAGTTTCTGTTGGACGATCCTCCTGGCTCCTGTGATGTGATCACTGTCGTCATCTCAAAGTGTCCATCTGTGCGATAGATCAGTGCTGATTCAATTAGCAATGGTCTTTGCTCTTAAGAATATCATCTCGGCAGGCCGATTCCATGATAAAACATTGTTTATTTGAATTGCAAGCTGTCAGATGGATGTTTTATAGCCTTGTTTTGGTGCCATTTCGCCTTTCCCGTTTTCAGCGCAGTGTGAACTATCTGGTCGGGTGGTAACTCTAACCCTTGAATAGGAGTCATTTGATAGTAAAAATCTTTAAAGGCCAGAGGCAAGAATGTGAGGTTGGTGAGGGGATGGCGTCTGCGTCTAGTTTGTCCAGCCCCACCCAAAGGAAACATTCCTAGTGGAATTAGTTTCTTTTCTTCAAATGGTGAGAATTCCCATTAGGGGCCTGTGCATAAAGGGAGAATAGAGGGAGTGTCTTCGTCACAGCCGTCCTATGATTTGTGACCGTTTCTAGTCCATTTCACCAAATGTAACAGAAGCAAGTAATGGAGGGGGGAATGGTAATCAACCAGAAAAGTATATGGGGAAGGGGGTGTTTTCTTATTTGTCTGTCCATTTCCTTTCCCTCTTAACAAGTATAGAATGTTTGTCCCCACCCCCCCCTCAAAACCTGTCCCAACTCGCTGGAGATGTTTGCAGCCTTCGTTTTACCAAAAGCAGCTTAGGGCTTTATCATCACACAGTATCTATTTATCAATGTCACTAGAATGTGGAATTTCAAGCACACCTAGGAAGAAATCAAGTGCTAAAAAAAATGCATACGTCACATAACCCAGCGGGGTTGAAAGTAATGTTGTTGTGTCATCAATAAAAACATGTTTATATTGGCTAAAAGTACATTTTGTGCTATGAATAATCTAGTTATTTTTGATATCCGTATTTCTGTTTTCCCCCCATATATTTCTTTATTTTTATTATCTATTCTTATCTATTTTATTATTATTACTTGAGCATAACCGTTTTTTTTTTTATTTATTATTTGGTCAAATTGTTTTTGGTTTTCAAATAACTTTTTTGGAAAAAGTGGACTGCACTTGTTAGTCCAGTTTGACTACATTAATGAATGTGTTTTACAGAGGTAGACAGGATGCAAGAATGGCAAGGTATTATAAACAGGACATCATCATCAGGAATATCATCATGCTCTGAATCCTGTAAGGCCCCAAATTTCATTCTTGAGGGATTATTGGTGTTTTAAAATTCTTAAATTTAGTAGAAAAGCCGCCCAGGACAGGGGATCTTTTGGGATCTGCCCTCCTTCAGTTTCATTCTTTCCAAACTTTCCGATACTGAGATAGGGCCATGGTGGACTGAGATGTTCACACCTGTGTCTATTTGTTTGAAAGACTATCTGTTTTCTCATGTAGCACCCAGTCAGGACAAAGATAATGGATGTGAACTCTGCCTCAGGCCTTTGCAGGATGTTTAAGGATTTGGACAAGCAGTTACAGGCCCTGTCTTTGGGCTTTTTGTCTCTCTTTCGGCTCTTCTTAACTATGTGCCATTTGTATTGTTCAAAAGGCCATATCAACCAATAAGGCCTAATAAAGCTACTTTGTGGGGGTTTTTTTTACCCCGCCTCCTTTTGTAGTAAACTTTACGTTTTTTTTTTTGATACAGTTGTACAGGCTGCACATTTTACAGACTTTTTCCCTCAGTGGACTTCCCACGTCATCTTATTGTGGGATACTGGACAGCCACACACCTTCAAATATCACTTAGTGTTGTGCGGCATGGATCCATTACAAATTCCCAGGGATAAAAGTCCCCAATTTACTCCCACCCCCAACTCTCCAGCCTCGATCGCTCCTGGCACAGCAAGGAGCCGAATAAGTGAAACTGTGACTTTTGGCAGTGGAGACCCAATTATTTGATTTGGATTAAAGATCCAGGCCATCCCCCATGGTGCTGTTCAGTGCTGTCCCCTGTGGAGCAGCTGCAGCGCTGTTGAAAATCTAATGGGCGTGTGGCACTTGGACAAGTTTCATTGATCTATTTCTTTTTGTCTTTATGTAATATGGTTGTAAAATAGTGATGGGCGGAATGTAGGGCTGAACAATTTTGCAAAATAATCTAATTGCGATTTTTTTTAATTATTTTTTTTACTAATATTGCGATTGTGATTTAATATCACAATCGCAATAAGGGGAAGTCATGGCCTAATGGTTAGAGAGTCGGACTCGTAACCCAAAGGTTGTGGGTTCTAGTCTCGTACCGGCAGGGATTGTAGGTGGGGGGAGTGAATGTACAGCGCTCTTTCTCACCTTCAATACCACGACTGAGGTGCCCTTGAGCAAGGCACCGAACCCCCAACTGCTCCCCGGGCGCCGCAGCAAAAAAATGGCTGCTCACTGCTCCGGGTGTGTGTTCACGGTGTGTGTGTTCACTGCTGTGTGTGTGCACTTTGGATGGGATAAATGCAGAGCACTAATTCCGAGTATGGGTCACCAAACTTGGCCACATGTCACATCACATATGCGATTTTTTTTTTTTTTTTAAAGCTCGTTATGTTTTGTATTATTCAACAAAGACAAGCTAACTTTAGACCATGCAGTGGTTCTCAAACTTTTTTGGTCGCGCCCCCCTTTAAACCTATAAAAAAAATCTGGGTCTGTGCGACTTCATCTATGGCTTTTCTCTTCCCTTTCACAAACCGATCCATCTCCCATTCTAAGTTACGTTCTTTGGCTGTTTACTGTTTTATTTATTTTCTTTTTCTGCTGATGGCCCACGCTCGACTTGAAGCAGCGCTGCTTATGAAGTACGTTCATTATATACGCTTTCAAATATTTCCGCGTGTAACATTAGCATGCCAGGGTTGCCAGGTTTTCACAACAAAAACCCGCCTAATTGCTACTCAAAACTAGCCCAATCGCGTTTCGAGGGGGGTTCCACCGGTAAAAATAGCCTTCCAGGGGGTAAAATACACGTTTTTTGGAGGGGTTCCCCAAATCGCGGACTTGGCAACACTGTAGAGTGCCAACTTGATGCTTCCTCTGAAGACCGCTTAGATGTGTTCGACTTGAAGCAGCGCTGCTTAGACCGATGGGTGTGTGTCATCAAAGTACTGCGAGAGCTATAAGAGAGCACGGACGTCTCCTTATGCTTTCTCTCGCCGTACTTTGATGTCATACACCGATCGATCTTCAAGTGGAACACACCTCTTCACTCTCGCGCATCACGTGACCGAGTGTAATCGCAGCCTCTGCGATTGAAAAATCGCGTTATTTCATATCGCGATATTATCGCAAATGCAATTAATCGTTCAGCCCTAGCGGAATGGCAAAAATCTTATATTCTTATATCACAGTAGTAGTATGTAGTCATTTTTTGCTGAGAACTGCCTTGTACCTTTTTCTGTACCTCTATCTTTTCTGTTTGTTTGTTTTATTAATTAATTAATTAATGAATTTTTATTTAGAACTTGATTGTATTCTTTTTAAAATGTATTTCTCTGATTTTATTTATTTATTTGTATTTTAATTTTTTTGCATTTTTTATTTTGAGAACTTGCCTCTATCTTTTTTGTTCTTATTTTTGTTTTATTTATTTATTTTTATTGTTTGGGGAATTTCTTTGATTTTGTTTTTCATGTCTTTTTTTTTTGTCTTTGTTTTTTTAATGATTTTTTTTTTGACCTTGTACCTCTATCTTTTCTTTTTATTTATTTATTAATTCATTCATTTATTGTTCTTTTGTTTTGGTTCAGTTTTTGTTTTTATGTGGGTAACTTGAGTGTATCTGTCTTTATTTTTACCATTTATTTCTTCTTTTTATTCTGTTTTATTTTTCAGTTCATTTGTATGATTTGATATTTTGCAATGTTACTTAGTGACTGTAAATGACCTATATTTACGTTAAATGCATGTGACGCATCAAAATGAAATTGCTCCCAACAAAGCTATAATCAACAAAGCTATCTACACTAAAAGTGTGGTCTGTTGCACCATTTGAAGTGTAGGCTGTCATTTTATTTTTTTGTGTCCTTATATATTTGTACCACAGATTTACAGTATAGCAGAATCTTTACATTGTCATACCGCCCAACCCTGTTGTAAAAGAATGCTTTAACTAAGAAGAAATCAAACAACCTAAGTGCCTCAACTGAATAGTGACTCATGGTGAGTGCTGATGACACATCTGTCCCACACAGCATGATCTCTAACTTATCAAAATGCAATTACCACCCATTCCTATCAGCATACTGGTATATTTGCATTAACACCCAAAGAGGTCTGCTTGATAGGGGAGGTTACTGTTTCATCTCAGTTGAACAATCCTATCTAAGTGTTGATAGCACTTTGGGAAGCCCACCCTGTTATAGCATTACTGCTTGTTGACTTAATGTCTCTGGTTTCTCAATGATAGATTATATTCACATTAGAAGATCTCTGTTTGCGACCTTTTGTTAGGATATATCACTTATCTAGTAGACTCGTGCTGTGGTTTCCACCCGTACTGATGTTTTTCACTAAAATAATATTTTTCATGAGCTACACTTAAAAATAAAGGTTCTTTATTGGTGTCGATGGTTCTATGAAGAACCTTCGACATCTGTGGAACCCTTTCTTTGCACAAAAGGTTCTTTATACTGGAAAAAGGTTTTTTAGATTTTTAGAATGTTCTTCACACTAAAAAAATGGTTCTTTTAAGAACTGTTCACTCAAAGGTTCTTTGAGGATCTAAAAATCACTTTTGGAACCTTCATTTGTAAGAGTATAGAGTTTTGTGTCCATCCTTTTTGCCCAAGTCTTTATTTACCACATTCAGATGTTACAAACACTGAACAATGCCATGTGTTTGTTCCTTCAACCCCAGTAATTATTTGCCGTGGTCAGCTAGGGTAGTGGTTTCTGTCGAATTAATATGGGGGAAGGGGCTTTCATTTCCTTTGGGTGGTCATCTGCTTCCTCTTCTCAGCTAATTTGGCCAGTAACCAATCAGTTCTCCCTTAATATGATTAGTAAGGCCAAAGCCTGACCTGTAAGCCTGATAACAGCTTGCACAGTTCTTGTAAATGTCTTCGATGCAGGATAATGTTTTGCATTCGGCTCACGTGTTGACGCCATTTGGCTTGACGTGTGCACCGGACGAAATCCGTAGAAGTCTGAGATTTCTCGTAATCCTTTTATAATGGAATTCAATACACGAGTGCTTGCTGTTTTCAGATTCCCTCAAGGTTATACAGTAGACGCTCATTCACTTGACACATCACAATGCCACACAGCATGGATGCCCACCTCAGTTGATTCCCTGCCGGGTTCCCACTCCTGGGCCCAGCTGGTGTGTGTTTGCTGTAAACGTGAAGAGGGCCTAGCTGTAGACCGCGCTCTTACCCAGCTGTGATTCACTTAGCATATTAAAGAGTGGGGCGGTGAATGAGTCCTGTAAACTGCTTTATTGCCACTCTGCCTTTTCCTTTTAGACTTTGTGTAAATGAATACTGGAGCCGCAGTGGATAACTTGTAATCAAGCACAGGGCATGTGCACAGGGGGACTATTAGATTTTATAACTGTTTTGTAGTCACGCCCTCTGGGTAACAAGGGTGACGCAGTGCTAAAGCTGATTGCCTTCAAGCAAATGAGCTAAAAACATTGCATCACTCTTAATACTAGAGATATACCAGTGTATCTGTAACATGGGTTATTGGCTGATATTACAGATTTTAAGTCGTATCGTTATCACTCCATATTAGATGTGTGCCAGCTTACATGAGATAATATTGGATATTTCTGCATGCTTATTATTTAGATTACTTTTTCCATCATCTAACTCTGTTATTCTTTAAAATCCCTGATAAAGATTACAGTTAACAGTGTTATTAAATTAACACTGTTAATTGTAATATTTAGTAAATGTATTTATACATACAATTTTATATTTGTTTCATTTTAAATGCTATTTTTAGTTTCTTTTTAAAATGGTATGCAATTTAATATCAGTCATCGCTTTCTTACAAATGGTTTGGTATCACCTGTATTTTAGATGTATTAAAGTTAATTATTAGTTTTTTTTATCGGACTATTGAATGTTTAATTGTTCATTCTCATTTTCTCTATATTTAGATTTAAAATTGATCATTAAAACACTAATAATTATTTAATATTTATCTTTAGCAAATCTCAAAATGACTCTTTTTTTTCATATCGTATATGTTGTGATGCCTATATTGACTTTTGCATTTATTTTCTAATGTGTTTTATTATTTTTTTAAATTTTTTTTTTTAGACCAAATTGTATAGAATTTTTAATATTGGCCATTTATTGGTTTTTGGTCATAACATGAAAATAATAATCAGCCAGAAATTTTCAAAAGTTTGCATATGGTACATTTGTACTTTCCTTGTAGCTTCTGTCCACTGTCACCCAGTTTTCAGATCCGTACCCCTTCTTGTTCAGTCAAGACCGACCCTTGGAGTTCAAAGGTTAGCGTTAAGGAATGCCTTCCTGACATGCAGACAGGAGCCTGTTTGTGCATCTTGACTCCCGACACCCAATAACTCACTTTCTGTCCTTTCAGACAGTGACCCCCAATGTCATCCTCTTCTGTCACGTTGTTTTGCTAATTGTTTTTCTCTCTTTTCTCGTAGAATGGAAATTCAAGTTGGAACGAGGAAGGCGAGGGTGGGAGAAGCCGAGGAGAGGCCTCCAGAGACTTTGCCAAGGTAAACATTGTTTCTAAGCAATGGTCATTTAGTAATTACACACTTTGTCAGTGACACACAAACACAGTTTTGCTCAGTTATTTAACTTTATAGTAGCATGTAGAGGAAACAATTTTTATAGATTGGGGCTGTTAGTTTTTCATCACAATTAATGTATGCATTCAGTTCATATTTAAAGAAAGAAAATGAAATATACAATTATTGGGCTCTAACATTTTTGTCTGACAGATTACGGAACATGTACACTAATGTTCAAACGTGTAGGGTCTGTAAGGGGTGTTTTTTTTAATTTATTGTATTTTTTTTTATGTCTCTTATGTTAACCACGGCTGCATTTGTTTGATCAAAAATACAGTAAAAACAGTAATATTGTGAATTATTATTACAATTTATTACAATTACAAATACTTTTTTTTTTCTATTTTAATATATTTTACAATGTACTTTATTCCTGTGATGTAAAGCTGAATTTTCAGCATCATTACTGCATTCTTCAGAGTCATATGATCCTTCAGAAATCATTTTAATATGATGATTTGATGCTCAAGAAACATTTCTGATTATTATCAATGCTGAAAACAGTTGTGCTTAATATTTTTGTAGAAAACATAGTACATATTTTTAGGATTTTTTTATTTTTATTCGAAAGTTCAGATTATATTAGAAAGATGGTATTTAATTTACTTTATCTGAAGTTTCCAGTGAAAAATAAAATTAATAAAAAAAAAATTAAATGGTCAAATTTAATGATCCATTAACAGTATTATATACTTATTTAATCACATACTGTACATTAACAAATTGACAGCCCTTATTTGATATATATTAATTAGTGCTGTCAAAACGATTAATCGCATCCAAAATAAAAGTTTTTGTTTACATAATATATGTATGTGTACTGTCTGTATTTATGTATATATAAATACACACACATACAGTATATATTTTGAAAATATTTACATGTATATACATTTATATATTTATATTGTTATATTTTATATTATATATAAATATATTTAGTATATAAACGTAACATATTTCTCTGAAATATATACATGCATGTGTTTGTATTTATATATACATAATAAATATGCAGTGTACACACATATATTATGTAAACAAAAACTTTTATTTTGGATGCAATTAATCGCGATTAATCGTTTGACAGCAACGAGCAAACAAGGACTTTTGTTCAACCTTAAGAACAGTAGCTTTATGTCTACAAAGAAATTTACATAAAGAAGTTTCCAAAAGGATGTTACAATGATTAACTAATTAATTGTTAATCACAATTATTCTTTCAGCTTTACGAACTGGACAACGACCCACAACGGAAGGAGTTCCTCGACGACCTCTTTGCATACATGCAGAAACGAGGTAGGACAGGCTCTATTAATCCTATTTCAAACATTAATTTCCTCCCAAAGGGACCTACATCTTGTCTTTATAGGACAAGTATCTGTAGGAATAATTGAATCCACTTTAGCGTCACTCTTTGGTGATGAGCGATTTAAACGGACACCTACACCTAGTGTGGAGACGGCCCCCTTAGTTAAGTGGAATCATATGTCCCCGGTCTCAGATTAGCATACTGTGACAGAAAGATGGGCCTGACGGCGTCATCCGACTAAGCTCTAAGCGACACCGCTTGATGGGGCTATTGACCCCATACCACGGATTTAAACTCAACCAGATGGAGAGCTGTTTGTGTTGGTCAACCATCAAACCCCCCGTGCCACCTACTAGTGTGCGTAAGTGGGGTTGTCAGCTGAGACTTCATAATGGGCGGGGGATGGGAAATAGTGTGATCTTACCAAATGTCTGTCACGGAGGTCCTCTCAGCCATGATTAATGATGTTTTTTTGACTGATGGTGTGTGTGAAAATGACTTCTGTGGGTGACGGTTGGGTGTTATTCAAGTCCTGAAAGTGTTTCAGCGTGCGACTCGACTCGTCCGGGATGAGTAGCTGGTTTTGTATAGATTGCGACCAGTTTCCACTCAGCAACTTTGAAAAGCAACCAGACGTTTCTTGTTTTGTTGATTCGGTTGTCTGGTGTTGGTCTGAAAGGTCTCTGGTGGCATGTTATCAGTGACTAGCTAACTAGCATCTCTCGTTCTACTTCGGTTTCATTCTAGTAGTCGACCAATATAGATGTTTTGATGGCTGATGCCAATTCTAATATTGTAGAGAGCAGGGTGGACAATATAAAACCGATATATACCACACAATTTAATTTGAAGAAAAAATACCAGTAAATAACAGTTGCTGCAAGAAAATTGTAAAAAAAAAAAAAAAAAGTTTTTATTTTATTTAGTTAATGAATTGGAGATAATTCTTTGAAAAATGAATCAGTATCAATGAATATCGTAGTGAAATCTGTGCAATAAACGTAAATGTATACTTTTAGACAGCAACTTTTTGTTTCTTTGTTTAACATTTTGTCTAATAATTTATTAAACCGGACTGTTAAACAAAAAGTAATGAAAATGGATAACAGGAGCTCGTGTGGCAAAATAAAGGTTCTGGTATTGTCAAAATAAACGTCCACACTTAACAGCCAAACTGAAAAAAAATATTATAAACTGATGCTGATAATTTAAAAAAAAAAAGGCAAATATTGGCCAACCATTAGTTTATTCCAACACCACTAAAAACAGCATACAATAGACCAATTACGAGTAGACGTCACAGTTACGTCACTTGCAGCTGCGCGCGCATAGTGGTTGCAGAGGTGCCTTTATTTGCTTTAGACATTTCTTGGTGTTTGATGTCCAAAATACGTTTGCTGGTGGCCTTTTTATTGTATGATTAAAGTAATATTCCAGGTTCAATACAAGTTAAGCACTTGTCCCTTCTTTTCTTTAATTAAAAATAAGCATTTAAAGATAAATTTGAGTTGCAGTGAAGCACTTACATTGGACGTAATGGGGCCAATGATGTTAAAATACTCACTATTCAAATAGTATAGCCACAAGACACAAACATTGTTAATATGGTTCTAGTATAAAACGTAACAACGTAATGCCTAAAATTCTAAAATGGCCCAAAAAATGATGAGAACAACGTTACTGCTTGCGTAATACGTGTTTTAACAGAATAATTAATATAAGTTATTATTTATAGTGACTAATTATAGAATTATAAGCTTCACATTCCTGCTTTTAAATCTTCCAAATGTTGGCACCCATTCACTTCCATCGTAAGTGCCTCACTGTAATCTTTTTTTTATTAGGAAAATGAGGGAGTAGTCAAAATTATTTTTGTGGTAATCAGCTGTTATCGACTGAGCTTCACTTGCATTAAATCCGGAAAATTCCATAACATGCCACACCCACAGTGTGTGTGTGTGTGTGTGTATATATATATATATATATATATATATATATATATATATGTATGT